>NC_134357.1:47979413-48279413 GCF_048569485.1 Anomaloglossus baeobatrachus
GTGCAAAAAGGAAAAATAGTAAGATTTGTGTTTTTGTGCAGTTGACTTACCAAACATCACAAGGCAAAAACAAAAAAATAAAAACTCTTAGCTTAGATAGAGCAGGCCCAACCATGTACACCATACTGAAGATATACTTTGACCTTAACCTCCAGTTTTTAAGGAGTTGTCACACAAAAACAACCTCTTTCCATATGGCACATACTAGGAAAGGGCAGTCCACTATGGCTCTTCCATTGCTGGACCTGACTAAGTCATCCAAGTATTATCACTTTTTTAAATCAGCCATTTGCTTGGTACAGGCAAGTCCTTGGTTGTGAAGGGGTTAAAGTCCAAGTAGGTGTTTTGAGAAAGTGTTCACTAGGGGTGTGCATTATCTCCCCTGTATGATGCTGACCAATCATAACAGGCAAAAAAAAAAAAAAGTCGGATGTGCCTGCCATGATCGCCATCAGGACACATGGAAGCTCCAGAACTGAGCATTTGACTGCCTTGCACCAACGCCGAGACTGAGAACAGCTGATCGGTGGAGGTGTCAGGTGTTGGACCACGGCCGATCAGACATTGATGACCTATCCTAAAGGATGTAAAAGTGGTGCACAACCTCTAAGCTTCAATCTGCCATGTGTTGAATTCACTGTAAACTGCCAAACCTACAACATATGGATAAATTTTGTTTGCACAAAAAAAAAAAAAAAAAAAAAAACTCTGGGGTGTAAATTTGCACTAAAAAGTTGCACATAGTGAGTCAACCATGTACGTCTGGATTATGAAACCACATCCATAATGGCATCAGAAAAAAACAAAAACAGATGAACAAGTAAAAAATGAACTTCAAAATAGGCACAACTTAAAAAAAAACAAAAAAAAAAAAAAACAGGCAAATAAGAGACTTACAGGCCAAAGCTTGAAACTACTAAAACACAAAACAGCAAAAAAAAGTAATGAAAGTATGAAAATGGCCATTTTGATAAGCAAAACATCTCATATTTTTATTATTTTTTTTGCTTTTTGTTTTGGCATGCAAGTCTTTCCTTTTTGTCTGTTTGTAATGTGACTGGACTATGTCCATTTAACCGACCGTGCTTCCAGGCTCCCCTCCCCCATTAGCCACAGGGGTTTTTATCCTTTAGTGTTTGGTCTCTCTTGACCCATATATTTAGGTTTTACAACACAGAGTGAGGTAGTAATATAGAGTAGGACCCGCTACAATGAGATTGCCATGACATGGCTACTGGGCAGGTATGAAAATGGCCATTTTGATGTACAAAACACCTCAAATTTTTATATCGTTTTGCCTTTTTAGTAGTTTCACGCTTTGGCATGCAAGTCTTTCCTTTTTGTCTGTTTGTAATGTGTGACTGACCGTGTTTCCAGGCCCCCCTGCCCCATTAGCCACAGGTGTTTTCATCCATTAATGGTGGGTCTCTCTTGGCCCATATACAGTATGTAGGTTTTAAAACCCAGAGAGGAAGTAATATAGAGTAGGACCCAGTACAATGAGGTTGCCATGATGTGGCTACTGGGCAGGTATGAAAAAGGCCATTTTGGTATACAAAACACCTCAAATATTTTTTTTTTCACTTTTTTGTTTTTTTTAGTAGTTCCAACTTAAAAAAAGAATTTGGTGCAAAACAAAAAGCTTAAAACAGGAAAATCTAGTTTAAAAAAAAAAAAAGTAAATAAATATAGGTACAAATGCAAAAATGAACTGGGCCCTTTTTGTTTTGTTCCACTGCTCTTGTTATAAACTGAATCCATATCATGTTAGTGCAGACGTCCATGATTTGGGCAGAATTATGCACAGCCCAAACATCGTAAGTGAAAGCAGATTGCACTTGTATCTAATAAAGCAACACTGTGTAAAGGACGCTGTCAGCTCGGCTGTCTCCGCAGCTCGTCACCGGCGTCCTCCATGCTCCTATTAATGATGATGTACTGGCTGTCAGGCATCACAGTCAAGGTGAATGGGAAGACTACTCCTTCATATATTTATCACATGTGGCCAACCGGGCGGAACTAATGTGAAACATATGAATAATACTGGATGCATTCAGAGGATTATCCGGAGAAGCCCTTTTCTTTTTGGACAGGTGACCCTTCTGCTTTGGATTAGACGTGAATCATTTAATCCACTGGTGGCTTAAAGCTCCCACAGCAAGCACTAATGGACTTTACATTTGCACTTAGCAATGGAAAATGTTTTGAGATACCACCGACATTAATTCTGGTCTACTAAACTGCTGTGACCATGCGAGAAACCTATCCTGGCTTCCAAAACATCTTATTAAAGCCGAGAGCTACTCTCTGCTTTAGAATGAGGACTTATAAAAACGGGATTACGAGACACGGCAAGTGCGATTTAATGGCAAATTCTGTATCGGGGACAGAACGAGAATCATTTAGGAGATAAAAAAAACAAACAAAACTGTACACGGTATACAAGCAAAATATTATCTGCACTAATAACCTATTGTTGCTCGTAATAAGCAATTTAAAGGGGTTGTCCATTTCTGATTACTATACACCTGTCCATGCACTTTAGATACTTGTAGGTTGACAGCTTTTCCTCCAGATTTCACCATTATTTCTATGCATAATGAGGGATAAGTCACTTCTAGACACATCTGTCACTTATCTCCAATAAAAATGGATTGGGTATGTTGAAATTCAACATGCCCAATCTTCCCTACTCCCTGAATATTTGGCCTCAGTGCAGACTCCTACACTGTACACACAAGATAGTCAACTTTGTTCCTCTAGGACTGTCTAAATTTCATCTAATGTATAAGGGTAGCTTAATTAACAAAGACTGGAATATCACTATCAACAATCCACTGGATAATTACTGGATCGGGGTCTCTGAACCGAGACTCACTGCCGAGACCCACACTGATCACCTCAATAAAAAGGGCAAAATAGTGGAGAGCAGGGCTGTGTTCGGCGCAACAGAGTGGCAAGGTGCCTGCTCAGCCAGTCAATGGAGGACTACAGCATTTTTCCCCTAAAGACGGCACGAGCCCCCACACAGGCCCTCCCTACACAGCGCGGGCCCCCCTACACAGCGCGGGCCCCCCACACGGGCCCTCCCAACACAGCGCGGGCCCCCCACACGGGCCCTCCCTATACAGCGCGGGCCCCCCACACGGGCCCTCCTTATACAGCGCGGGCCCCCCACACGGGCCCTCCCTATACAGCGCGGGCCCCCCACACGGGCCCTCCCTATACAGCGCGGGCCCCCCACACGGGCCCTCCCTATACAGCGCGGGCCCCCCACACGGGCCCTCCCTATACAGCGCGGGCTCCCACATGGTCTCCTACATAAATGAATCACCCCTGTTCACCAGTCGTTCTGCTCCGGCCTCCGGTACATTGTCGCTTTGGACAGCACATGTGATGATGTGACAATGATTGGTGGAAGACTAAGCCAGGGAGAGGACATGGTGCAGCCCACAGTCCACCGTTTTCAGCCCTTCGGTTGTGTCGGTCTGCGAGTCGAACTGGAACAGACACAGGGCTTTTTCATAATTTTTTTTGGGGGTACACACTACATCTATTAATCCTTTTGCTACCCCAAGTGTGAGCCACTCAAACACTGCAAGCAGCTCGCAATGGGCAGTATATGTGAAGCACCCGAACACTGTTTTTTGTAAAGTCTGTTCAGTATGAACACCAAACTTTACTTTTCAAGTTCGCTCATCTCTAGTTGTGGGACATTACACCATTGGATTATGTCGGAAGTTTGAGGATTTTTTTTTTAATTAATAAATTGGTGAATGAGAGTGTGAAGGAGTCTTTAATCACAAAAACTATTTTCTCCTGTGTTTTTTGTTTTTAACTTTACATTTACTGGGTTAGTAATGGGGTGGGTGATATACACCTCTCCATTACTAACCCCTGGGCTTGAGGCAAGCTGTCATTTCACAGCTGATATCATCAACCCCAAAAATATTACCCTGATTACCACCTCACCAGGGCAATCAAGAAGAGTCATGCAAAGTGCTAGAATTAGCACATCTAACGGATGCGCCATTTCTGGTGTGACTGCAGGCTGCTAATTTTAGGCTGGGAAGAACCAAATAATCATGGGCCTTCCCAGCCTGATAATACCAGCCCCCAACTGCACTTTACCTTGGCTGGTTATCAAAATAGGGGGCATGCCAAGCTGTTTTTCTTAAGTATTTATTTATTCCAGATGCACATTTGTTTACTGGGCAATCATCCTGCTCTTACCCACATTTTGCAGCCCCCTAGTCCTTACTATGACCATTTTACAGTCCAAAAGATGGGTCCCCTATTGACTTATATGGGTTTCGGGGTTATGTTTGGGTAACAAACCAAACTTAACTAAACTAAAGTCCAGCCGAACCTGAACATTCATAGGTCCGCTCATCCTCTATTTATTGAATGTAAAGTAGGAGTCACATGCTGAATTCCTGGCACTACCAGCCTCAGCTTCTAAGAGTGAGGTTGTTAATGGTCGTCTGAGGAAGGTTCTGTTGATGAATACACTTAGGCAAATCATGGAAATACGCTGCTGGCAGCTCCTGTCGTCTCAGATGTGCTTGATGTGAGAGAAGTCAATAGATTCTACAGGCATCTTAGGCCATTATAGGGGTTGTCCAGGCATGGGGCATAAGTCCACAGTCCCTTTATGTGACTGCAGACGTGGGAATCCTCATACTGTGTGTGCTCTCAGGATTCTCCAGGACCTGCGCAAGAAGCAGTTGGGTTTGTTACCGCAATTATGTGATTTGCATATATGGGGGTCACATGCCAACTAAACATCATCAGCCTCACGCAGTACAAGTGAATTGAGCGAGGCCAGACATGTCTAGTCGGAATGTGGCCGGAAGTATGGAAATCACATATTTGTGGTCACACAGCCATGCACTCCCAGCACCGGAGAATCCTGATAGCATGTACTAGAGGGATTCAAAAAGGTAAGTCACACAGACTTTCTCTCCAAGCCTGGACAACGCCTTTATGGCTGCTCAAAGTGGCACAAGCAACATGTGGCCTTTCATTGTCATATTGAGAAACTGATCCTGGGACACTTTGGAGAAATGGCCACACCACTGGTGGCACCAATGATCCATTCCGTACTGCAAGTGAAAATGATTGATGCCTTATGTGTGGTATGAAACATCCAGTCTCCACACAAACCATTAGAAGGTCTTGACATATGACATTGGGCTACGATCCAGACACCTGACTACAGTTGTCCATTGACATCAGGTCACCGATCTCAAAGGCTATCATGGCGCAGAGGCTGGAAAAAAAAAAAGGAGATCTTTCCTATTCACCAGGGAGTCCTATTTTTTCTTGAACGCATTGATATCTGAAGATTAGACTGAAGATCACGTGGGCAACTCACAAAGAGGCCTTCACGAGAGAATGTCATAATGGTTCTACTCCTAGGATTAAGGTGTCAGGCAGCATAATGTATAGTAACCAGACCTCAGTAGCCTTCATTCAAGGTACACCAAAAGCTCAGGGTAACATTGGATTTGGTCGTAGAACCTTTGGTGCAGCCATTTTTCAAAATTTTTCCTGGAGACATTTTTTCAACATGACAACCCCAAGCTAAAGATTGCTGGAGCTACCGTGATCGGCCTGTATGGCCTAAATGTGCTCGAGGCTGCGTCGTCTCTGGACTGATGGGAGACAGATGAAATAGAATTGGACAAACGTTCAGGGGAAAACAAAAAACAAACCAGACATCTAATGCTAAGCCAACACAAGTCAAACTACATGCATACATGGAGGGAGCGCCAGGTAGCTATCGAATGTGCACAGACGCGAGGACACGCTTAGGCCATCCTACAAGCAATCCTTAGTGACCAAGGTGAGAGTCATCCAGTCCTGACCTTCTCCCAGAAAAAAAATATCCAAGTGCCGCTCTATTCCATCTCACGCCTTATCCGTCGTGTGTTACTTTACATTTTTCACACTAAGAGCCGCAGAATAGCAGCGTGTGTGAATGTGCTAAGGCATCTCGCGTGATGTGAACTTTGAGCTCGACAACTAAGAAAAGGAATGTCTTATCGTATATTATAAAGTGAAAAAGAAAATCTCCAGAGTTTTCAGATGTAACGCGTAACAGCATGTCGCTAAGGAGGAAAAACATATTGACAGGTCGCTGGGAACGTGAAAAAGTACGAACGGAAAATAAGAGACTGGACGAAAATGTTTGGAAACAAAACACATGTATAGCGGCTCGGAAGTGCGGACTCCGTAGTGAGAAAGCCGAGATTCTTATAATACGGAAGTGAACACACAGCAGTTACTAAAAAGACATCCCATCTTAGGGGAATCTGCTTTTTTTCCCAAAATTCTGGAGAACTGCTTTATAAAACTATATCCACCTTCATGACAAATATTGCTTTATTGTTGCAGTGCATGAAAAATGGAAAACTAAGCAAATTTGTATTCAGTCTTGATGGAAATAAACAAAGTGTCTAGTTTTTTTTCAGACCTCTGAAAAAACTGTGTAGTTGGCGTTACACTTCCTTCTGTCAGTAAGAAGCATTCATTCGCACGTAGCCCACAATCATGCGTTTTGTTAAAGCACCACTCCAGGATTGTTTTTTTTCTTTTCAGTATTGGAGTGGAGCTTTAAATCTAAGCCCCCTACCCTTTGTCATATATGTGAAGGCACAGCCCTGTTCAATGTCTGTCAGGGGTTAATGTTCTTAATTTGGCCAGCCATGGATCCCTTTTGTGTGGTAACTCGTGTTTGTTAAGTCATTGTTTTCTGCCGGACTCATCGGAGCCTTCCATTGATTGAGGTTGTGTCTTGCTAAGTTAATGTAAATCCCCTCAGCCTCTCTGTCTACCTCACTCGGAAGAGAATTATACTGAAAAATTACCTATGCGAATTGGAATGCCACCCAATAACAGCACAGCCATATTCCACCAATCTGGTAAAACCTAAGGGGTGCTTCACACACAGCGAGCTCGCTGCTGAGTCACGCTTTTTGTGACGCAGCAGTGACCTCGTTAGCGATCTCGCTGTGTGTGACACTGAGCAGCGATCTGGCCCCTGCTGCGAGATCGCTGCTCGTTACACACAGCCCTGGTTCGTTTTCTTCAAAGGCGCTCTCCCGCTGTGACACACAGATCGCTGTGTGTGACAGCGAGAGAGCGACAAATGAAGCGAGCAGGGAGCAGGAGCCGGCATCGGGCAGCTGCGGTAAGCTGTAACCAAGATAAACATCGGGTAACCAAGGTGGTTACCCGATATTTACCTTAGTTACCAGCCTCCGCAGCTCTCACGCTGCCTGTGCTGCCGGCTCCGGCTCTCTGCACATGTAGCTGCTGTACACATCGGGTTAATTAACCTGATGTGTACTGTAGCTAGGAGAGCAAGGAGCCAGCGTTAAGCTAAGCGGTGTGCGCTGGTAACTAATGTTAACATCGGGTAACCATACCCGATGTTTACCTTAGTTACCAGTGTCCGCAGCTTCCAGACGCCGGCTCCCTGCAAGCGCAGCGTCGCTTGCACGTCGCTGCTGGCTGGGGGCTGGTCACTGGTCGCTGGTGAGATCTGCCTGTTTGACAGCTCACCAGCGACCATGTAGCGATGCAGCAGCGATCCTGACCAGGTCAGATCGCTGGTCGGATCGCTGCTGCATCGCTAAAGTGTGAAGGTACCCTAACACCCTGGAATGTGTGCCCAGGAGATATTTAAAAAAAAAAAAAAAAAAAAAAAAAAAAAAAAAGGGACTGGTTGAGTCACCAGGGTGTCCTTTTGCTACATGGCTTCAACCTAGTGGTTTCAGTCTACATTGCTTCAATCTAGGAGTTTTGGTCCTGGTTGAAAGTCCTTTATCAAGCCTAGGCACTTTGGCGCCGTAAGGCCGGTTTCACACATCCGGCTTTTTGCCGTTTTGCCGGATCCGGCGCTCTCCCGTACAGATAATACAGTACAATGACAGCGCTGTAACTTCCGGGTCACATGCGCCGGTCACATGACAGCATGTGACCGGCGCTTGTTGCGCTGTCATTGTACTGTATTAACTGTACGGGAGAGCGCCGGATCCGGCAAAACGGCAAAAATCCGGATGTGTGAAACCGGCCTAAGGGGATCAGAAACTGGATTATACTGCGCAGGAGTACTGCTGAGGATTCTAGGATTCAGCTGGAAGAAACCCAGTTTGGGACGATTTGGTTACCTAGCTAGGGACTTTGCTGTGCTTGTGAAGCTTCCTACACTTGTCCCTATCCGGTGTTCACGGTGGGTGCCTGCCAAAAGCAGGGTGCTGCTGGTTTGGGGTATGTGACCATGGAAGCCCTGAAGGCACGAGTATTCCAATCCCTGGTGAGACAGAGGAAGTGCGAGACACTTACCTTTTATATCGTGTGATTTGCATGGTTTTGTGTTATATGCCTTTCACTGTTGGGGATCCAATAAAGTCTAATTATTGTGGTTCAAGCACCCTGTGTTGTCTGAGTAGTGTTCTGTCCATGGGTAAGGAGTTTGGTCATTCAGTTGGTTTGAGGCCTGGTCCATGCGGTCTTTCTAAAGGCGGCCGGGCCAGCGGACAAGAGCACCCACTGACCCCTGTGTCTCCACAATATAGTCACCTTCCATCGGCTTCACTTTTTCTGATGCCGCCTTGGTCTCCCAGCCCCATCTTGTGGCCATAACTTCTGACTGTCCAGAAGTTATGTCACAGCTCCCAATGCAAGTCTGAGATCCAGAGCGAGATTCTCAGACTTGTATTGAGTTGTAACCTCGGGTGCACTTCATGAAACACTGGAGCCACCAGCAGGTCACAAATCAGTGACCGACGAGGGTAGCGGCGATGGAAGGCGAGTTTAAGATGAGGGGAGGGGGGGGGGGGGCAGGTTCAAAGCACTACTCCAGCGTTTTTTTTCTTTTCAACACTGAAGTGGCGCTTTAAATCTAAGCACCATGCCCCAGTCAAATACTCACCTTCCAGCGGCTTCACCTTTTTTCGTAATTGCTCCGGTCCCACTGCGCCATCTTGTGACTGCTGCTTCTGAGTCACTCCCAATGCAAGTGTATGAGAGTTAGAATGAGGCTCTCATAGACTTGTACTTGATCTGTGTCCTGTGGCACACTCCATGAAAAACTGGAGCTGCCGGCAGGTCACAAACAACAGAAGACTGACCGGAATGAAAAAGAGGAAAGCGCCAGAAGGTGAGTATAATACAGGGAGCAGGGGACTTAGGTTTAAAGCATCACTGCAGTGGTGCAATTAAAAAAAAAAAGCCGCTGGAGTGGTATTTTAAAATGACTGGGCAGTAGAAATTTAACATACTATCCTTCTTACCTCCCATTATTATCTGTCAAGGTAGAGTCTGGAGGCCCCCAAAGACAATTAATGGTCACCATGTTTGGCCCATATTAAGGAGGATGTCCACGATAGGCAGCATCTTTCACCCCAACGTCGGCTGTTTGTAGTTCTCGCAATGGCTAAATGCGCACAATGTATAAAGTTGAAACACCCCAGCTCCGAAAACTTTATTGTGGTCATTCTTTGGTACTGCAGAGCAGCTCCCAATGAAGTGAATGGTACCTAAGCTGCAATTCTTCAGAATGGAAACTACAATGTACAGAGATGGGCTGTATGGGTGCAATCTCTATGTACAGCTGGCAAGAGCTGTAACCAGCTGAATGGTGGGGTGACATGTCCTGAGGAGCTAACCTGAAAATAGGCCATCAATACCCTAAAGTCCTATACTGCTCTTAGCCTATGGTGGTTGGAGGCAATAAAAAGGGAGCTGCTCATGTTAAATATTTTTTTACTGTCAATTAATTCATAACATAAAATAATTGAAACTATAATCACTAACAACAGAAAGGGAGCCGGTTCAGGTGCTTGGTGCACCATTGACGTTACCAGCATTTCAGGGTGCCCTCCCACCTACATGGTGTCCATTTGTGAGCCCTAACAGGGACAGTGTTGCCAATGTATGTTAAGTGCTGTGGAATTAATAGCGCTATATAAATGAATAAATATTATTTCATCAAAATAAGACTATTTGAAAAGATACATTGGACAATAAAAATGTATCTTTTGTAAAGGCGTCCATTCCCTTTAAAGAGCTGTGAAAATGTACATAGTTAGCGTTCAGCCATATGGCCCTATTGGGCACAAAACATTCCTAAACGTGTTTCCCAGGAACAAGAAAAAAAAGCTTGAAACACTAAGGGGTACTTTGCACGTTGCGACATCGCTACCATGATATCGTCGGGGTCACGTCTTTAGTGACGCACATCCGGCGCCGGTAACGACATCGCAACGTGTGAATCCTAGATGAGCCGATAAACGATCACAAAAGCGTCGAAAATCGGTAATCTGTGTAGTGTCGGTCATTTTCATAATGTCGGGTCGACTGCAGGTACGATGTTTGTTGCTCCTGTGTGTAAACCCGCAGGAGCGACAAACCTCTCCTTACCTGCGTCCCGACGGCAATGCGGAAGGGAGAAGGTGGGCGGGATGTTATGTCCCGCTCATCTCCACCCCTCCGCTTCAATTGGCTGGCCGATTAGTGACGTCGCGGTGACGCCGCACGACCCGCCCCCTTGAAGGAGGGATAGTTCGGCAGTCACAGCGACGTCGCAGGGCAGGTATGTGCGTGTGAAGCTGCCGTAGCGATAATGTTCGCTACGGCAGCAATCACAAGAAATCGCATGTGCGACGGGGGCGGGTGCTATCGCGCTGGACATCGCTAGCATCGGCTAGCGATGTCGCAGCGTGCAAAGTACCCCTAAGGCTATGTTCACACGTTGCATTTTTGTTGCTTTTTTTACATGTTTTATGCAAATTAAAAGCTGCATTTTACATTAAAAGCAACTTATGAGATAACAAAAATCTCTTGTACACTTATTTTTTCCTGGCTGAAAAGGAAACCTGCTGTGTTTTTCAAAGAAGTAGTGTGTCAATTCTTTCAGGGTTTTTGCTGCTTTCCCCCCCCCATTGAAAGCAACAAGAAAGTGCAAAACCGCAGCTGTATTTTTTGCTGCTTTTGTGGTGAATGAAACTAGCTTTAAACATGTGGTGTAGATAAATGACAAACCAAAAAAAAAAAAAAAAAAAAAAAAAAATCGCAGCAAAAATAAAGTGCAGCAAAACCTGCTTTTTGGAATCAACTTTTTTGCTGCCGGGAGAGCAGGTTTTGCTGCAGAAAAAAAATGCAGCAAAAATGTAACGTGTGAACACAGCCTAAGAGGGGTGGTCTGGTCAATGTTATTGTTGACCCTTGAGATCGGTGAGGGTAGTGAAATACTCGGACTTGCTATACTCTTAACGAGTAGGTCCTAATACTCCGGTACTCGTTACGAGTCCAATGCAAGTCAACGGGAAATGCGAATAATTGTCTGCTGGACCCTACAAAGCGGTCTGGGGGCTGAGTAAAAGGCTGAGATGGATGCATGATTGTTTAAAAGCCAGGTGATAAAAAGTCGCCGGCTTTTTTAAACAATCAGCTGGGTCCTTCGCTCCCTGGTGCTGCGCTCCCCTGTGCGGCGCTCCCCGATCCCCGGTGCGGCGCTCCCCGATCCCCGGTGCGGCGCTCCCCGATCCCCGGTGCGGCGCTCCCCGATTCCCGGTGCGGCGCTCCCCAATCCCCGGTGCTGCGCTCCCCGCCCGGTCCTAATTTAGGATTGGGCGGGGAGGTAGCGGGGGAGCGAAGCACATGGCAGCGGGGAGCGCAGCACCAGGGAGCAAAGGACCTGGGTGGGGAGCGTGCATCAGCTGATTGTTGAAAAAAGCCGGCGGCTTTTTATCGCCCAGCTTTTAAACAATCATGCATCCATCTCAGCCTTTTACTCAACCCCCAGACCGCTTTGTAAGGTCCAGCAGACAATTACTCACATTTCCCATTGACTTGCATTGGACTCGCTACTACTAACGAGTAATTACAAGGATACTCGCGGAGTAACGAGTAGCCCAAATACCATACTACTCGGCAAGTACCGAGTAGTAACGAGTATACTCGCTCATCCCTAGTGTCGGACCCATAATATATATTTTATATCACACACACAGCTGTGTGTAATGTGTAGCAGCTAAGTTCTGCACATCAATAGGGTAGGGTCTGATTTGCAAACCAGCTGCAAATGTAGACTGTTTACCACCAGCCTTTGCTGGCTTGTGAACAGCTATAGGTGGGGCTGCCAGGTGTCGGACCCCCCGCTGATACGATACTGATAGGCCATCTAAATATAACTAAGGATGAACCCTTATAAAGGGATTGTCTCATCAGATGCCACTTCTTGAATGCAGCAAAGTCACATGCAGACCGAAAAGCTGAACAAACTGCCAATCAGTGGCAGAAATCAGAGGACCAACTTCAGGTCTGCACTGCACATGCGGGATGTCACCATCACCACAGAAGGTATTGTCTGCTTTAAACTGATAAAGCATCCTGGAATGTGATTTATGCTCGTCAGACAAGTGCAACTCTGAAGAACAAACAAAACACAAACATATATGAAGATATCAGATGACCTACATTGAGTGAATGGTCCATAGCAGCGTCCATACACTGCCGCTTCCTCAGGTTCACCACATTCAAATCAACAGCCATGTCTTCACAAATCTCCATGTTTGCTGCAGGGATCCTAAGAGAAGCAGAAACACAGAGACATTATATAATGCAACTTTAGTGCCAACTAGTAAATAATAATATCAAAGAAAAGCCCCTTTAATCACAGTTCGGGGTGAGCGAGTGTAGAAACAGCTGTGAAAAGTGTTTATGGGAAAACAACCCTTTACGTGTCCACAGATGTCACATTATCCGGGTGTTAGTGTCCAGTGGAACGCATCAGCCGAGGATGAGTTATATGGAGTCATCTGCCGTCCCGAAATGGAACTTTCCCTGGAACTCATAAGAGTCAGACACGTTCCCAGTAAAGACCTGGATCATGTCAGCGCTTATAAAACACTCTAAGCTTTGCCATTCAGATACATCAGGGTGTACTTTGTATTTCTTGGATGCACCGGACCTTTGACTCCTTTTACTGATAAACTTTGTATCCAATTCCGAAGTTTAACAACTTTCTCATTTTCCTTGAAAGGGGAATCTTTTTTTTGTGTTTTAATTTGAGATTTCATAAAACCTCATGCAAAATTCTGTTACTGTATTACACTGTGGATATTCCCCATTCCGGGAACGGGCCATATTCCATAACTAGTCATCGGCTCCAAACATGGCGTCTCTGCAGAGCGCAGTATGACGGAGCTATTCTTCCCAGAACCAATACATTGAGACTGGAATATTCCCATGATTTATTATCCAATGGGACAAAGAACGATTTTTTTTCTTGCTTGATAAAGCCCAAATATAGGGTGAAACGTTGCCTGATTGTCTTGATGGTATAAAGAAATATGGAGAATACTCCTGGGACGCTGTCTACTTCTCCACTGTGCTTTTTTTTTCCATGTTTATTTATGCAATAAACAGGAAAAAAAATATCATAATGTGTCCCATTGGATAATAAATCAGAGGAATATTCCAGTCTCAAAGTATTGTTTCTGGGGAGAATAGTTCCATCATTCAACCAGAGGGAAAAACCCCTCCATATGACATTATGGGCATACTGCAGTAAAGATGAACCCCCTATGGTGAGGTACCGTGGCTCTACACCCATTGGAAGTCAATGGTATATACAAGAAAATTAATCAAGACACATAGATCTCAAGAAAGCAGCCTTCACGATTGTCACAAGCCTCAATATGTGAATATAGGTTATAAAGTTGTAATAAAAAAAGTTTATGTGCCTAAGTCCATGAAAACATATTGCAGTAGGACAAGAAGGAGATATCTAGGTATAAATGGCTGGTTCACTTAGTTGTTCACGTGATTTCAGTAAAAGGCAGAACCTTATCCTGAAACATTGTACTTAAGACTCCAGAAACCATGCCTGTCCTATAAAGTAATTACAGGACTATCCGGACCGGCTTGCTGAGCGGACCACTGGCAAAAGTGTGTAGAAAGGCCGTGCTTGTCTGGGTCGGAAGCAGTTTCGACAAAAAAAACAAACAAAAAAAACAAAACTAGCACACCATGTAACGGAAATCAGACAGACCCCATTATAGTCAAGAGAATCCGTCAGGTGCCTAGACCTTCCATCCCTTAAAGGGAACTTAAATAAGTGAAATATGGAAATAACTAATGCAGATGTGAATGGATTTCTGTGAAAGCTACATATAAATATTAGTACAAAAAGTTACAAAAGTAAAGGTTAAGACTATACAACTCCTGCTATAATATCTGGAAAAACAGAACACTGCAGTCTCGATAGTCTGCTAGCCAACTTCAGCACCCAGCTAGTCATCTCACTGGCCCCAAAACAGTAAGAAAAGACACAGTCACTAATGTTAATTGCTGATAGAAAAGGACCACAAGAGTTAGGAAACGCGTCTCGTATCTTGCCTCCTAAGTGTCATGAGTATTCCCTGGGATAAGTAGCAGTGCTGACCTAGAAGACTGAAAAACTTTAGGATCTGCTGAATCTGTGATAATGGGATCTTGTAATACAGTAGTTTTGGGGCACTGTGTGATAATGGGACCTTGTACTAGGTTTGGGGCACTGTGTGATAATACGATCATGTTCTAGATTTGGGGCACTGTGAGATAATACGATCATGTTCTAGTTTTGGGGTACTGTGTGATAATACGATCATGTTCTAGTTTTGGGGCACTGTGTGATAATACGATCATGTTTTAGTTTTGGGGCACTGTGTGATAATACGATCATGTTTTAGTTTTGGGGCACTGTGTGATAATACGATCATGTTTTAGTTTTGGGGCACTGTGTGATAATACGATCATGTTTTAGTTTTGGGGCACTGTGTGATAATACGATCATGTTCTAGTTTTGGGGCACTGTGTGATAATACGATCATGTTTTAGTTTTGGGGCACTGTGTGATAATACGATCATGTTTTAGTTTTGGGGCACTGTGTGATAATACGATCATGTTTTAGTTTTGGGGCACTGTGTGATAATACGATCATGTTTTAGTTTTGGGGCACTGTGTGATAATACGATCATGTTTTAGTTTTGGGGCACTGTGTGATAATACGATCATGTTTTAGTTTTGGGGCACTGTGTGATAATACGATCATGTTTTAGTTTTGGGGCACTGTGTGATAATACGATCATGTTTTAGTTTTGGGGCACTGTGTGATAATACGATCATGTTTTAGTTTTGGGGCACTGTGTGATAATACGATCATGTTTTAGTTTTGGGGCACTGTGTGATAATACGATCATGTTCTAGTTTTGGGGCACTGTGAGATAATACGATCATGTTCTAGTTTTGGGGCACTGTGAGATAATACGATCATGTTCTAGTTTTGGGGCACTGTGTGATAATACGATCATGTTCTAGTTTTGGGGCACTGTGTGATAATACGATCATGTTCTAGTTTTGGGGCACTGTGTGATAATACGATCATGTTTTAGTTTTGGGGCACTGTGTGATAATACGATCATGTTCTAGTTTTGGGGCACTGTGTGATAATACGATCATGTTCTAGTTTTGGGGCACTGTGTGATAATACGATCATGTTTTAGTTTTGGGGCACTGTGTGATAATACGATCATGTTTTAGTTTTGGGGCACTGTGTGATAATACGATCATGTTTTAGTTTTGGGGCACTGTGTGATAATACGATCATGTTTTAGTTTTGGGGCACTGTGTGATAATACGATCATGTTTTAGTTTTGGGGCACTGTGTGATAATACGATCATGTTTTAGTTTTGGGGCACTGTGTGATAATACGATCATGTTCTAGTTTTGGCGCACTGTGTGATAATACGATCATGTTCTAGTTTTGGGGCACTGTGTGATAATACGATCATGTTCTAGGTTTGGGGCACTGTGTGATAATACGATCATGTTCTAGGTTTGGGGCACTGTGTGATAATACGATCATGTTCTAGTTTTGGCGCACTGTGTGATAATACGATCATGTTCTAGTTTTGGGGCACTGTGTGATAATACGATCATGTTCTAGGTTTGGGGCACTGTGTGATAATACGATCATGTTCTAGTTTTGGCGCACTGTGTGATAATACAATCATGTTCTAGTTATGGCGCACTGTGTGATAATACGATCAGGTTCTAGTTTTGGGGCACTGTGTGATAATACGATCAGGTTCTAGTTTTGGGGCACTGTGTGATAATACGATCAGGTTCTAGTTTTGGGGCACTGTGTGATAATGGGACCTTGTACTAGCTTTGGGGCACTGTGTGATAACAAGTTTGTACTAGGGCACTGTGTGATAATGGGATCATTTTCTAGTTTTGGGACATTGTAATAATGGGATCATGTTCTAGTGTTAGGGCACTGTGTGATATTATGGGACCTTGTAATGGTTTTCAGGCACTGTATGATAATGCAACATGGCTTTAGTTTTGGGGCAATGTGTAGTTATGGGATTGTGTTCTGGTTTTAGGGCACTGTTATAACAGAATGCCCAAGACTGATTTAACCCATTCTTAGAAGACAGAATGAAGATCACTTACCCACTGCACCCTACAGTGTGCTAGGACATGATTTGGTTCCTAATTTGGTTAGGATAAAACTTACCGTCCGCACGGCCTGGTAGTGAGCGCAGGCTGGTGAGAGCCGCTCCGCCGTGCCGTGCAGTGCCGCCGGGTGAGCAGCCGCCGCCCGCCCATTCACCGCGCGCACAGCACAGAACGTGTATAGTGTTACAATGTATCATTCGGCCCTCCCTCCAGCCAATCAGCGCGCGGCATTCGAATGCGGTGACGTCATTCAGCGGTCTACTAGAAACAAGGAAGCAGGGAGAGGATAGCCCCTTAACCCCCTGTGCTCCGTGTCTTTCATTTTCAGCACAGTGCATGAGAGCTATAATGCAGTTTCCTTTTAAACAATCTGACAGATTCCTCTTTGGCTCCTTCCCAAAGAAAAGGGATGGGGCTTTGTTATCTACTTTATGTTTATTTTGTAATTAATATGAAAAGTGCAGCAACTGTACAAATAGTTTTTAGTAAAAGTTTTATGTCTACAGCTTTAGTGCAGAGCTATGTCCTTGGACACAGTCTACACATACTGTATATAATATAGTCATGACCTTGACATACTTTCACTAGTCCTCTACAAAATGTACCTTATGTGATAGTAGTTCTTATGGAAATCAAAAAGGACATTTTCCATGGTGCATAAGACCTGGTGGAGTGTATTGATGAGACTCCAGGACTTAAGATGACCTTTGGACTAGGCATTATTAAGAAAGCATAGAGAAGTTCTTCTGGTAATTACAGTAGACATTGTGGTATCCCATCATGTAATTGTATATCCCAAATACGAGAATGATGCATGGAAAGGAGGCAGAAAACCCCTGGAAATAAGCTGAACTAACTTTAAAACTGTTCGCTTCTAGGTTCTATCAATTAGCGGGAAATGCATGATGACCCCATTTTCATGTTTATTGAAGACTAGCTGAAGTACCCGGGCCGCCCCGGATAGTAATTGTCTCTCTTCGAGTTTCTGTCTGTATATGTGAGTCTGTCTCTGTCTGTATCAGTTTCTCTGTATCAGTCTCTCTGTCTCTCTCTATCTCTGTGTCTCTCTCTTTCTCTGTGTCTGTCTGTCTCTATCTGTCAGTCTGGTTCCCCGTCTGTCTCTTTCCCCGTCTGTCTCTTTCCCCGTCTGTCTCTTTCCCCGTCTGTCTCTTTCCAGGGCTGTCTCTTTCCCCGGCTGTCTCTTTCCCCGGCTGTCTCTTTCCCCAGCTGTCTCTTTCCCCGGCTGTCTCTTTCCCCGGCTGTGTCTTTGCCCATCTGTCTCTTTGCCCATCTGTCTCTTTGCCCATCTGTCTCTTTGCCCGGCTGTCTCTTTTCCCGGCTGTCTCTTTTCCCGGCTGTCTCTTTCCAGGGCTATCTCTTTCCAGGGCTATCTCTTTCCAGGGCTATCTCTTTCCAGGGCTATCTCTTTCCAGGGCTGTCTCTTTCCAGGGCTGTCTCTTTCCAAGCCTGTCTCTTTGCCCGGCTGTTTCTTTGCCCGGCTATCTCTTTCCAGGGCTGTCTCTTTCCAGGACTGTCTCTTTCCAGGACTGTTTCTTTCCAAGTCTGTCTCTTTCCAGGTTTGTCTCTTTGCCCGTCTGTCTCTTTTCATCGCTGTCTCTTTCCGTCGCTGTCTCTTTCCATCACTGTCTCTTTCCAGGGATGTCTCTTTCCCAGGGCTGTCTCTTTGCCCCGCTGTCTCTTTCCAGGGCTGTCTCTTTCCAGGGCTGTCTCTTTCCAGGGCTGTCTCTTTCCAGGTCTGTCTCTTTGCCCGTCTGTCTCTTTGCCCATCTGTCTCTTACCAGGGCTGTCTCTTTACAGGGCTGTCTCTTTGCCCGTCTGTATCTTTGTCCATCTGTCTCTTTGCCCATCTGTGTCTTTGCCCGTCTGTCTCTTTAACTGTCTCCTTTCCTGATCTGTCTCTTTCCAGGTCTGTCTCTTTCCATCGCTGCCTCATTCCAGGGCTGTCTCTTTCCAGGGCTGTTTCTTTGCCCATCTGTCTCTTTGCCCGCCTGTCTTTCTGCCCGTCTGTCTCTTTCCAGGGCTGTCTCTTTCCAGGGCTGTCTCTTTCCAGGGCTGTCTCTTTCCAGGGCTGTCTCTTTCCAGGGCTGTCTCTTTCCAGGGCTGTCTCTTTGCCCGTCTGTGTCTTTGCCCATCTGTCTCTTTCCAGATCTGTCTCTTTCCAGATCTGTCTCTTTCCAGGTCTGTCTCTTTGCTCGTCTGTCTCTTTGCTCGTCTGTCTCTTTCCATTGCTGTCTCTTTCCGTCACTGTCTCTTTCCATTGCTGTCTCTTTCCAGGGCTGTCTCTTTCCAGGACTGTTTCTTTCCCCGTCTGTCTCTTTGCCCGTCTGTCTCTTTCCAGGGCTGTCTCTTTGCCCGTCTGCATCTTTGCCCATCTGTCTCTTTGCCCGTCTGTCTCTTTGCCCGTCTGTCACTATCTCTCTGTCTATTTCCCCATCTGTCTCTGTCTGTGTGTCTGTCTCTTTGCCGGTCTGTCTCTATCTCTCTGTCTCTTTCCCCGTCTGTGTCTGTCTGTGTTATCTGTCTGTCTCTGTCTTTTTCTGTCTCTCTCTATCCGTTTCCCCACTGACATCTTATTACCTCACAAATAAGCTTCTTGTACTAACAGTTTATTTTGTTCCTATAGCAAACACTGACAGTTGCTATTAATAGCCTGCAGCTCCCAGCTCCATTCAGTTTAATGGAGACATGTTTTTTTAGAGAGTAACTGTAAAGCGCGGGCTTACATTTTCCTGTCAAAACAGTCTATGACGTTCCCTGAGTGACATGGGGCGTCTGTGCAAAAATTTGTGATTGTAAATGCAACGGTGCGGATTCCTTTAGCGGACATACAGTACAGACCAAAAGTTTGGACACACCTTCTCATCTCTAGAACAACTATTAAGAGGAGACTTTGTGCAGCAGCCTCCATGGTAAAATAGCTGCTAGGAAACCACTGCTAAGGACAGGTAACAAGCAGAAGAGACTTGTTTGGGCTAAAGAACACAAGGAATGGACATTAGACCAGTGGAAATCTGTGCTCTGGTTTGATGAGTCCAAATTTGAGATCTTTGGATCCAACCACCGTGTCTTTGTAGAAAAGGTGAACGGCTGAATTTTACATGCCTGGTTCCCACTGTGAAGCATGGAGGAGGAGGTGTGATGGTGTGGGGGGCTTTGCTGGTTACACTCTTGGGGATTTATTCAAAAGTGAAGGCATAATAAACCATCATGGCTACCACAACATCTTACAGCGGCGTGCTATTCCATCCGGTTTGCGTTTAGTTGGACCATCATTTATTTTTCAACAGGACAATGACCCCAAACACACCTCCAGGCTGTGTAAGGGCTATTTGACTAAGAAGGAGAGTGATGGGGTGCAACGCCAGATGACCTGGCCTCCACAGTCACCAGACCTGAACCCAATCGAGATGGTTTGGGGTTAGCTGGACCGCAGAGTGAAGGCAAAAGGGCCAACAAGTGCTAAGCATCTCTGGGAACTCCTTCAAGACTGTTGGAAAACCATTCCCGGTGATTACCTCTTGAAGCTCATCAACAGAATGCCAAGAGTGTGCAAAGCAGTAATCAAAGCAAAAGGTGGCTACTTTGAAGAACCTAGAATGTAAGACATATTTTCAGTTGTTCACTTTTTTAAGTATTTCATTCCACATGTTTTCATTCATAGTTTTGATGTCTTCAATGTGAATCTACAATTTTTAGAGTCATGAAAATAAAGAAAACTCTTTGAATGACAAGGTGTGTCCAATCTTTTGGTCTGTACTGTACCTATACATACACACACACACATACACACACATACAGTCAGATTTATATATTAGACTAGCTGTAGTACCCGGCGTTGCCCGGGATAGCAACTGTCTCTCTCCCAGTCTCTGTCTGTGTGTCGCTGTCTGTCTCTCTGTCTGTCTCTTTCCTTGTCTGTCTCTTTCCTTGTCTGTCTGTCTCTCTCTATTTCTGTGTCTGTCTCTATGTGTGTGTCTGTCTGTTTCTCTCTTTGCCTGTCTGTCTCTTTGCCCGTCTTTCTCTTTGCTCGTCTGTCTCTTTGCCCGTCTGTCTCTTTGCCCGTCTGTCTCTTTGCCCGTCTGTCTCTTTGCCCCTTTGTCTCTTTGCCCGGCTGTCTCTTTGCCCGGCTGTCTCTTTGCCCGGCTGTCTCTTTGCCCGGCTGTCTCTTTCTAGGGATGTCTCTTTCCAGGGCTGTCTCTTTCCAGGGCTGTCTCTTTCCAGGGCTGTCTCTTTGCCCGGTTTGTCTCTTTCTGGGTCTGTCTCTTTTTAGGTCTGTCTCTTTCTAGATCTGTCTCTTTCTAGGTCTGTCCCTTTGCCCGGCTGTCTCTTTTTAGGTCTGTCTCTTTGTCCGGCTGTCTCTTTCCAGGGTGGTCTCTTTCCCCGGCTGTCTTTTTCCCCGTCTGTCTCTTTCCCCGTCTGTCTCTTTCCCCGGCTGTCTCTTTCCCCGGCTGTCTCTTTCCCCGTCTGTCTCTTTGCCCCTCTGTCTCTTTGCCCCTCTGTCTCTTTGCCCCTTTGTCTCTTTGCCCCTTTGTCTCTTTGCCCCTTTGTCTCTTTGCCCGGCTGTCTCTTTGCCCGGCTGTCTCTTTGCCCGGCTGTCTTTTTCCAGGGATGTCTCTTTCCAGGGCTGTCTCTTTCCAGGGCTGTCTCTTTGCCCGGTCTGTCTCTTTCTGGGTCTGTCTCTTTTTAGGTCTGTCTCTTTCTAGATCTGTCTCTTTCTAGGTCTGTCCCTTTGCCCGGCTGTCTCTTTTTAGGTCTGTCTCTTTGCCCGGCTGTCTCTTTCCAGGGTGGTCTCTTTCCCCGGCTGTCTTTTTCCCCGTCTGTCTCTTTCCCCGGCTGTCTCTTTCCCCGGCTGTCTCTTTCCCCGTCTGTCTCTTTCCCCGTCTGTCTCTTTCCCCGTCTGTCTCTTTCCCCGTCTGTCTCTTTCCCCGTATGTCTCTTTCCAGGGCTGTCTCTTTCCAGGGCTGTCTCTTTCCAGGGCTGTCTCTTTCTCCGGCTGTCTCTTTCCCCGGCTGTCTCTTTCCCCGGCTGTCTCTTTCCCCGGCTGTCTCTTTGCCCGGCTGTCTCTTTCCAGGGCTGTCTTTTCCAGGTCTATCTTTGGCCGTCTATCTGTCTGTCTCTTTCCAGGGCTGTCTCTGTGTCTCTGTCTGTCTGTTTTTCTGTCTCTCTCTCTACACACACACACACACACACACACACACACACACACACACACTCAGCTTTATATATTAGACTAGCTGTAGTACATGGCATTGCCCGGGATAGTAATTGTCTCTCTGTTTCTCTCCAACTCTCCCTCTTTGTCTCTCTCTCTGTTTCTCTCTGTCTGTCTCTCTCCTTCTCTACCTGTCTTTCTCTGTCTCCTTGTCTGTTTGTGTCTCAATCTCCCTGTCTGTTTCTCTCTGTCTGTCTGTCTCTCTTTGTCTATCTCTATATAGTCTCTCTGTCTTTTTGTCTGTTTCTCTGTCTGTCTCTCTGTCACTCTCCCTGTCTGCCTCTCTCTGTTTGTCTCTATCTCTCTGTCTCTCCCTGTTTCTCACTGTCTCTCTCTTTCTGTCTCTATCTGCCTCTCTATGTCTTTCTCTCTATCCGACACTCTCTGTCTCTCTCTCTGTCTCTCTCTGTCTGTCTCTTTCCTTGTCTGCCTCTCTCTCTCTCTGTCTCTATCTCTCTCTGTTTCTCTCTGTCTTGCTCTGTCTCTCTATCTTTCTCTTTCCCTGTCTGCTTCTCTCTCTGACTGTCTCTTTCCCTGTCTGCTTCTCTCTCTGTCTGTCTCACTTTATCGTCTCTTTGTGTCTCTCTGTCTATCTCTCTCTGTCTGTCACTCTCCCTGTCTCTATCTATCTCTCTGTCTCTCTCAGTTTCTCTCTGTCTCTCTATCAGTCTCTCTCTATCTCTCTGTCTGTCTCTTTCCCTGTCTGCCGCTCTCTCTCTGTTTCTCTCCTTGCCTTCCTCTCTATCACCATGTTTCTCTCTCTGACTCTCTCTCTATCTCACTGTCTGTCTCCCTGTTTTTCTCTCTGTCTCGCTTGGTCTCTCTGTCTGTCTCTCTGTCTGACTCTCGCTGTCTGTCTCTGTCTCTCCATCTGTCTCGGTCTGTATCTCTGTCTCTGTCTCTCTCTGTCTCTCTGTCTGTCTCTCCCTGTCTTTCTCTCTCTCTCACTCTCTGTCATTCTGTCTGTCTTTCTCTATCGTCTCACCACAAATATCATATTACCTCACACATAAACGTCTTATACTAAGAATGTCCTTCATTGCCTATAGCAACCAATCAGAGCTCCTATTAATGACCTATAGCTCCCAGCTCCATTAACTGCAATGTAAGCAGGTTTTTTGTCAAATAACTGTAAAGTGTGCCGCCCCCGTGCCGGCAGCCTGCCGCTGCTCGGGTCCGGGCCTTCCGGTGGGTGGCTCGAGGGTCTCCAGACCCGGGGGATCCCGTGGACACTCCGAATGAAATGGGTTGGGGGGTGGTGGATGTAGGACGAATATATACGGGTTGGGCTGTACTAGGTTCGTGACGCCACCCATGGTATGTGGTGAGTTTGGGACATCATCGCTGCAGTTACGGCGCACCCGGGGGAGATGTGGTTCAGCAAGTTGTTAACCCCTCCGTGGGCAGGGATGGTGGCCCCGGGACCCGTTGGAAGTTTTTGCTGGTGCAGGGAGGTGGGTGACCGCAGGGTGCTGGTGTACTCACTATTGAAGGAAACACACAAGTCTCTGGTAAACCAAGGTGATGGTGGTCGGTGCCCGCAGCCGCCTGCGTTTTTGTCCCCCACCCGGCTGGTGGTCTCTGTCTTTCTCCTGCACCTTTTTAGAACGGTGGACTGCCTGTGCTTGCAACTTCAGGAGTCCGCTCCCGGCTGGTTGTCGCCTAAAGAGCCCTTGCCCGCAGACGCTGGCCCGTGGGATCTCTGAGCCCTGGCGGTGGCCTTCTATCCCCCTCGGTGGGCTGTTGCCTTCAATCGGGACTTTGGGTGGGACAGGACCTCTAGTCCTGGCCTCAATTGGTTAATTAGCTGGTTCCAGTCGCTTCTGGTCCCGGCTTCAGGGTCCGAGTACCCCCCTGTGTGCTCCGGTTTCCGAGTCGGTTCCCTGGGTCGGTACTGGCGGGCTACAACCCTGTCCCGGTCCACTTCGGTTCCACCGAGTCGTCTTCCCGGCTCCTGCAGACGATGACCGCCATCTGCCTCCTAGCCAAAGGCACCAGGGGTCCTACCCTGGTACCTGTCAGTTTACTTCAGGCCTGACACACAGGCCTGACCTCCACTCTCCTTGAACTCTAAAACTGAACTGCTCTGAACTGAACTGTTTTCTTTTCCTGCCCTTGGGCTGTCTAGACTCCTTGGTGGGCATCTTCCAACTACCTGGTTCTGCCCACTGGTGTGTCCATCCAGCCCCGAGGGGGGTGACTAGGGTTTTAAGGTTGGCTGATGTCACCTGAGAGGGAAGGTGTTGTGTAGGGGCCCATTTGTGACTACCTGGCCTGGCCAGGGCGTCACACTCCCCCTTGGTTAATCACAGACCGTCCGCGGGCTGTCCGACCACCACCGGTTTATTTTGTTTAAAAGAAAAAGATAAAAGCTTTGAAAAACATATACAAGTATACTAACATATTTACATAGTACGGATATTTTGGTTTTCTTCTCTTAACGGGAGGCAGTTTACTTAAACATTGCATAAAAAACATTTTTATAAACCGGGACGGGACGGGACCAGGTCCTTTTCACCTTAGCCCACCCAAACAAACCTCGCCCTGATGCTGCCTCTAAAAACCAGGTCAGCACCCCTTTTCCCCAGTCCAGGAAATGGGTTCGGGTCCGGGTGTTGCCCACTTGGGCTGAGTAATAAGTACCTTACCCGGAAGTCTCTTCCGAGGCCCCACGTCCAGGGGACCCCTGACCCGGAGGGTAGTCACCGATTTCTGTGGTGACGGGACCTTGGCCTACTCTGCCGCAGGCCCTTTCTCCAACCAGCCTCTCCGGAGTCTGCAGCATGATGAAAAGGGTGGTCTGGGGCTATTTTCAAGGCCCAATAGTTTATGGGTTGGCCTGCAAGTTCTTAGCCGTGTCTTTTTATAAATGCAGTAAAACAAATGGGAACATCAACAGGGTCCCAACGGGGAACTGAACTTGTTGGTAGCCTGAAACCACTACCTAATATTCTTCTTTAAACAGCAATTTCTTGGCGCAGCTGCCGTTGCTGCCGCTCCCAGTACGGGGCACGGGCTCCGTGCTCCCATTCCTGCCCAGGAACCAGGCTCACTCGGATGCCCCCGGCACTGGCTACGACCAGACTCACATTCTGCCGTGGGCCCCACTGCTTAGTGGCCTGCTCCTCCTCTCTACAGGGGCACTCCGGCTGCTCCACATCCGGGTATGGGTACTTGGGAACGACTAGCGTCGCTGCTGCGGTCAACTTCTGGGCGAGGATCGCCTCCGTTGCGGCCGGGCGGACTGCGAGATGTCATCAGCGTTGCGGCCGGGATGGAAGCCGAGACAGGTGCCAGGATGGTGACAAAGGTAAGGCCCGGGGGGCCCAGGTCTGGACCCCCTCCCACAGACACTGCGGGCTCCGCTACCGGTGACAGGGGTAATGGGTCGGTCGGGGCGTTGGTCGTGGGCATGGGCAGTGAGGGAGGTGGCGTGGTGGATGGCAGCAGGCCGGGCCCCTCAGCCTGGCAGGCCGGTTCCGGGGAACATAGGGGCGTGGGTCACTGCTTACCTGCTCCTCTGAGACCACCTCCACTTCGCATGCCTGAACGGTTGCGACCAGGCCCTTCATCTTCGACGTCCACTCCGCCAACATGGAGTGGACCTTGGCCTGGAACTCCTGGCACATCTTGCTGCTGGATCCAGGAATGTGTGTCTGCAGAGTCCTGGCGTCCCTGCACTTATCAGCCGCGGTTACATCAGCTCTTCCTGCTTGGTATTTTTCTGGCACCCCTCTTTTAGGCCGGCGAGTTTCGTTTTACGACTTCTGGCCTTGATTTCCGGCCGTGTTCCCAGGGGGTGGGGCTTCGGCTTTCGCGCCCTTTTCTCGGGAAAGAAGGCTTTGGGTGGGAATCTTCGCTCCAAAAGATGGCGGCAAGGCGGCGGCTTCTAGGATTTTTGCAACGGATCACCACTGACTTCAATACAAGGCGCACTTCCACAAGGTAAGTGGATGGGTATCTATCCTGTTCGTGACGCCAAGGTTCGGGGTGTGCCGCCCCCGTGCCGGCAGCCTGCCGCTGCTCGGGTCCGGGCCTTCCGGTGGGTGGCTCGAGGGTCTCCGGACCCGGGGGATCCCGCGGACACTCCGAATGAAATTGGTTGGGGGGTGGTGGATTTAGGACGTATATGTACGGGCTGGGACGTATTAGGTTCATGACGCCACCCATGGTATGTGGTGAGTTTGGGACACCACCGCTGCAGTTACGGGGCACCCGGAGGAGATGTGGTTCAGCAAGTTGTTGACCTCGGGACCCGTTGGGAGTTTTTGCTGGTGCAGGGTGCTGGTGTACTCACTATTGAAGGAAATACACAAGTCTCTGGTAAACCAAGGTGATGGTGGTCGCTGCCCACAGCTGGCTGCGTTCTGGTCCCCCACCCGGCTGGTGGTCTCTGTCTTTCTCCTGCACCTTTTTAGAACGGTGAACTGCCTGTTCTTGCAACTTCAGGAGTCCACTCCCGGCTGGTTGTCACCTAAGGAGCCCTTGCCCGCAGACGCTCAGGGATCTCTGAGCCCTGGTGGTGGCCTTCTATCCCCCTCGGTGGGCTGTTGCTTCAATTGGGACTTTGGGTGGGACAGGACCTCTAGTCCTGGCCTCAATCGGTTAATTAGCTGGTTCTAGTCGCTTCTGGTCGCGGCTTCAGGGTCCGAGTACCCCTCTGTGTGCTCCGGTTTCCAAGTAGGTTCCCCGGGTCGCTACCGGCGGGCTACAACCCTGTCCCAGTCCACCTCGGTTCCACCGAGCCGTCTTCCCGGCTCCTGCAAACGGAGACCGCCGTCCGCCTTTTAACCAAAGGCACCAGGGCTCCTACCCTGATACCTGTCAGTTTACTTCAGGCCTGACACACAGGCCTGACCTCCACTCTCCTTGAACTCTAAAACTGAACTGCTCTGAACTGAACTGTTTTCTTTTCCCGCCCTCGGGCTGTCTAGACTCCTTGGTGGGCGTCTTCCAACCGCCTGGTTACGCCCCCTGATGCGTCCATCCAGCCCCGAGGGGGGTGACTAGGGTTTTAAGGTTGGCTGATGTCACCTGAGAGGGAAGGTGTTGCGTAGGGGCCTATTTGTGACTACCTGGCCTGGCCAGGGCGTCACAAATGCATCGGGTTAAAATGAGTCAAATGAGGCGGCTGTGCAAAATTTCATGTTAGTAAATGTAATGGTGTACATTCCTTTAGCTGAAATACACACATAGATACATACATGCACACATACACTCATACACTCAGCTTAATATATTAGATATAAAGATCTTCAAGGGGAGAATACAGGTAGAAAGCAAGAAATCGGCAGAGAAGACCCCAATGGTCCTATCTAGGCTTGCACATGATTGATCTTCCTACAGATTGTTCATCCATGTCACCATGGCTTCAGATTGAGCTGAAAGACGTTAAATAAAATACTACTACTACTACTACTACTACACTACTACTACTACTACTACTACTACTAATAATAATAATAATAATAATAATAATAATAAATGCAGATAGAATTAGTTTCCTTTAAAGGGAATCTGTCATATGCAGAAACATTAATTAGCTGCAGATATGGGGCTGATCTGCATGTAAATAAGGTTAAAATCATGTTTGGCTAACATACTGCAAAGTGAGCTGTCAATCAAAGTGCTGGGGAATGATTAGGATCCCAGGAGGATGTGATAAGATGCGCATAAATAAAAAAAAAAAAAAATAAGAGGGGATGGACTTTTTTATGCATGATTGTAGTTTGTCTTCTATTTTATTGTTAAAATGGTTTCCAAGGACTCAGAAATTAAAGGGAGCCAATCACCAGGATTTTCGTATATAACCTAAAGCCAGTTCAATACTGGCACTATCAGGCTAATTCTATACATACCCGTAGTGGTAAGTTTGGATGTTTAGGGTTTAGGTTTTGAAATCCAAGAAAGTAAAGTTTATAAAATCGGCAGCTTCTTGAGTGACAGCAGCTGAGGAGCAGATAATATCTGGGGGGGTATGCATAGTTATCCCCTCACTCTGTTAGAATTGGCATAAGCATTATACAATTGACCTAGCAGGACCTGTGGTGAGGTCATACCCATGTGACCAGAAAGGGTGGAGCCTGAGCCAACAAAGCTCATACCAGAAAGCAACATTTTTCTGTTGGCTGAGGCCCCGCCCCTTCTGGTCACATGGGTATGATCTCACACAGGTCCTGCTAGGTCAATTGTATAATGCTTATGCTAATGTGGGCTTTACACGAGACGACCGATCGTGCGATGCATCGTCGGGGTCACGGTTTTCGTGACGCACATCCGGCATCGTACACGATGTCGTCTAGTGTGACACCTCCTAGCGACGCAGTATCGCTCACAAATCGTGAGTCGTGTACTCGTCACTAGGTTTCATAAAATTGTTTAATTAAAATGGCGCCGGTTGTTCATCGTTTCCGTGGCATCACACGTTGCTCCGTGTGACACCACGGGAACGATGAACACAGCTTACTTGTGTCCCGCAGCACCCGCCGGCTATGTGGAAGGAAGGAGGTGGGCGGGATGTTTACATCCCGCTCATCTCCGCCCCTCCGCTTCTATTGGCCGGCTGCCGTGTGACGTCGCTGTGACGCCGAACGTCCCTCCCACTTCAGGAAGTGGACGTTCGTCGCCCACAGCGAGGTCGTCCGGAAGGTAAGTGCGTGTGACGGGGGCTAAACGAGTTTGTGCGCCACGGGCAGCGATTTGCCCGTGACGCAAAAACGACGGGGGCGGGTACGAACGCTCGTGCTATCACACGATAGATCGACTTGTGTAAAGCAGGCTTAATTCTTGCTAGAGTGCAAGTGCATCTCAATAAATTAGAATATCATTATAAAGTTAATTTATTTCAGTAATTCAATACAAAAAGGAAATGCATATATTATATAGAGTCATTACACACAGAGTGATCTAATCTGTTTCAAGTGTTTATGGCTTACAGCTAATGAAAACCCAAAAGTCATTATCTCAGAAAATTAGAATAATTACCAGTAAACACCTCTAAAGGCTTCCTAAGTGTTTAAAATAGTCACTTAGTCTGGTTCAGTAGGATACACAATCATGGGGAAGATTGCTGAGTTGACGGATGCCCAGAAGGCAGTTATTGACACACTCCACAAGGAGGGTAAGCCACAAAACGTTATTGCTAAAGAAGCTGGCTGTTCACAGAGTGCTGTATTCAAGCGTATTAATGGAAAGTTGAGTGGAAAGACAAAGTGTGGTAGAAAAAGGCGCACAAGCAACTGGGATAACCGCAGCCTTGATAGGATTGTTAAGAAAGGCCATTCAAATTTTGGGGGAGATTCACAAGGAGTGGACGCTGCTGGAGTCAGTGTATCAAGAGCCACTGCACACAGACGTATCCAGGACATGGGCTACATTCCTTGTGTCAAGCCATTTATGACCAACAGACAATGCCAGAAGCGTCTTACCTGGGCCAAGGAGAAAAAGAACTGGACTGTTCTCAGTGGTCCAAGGTGATGTTTTCAGATGAAAGTAAATTTTGCATTTCATTTGGAAATCGCGGTCCCAGAGTCTGGAGGAAGAGTGGAGAGGCCACAATCCAAGCTGCTGAGGTCTAGTGTGAAGTCTGCACAATCAGTGATGGTTTGGGGAGCCATGTCATCTGCTGGTGTAGCTCCACTGTTTTTTTATCAAGACCAAAGTCAGCATAGCCGTCTACCAGGAAATTTTAGAGCACTTCATGCTCCTCTCTGCCGACAAGCTTTTTGGAGATGGAAATTTCATTTTCCAGCAAGACTTGGCCCCTGTCCACACTGCCACAAGTACCAATACCTGGTTTACTAATCACAGTATCACTGTGCGTGATTGGCAGCAAACTCGCCTGACCTAAACCTCATAGAGAATCTATGTAATATCGTCAAGAGGAAGATGAGAGACACCAGACTCAACAATGCAGAGGAGCTGAAGGCTGCTATCAAAGTAACCTGGGCTTCCATAACACCTCAGCAGTGCCACAGGCTGATCGCCTCCATGCTACGCCGCATTGATGCAGAAATTCATGCAAAAGGAGCCCAGACCAAGTATTGAGGCATTTACTGTACATACATTTCAGTAGGCGCCAACATTCCTGAGTTTAACATCATTTTTTCAGTTGGTCTTATATAATATTCTAATTTTCTGAGATAATGACTTTTGGGTTTTCATTGGCTGTAAGCCATAATCATCAACATTAACAGAAATAAACACTTGAAATAGATCCCTGTGTGTAATGAGTCTATATAATATATAGGACTTCCTTAGCAATGACCTTTTGTTGCTTACCCTCCTTGTAGAGTGTGTCAATAACTGCCTTCTGGGCATCTGTCAACTCAGCAGTCTTCCCCATGATTGTGTAACCTACTGAACCAAACTAAGGGACCATTTTAAATGCTTAGGAAGCCTTTACAGGTGTTTACTGGTAATTATTCTAATTTTCTGAGACAATTACTTTTGGGTTTTCATTAGCTGTAAGCCATAAAAACTTGAAATAGATTAGATCCTCTGTGTGTAATGGCTCTATATAATATATAGGAATAGATCCCTCTGTGTGTAATGACTATATAATATATAGAAATAGATCCCTCTGTGTGTAACGACTCTGTATAATATATAGGAATAGATCCCTCTGTGTGTAATGACTATATATAATATATAGGAATAGTTCCCTCTGTGTGTAATGACTCTATATAATATATAGGAATAGTTCCCTCTGTGTGTAATGACTCTATATAATATATAGGAATAGATCCCTCTGTGTGTAATGACTCTATATAATATATAGAAATAGATCCATCTGTGTGTAATGACTCTATATAATATATAGGAATAGATCCCTCTGTGTGTAATGGCTCTATATAATATATAGGAATAGATCCCTCTGTGTGTAATGACTCTATATAATATATAGGAATAGATTCCTCTGTGTGTAATGACTCTATATAATATATAGGAATAGATCCTTCTGTGTGTAATGACTCTATATAATATAAAGGAATAGATGATCCCTCTGTATGTAATGACTATATAATATATAGGAATAGATCCTTCTGTGTGTAATGACTCTATATAATATATAGGAATAGATCCCTCTGTGTGTATTGACTCTATATAATATATAGGAATAGATCCCTCTGTGTGTAATGACTCTATATAATATATAGAAATAGATTCCTCTGTGTGTAATGACTCTATATAATATATAGGAATAGATTCCTCTGTGTGTAATGACTCTATATAATATATAGGAATAAATCCCTCTGTGTGTAATGACTCTATATAATATATAGGAATAGATCCCTCTGTGTGCAATGACTCTATATAATATATAGAAATAGATCCCTCTGTGTGTAATGACTCTACATAATATATAGGAATAGATCCCTCTGTGTGTAATGACTCTATGTAATATATGCGTTTCCCTTTTTGAATTCAATTACTGAAATAATTTATCTTTTTGATGATATTCTAATTTATTGAGATGCACCTGTATAAGGGTAAAGAGTGATGGGATTTTAGACTCTGCACCTCAGTCTACATTGCTCCAAATTGATTGCTGTGGCAGGCAACTATTGCCTGAAGTGGTGCGTTACCATCCATACTGACATCACTAATGTGGCCCATATCCAAACTGACTTGTTCCAGAATTGACTGTGACACTTAATGATTTTGGTCTAGTTAAAAAATCCCAACGAGGACCATTAACACATGAGCCATAATGTGGTTTTCGAGGTGGTTGAAAACCATCTTTTCAACTGGATTTTCAAGTTTCTGACTAAGTGTCAGGATCAGCCGTGAGGTTAAGAGCTTCCAATAATCTCATAAATGAATAAATATGGCGGAGAGCTGAATTTGATGAAGATAAGTGAAGGTGACTTTTTCACATTTTAATAACCTTCACTAAAACATCGCATCAACATAATAATCTCTATGTAACCAAATACCGCTATCCCGAATCGTAATATTCTAGAAGTCTAACTTGAAAATTTCCAGTGATGACAGAATGGCAGAAATGAATGCCGTACAAAGCGGAATAAGGATTAATATTATTTATCCCCTGATATTTTAGACAATGGTAATTTGTATGCTCTTCCCTTTGTGAGAAGAAAGATTTATATTGGTATATTAGACTTGTCATAATTGACTTTAATTCCAGAGAGGCTGCCGAACCCTTCAATTTCCTGTAATAAATTAGGTAATGAGATGAGGGATTGCAAAAACATCAAAATGACACAGACTGCATAAAAAACGACCAAAATGACTGGATGCTTCACCAGAGTTGGAGGAATGACCAGATGTGTTTCCCCTGATGCATCTTTGATCAAAATGCACTGCAAATCTTCATGGGAGATGCTCGTTCCACTCACTAAATTGTTAAATGAGAAGTAACTTACAGAAAGTCAGTCTGTAAGACGAGCATGGAACCAGACTGTGATGCTCAATCACTAGGTGTCACTAGATACAACTAGTAGAGGAGTAAAAGCCAGGGGTGAGGAGCCAGGAGGTCACGTATGGAACACAGGAAGAAAGCGGAACCAAGGTCAGGGTATGAGCCGTTGGTCAGAAGCCAGGAAGTCACGTATGGAGCACAGGGAAAAAGCGGAGCTGAGGTCAGGGTACGAGCTGGAGGTCAGGAGCCAGGAAGTCACGTATGGAGCTAAGGGAGAAAGTAGAGCCAAGGTCAGTGTACGAGATGGAGGTCAGGAGCCAGGAGGTCACGTATGGAGCTAAGGGAGAAAGTGGAGCCAAGGTCAGTGTACGAGATGGAGGTCAGGAGCCAGGAAGTCACGTATGGAGCTAAAGGAGAAAGTGGAGCCAAGGTCAGTGTACAAGATGGAGGTCAGGAGCCAGGAGGTCACGTATGGAACACAGGGAGAAAGCAGAGCCAAGGTCAGGGTATGAGCCGGAGGTCAGGAGCCAGGAAGTCACGTATGGAGCACAGGGAGAAAGCGGAGCCGAGGTCAGGGTATGTGCCGGAGGTCAGGAGCCAGGAAGTCACATATGTAACATAGGGAGAAATTGGAGCCGAGGTCAGGTTACGAGCCGGAGGTCAGGAACTAGGCGGTAACGTCAGAGTCAGAGGCATGGGCAGAGAAGGGTAACTAAGGTCCGGGGTCCAGAAAGAAGATCAGAACAGCACACCTACGGGAGCCAGAAGAACTTGCTGCAGAACAGGAACTACGACTGGTGGCATTCCGGGTGAGGTTGCTCTCTAATGAAGCAGAAGAATCACCCGGAACGAGGCACCTGAAAACAGACCCAACACCAACGTAGGACCTGAGGCCGGGAAACAACTTGTCCACAATTCAACAACAGAGCATCGGCTCTGCAGGATAACAGAGCACCATAAATCAGAACCGTGACACACACAACTTCATTTTTCCAGTCTTCTTAGTCTTGTGCTGCCAGGGCAACCTCTCCTTTAAGTGACACTGCAAAAGAAATGTATTACATGACACCCATGAGTGAGTATTCATCTAATAGATGATGTCATTGTCTTCCACAGCATTACCCTCTCTGGCTAATAGAGAGACAGTCCACAACTGGACTATCAGCCAGTTCTGTCGTGAGATGATTTCTCCCAACTGGTAGCTATTCTCTTGTTTCCTGTAACATCACGTCTACAGAGCAGTTCCTTCTCTTCCATTTTGAACTTCAAATGTCATGTTGCTTGCTAGCCCGCTCCCTGCTGTGTTAGCTGAGTTGGTTGTAAATCAACAAAACGTGGTTAATGGTGCCATGTAGACAGAGCAGAAGAGAAGGAAGTGCTCTGTAGATGTGGCATCACAAGAAGCAGGAGAATCACCAAGAGGAGCGGTGCGGGAACACTATGGGCCGAAAGAGGTTGTTGAACGGCCCAGTTGTTAGCACCTACCTTCCGATAAGGACTTCGCAATATAGAAAAAAAAAAAGTCCGGGAAAACCCCTTTAAGCTACACAGCACGCTGTGTTTGTTCCGACAATTTTCTGTCATAACCAGTAGTATGTTTTCAATTAATTTTTGCTAAAGTAGCTCATTTGTGGGATCAGACCTGCATACCTTCATTCTCCATGCACAGCAATAGGTCATCGGTGCAAAAAACCATGTGGGCAGTTCAGTAGTTCTCCTTTCTTGGAGGACTTTTGGTAAAAACTAACTTTGCTTGATCTCCTGTATAGTGGCATGGGGCGGTAGTCGTAGGCGAGTAATTGCGAACATTCCAGCACTCTACATGGAATGACTTGTCCTGGCTGGGTGTGTGGACTTTTGCTGTGTTGGCTGGGAACTCATGCAAGCTGCATACTGTCCCTGACATCTGCTGGACAGGACCGGATGATGACTCACACTCTCAAGGAGACCAAGAGTTAATTTTAAACAACAACACTTTACTGTCCGGTTCATTATCTGTTACAACCTCTCGCTCCAGATGGAGGTCACATATCTACCAGCACGTTATAGTTTTGCAAGGCACGTTTAGACACAGTCTAAGTTCATCCTGAGTTGCTTCAGAACTTACTGGTCCTGTGAGTTTCAGTGAAACCCTGACCAACGTTATAGTACAGTTTGTGGCAGTCATCTTTCCTACCTGCAGTCCCATATTTAGTCTCCTTAAGGGTCTCTTCATTACCGGGGTAAAGGTTTGCATTCTCGGATGCCTAGCAGAAAACTGCTAAGTTAGTCTAAAAAGTTCACACGCCAGTTAGGATTAACCCGTTAACTTGATGGTTAAGTGGCTCGACCACTAGAGTCCTGTCCTCCGACTCCTATTGTCTAGGGGTCACTCCGTTCACAGAGCAGTCTCTTGCTTCAATGCTGTTTTCATTCTGTGTCTCTGTCAGCAGTCGAGGTTCACACTATCTCGTCTTCCGTCTCAACTCCTTTTCCTCATTACCACAAACCATCCACTGTATTTGACCATCACGAACAACCAACTAAATGTCCATCATTATCACTCACTAGGTCTTCACTGACCCTTCTAAAATGAACCTTCACTCTCCCTTTCATTTGACCCCTCCCATGGTGGGCTAGCCCCAACGCTTAACTATTACTGACAATGCAGTCTGGCAACTTCCTAAACAAGTACTATGCAACACATTACCCCACACATTACTTACTATACACTTTACCTTACATTATACATATCAACACTACATATTAACAATATTTACAAATACACAATATATACAAAAGACGCAAGACTGAATTCACATTACACTATACAACAATACAATGACACAATTAAGGCCCTGTCACACACAGAGATAAATCTGCGGCAGATCTGTGGTTGCAGTGAAATTGTGGACAATCAGTGCCAGGTTTGTGGTTGTGTACAAATGGAACAATATGTCCATGATTTCACTGCAACCACAGATCTGCCAAAGATTTATCTCTGTGTGTGACGGGGCCTTTAGTGTCTTCAGGGGCAGAAATGCGACAGCAATAGACCACCACTCTTACATTCCTCCCCTCTTTAACAATGGTCCTTCTCAACCATTAAGGCGGGCTTTGCACGTTGCGACATCGGTAACAATGTGTTACCGATGCTGCAGCAATAGTCCCGCCCCCGTCACACGTGCGATATCTAGTAAAAGCTGCCGTAGCGATTATTATCGCTACGGAAGCTTCACACGCACTTACCTGCCGTGCAACGTCCCTCTGGACGGCGACCCGCCTCCTTCCTTAGGGGGAGCGGGTCGTGCGGCGTCACAGTGACGTCAAACGGCAGACGGCCAATTGAAGCGGAGGGGCGGAGATGAGCAGGATGTAAACATCCCGCCCACCTCCTTCCTTCTCATTGCAGATGGCGGCAGGTAAGGTGAAATTCCTCGCTCCTGTGGCTTCACACACAGCGATGTGCGCTGCCGCAGGAACGGGGAACAACATCGTACCTGTCGCTGCATCGGCATTATGGAAATGTCGGAGGCTGCAGCGATGATACGATAACGACGCTTTTGCGCTCGTTCATCGTATCAAAAATGTTTTACACGTTGCGATATCGACTGCGACGCCGGATGTGCGTCACTTTCGATTTGACCCCATCGACATCGCACGTGCAATGTCGCAACGTGCAAAGCCGCCCTTAGACTCCTAGAAGACATCAATGCACATCCAATACAGTTCCTTTTGGTCGATGGATGATGTCCTCCCCTCTTTTGGGTCAGCACAACCCCGGTTCCACTAGGTTGGGACCCTGGAACTAAGAGGTCATGTTCTTTACAAACAAGGGCCATCAGGCTGACACAACAGCAGCCCCAACATTCATTGGGCACAGTCCATCCACCTTCAACCTGCTTGAGACATCAGGTCATCCATTCCCCTTCTGCCAACAGTAGTTCTACGGCAAGGACACAGTCCAAGAGAGGAAAGATTCAGGATTTGGTGGAGCAGAGAACATAAAGGGGTGTTGGGGACAAAGTGGGGGGATCTGTACGGGGACTGTATGGGGCACAGTCCATGAGGGTATTCAGGTAAAATCCATGGGGGACCTGAGTCAGAGACCATGGGAGACTTGGGGCAGAGTCCATGGCTGGATGGGCAAAGTCCAGGCCAAAGGGTGTAGTAGCCTCTAGCAGCCTAAAGTTCCTCAATCCAGCAGGGCACTGCACGATTAAACAAAGGGAGGGTCACAAAACAACTTTGTCCGTTTGTGACCAAAAACGAGGAGACCCAAATTAAAGTTCACTCAGAAAGTCGGGTACTGTCCAAGTAGAGGGTACAACAGGCACAACGAGGGTCTCCAGGCATCTCAATTCTCCATCGGTACCCACACTGCCCCTCCAAGCCCTTTGGTTCCCACAACTCTATCCAAGCAGCTTCCTTGCCTGTAGTGAGGACAGAACTGAGAAGCGAACATCAGAGTCTTGCACAATAAGCCAACCTCAAACCATCCAGGGGGCCCTTCTATCTTCTGTAACATCAGTCGTTGATCCCTGGCAAATGGACTTCCCTGCTGATGCACGTGTCCAGCCTCCACTGCCTTCTGCTCAATGCAAATTCAATTACTGGTTCCAAACTCCCAGATAGAGTTCATCTGCCTAATGGGTCGTACCAAAGTATCACTCAGTTAGAAGCTAACCTTTGATAACCTTCAGTCGGTGAAGTGTTTGGCCACTTCACTTCACCTTCTCCTATACTTAAGCCCTCCAGGTTACTGATGAGCTGCCGGATTTTGGCTCCATAATTCCTTAACTGGGGAAGGGGCGGAGGGTGAGGTGGCGTCCATTGTTCCAACACCAGCACGCAAATAGGATCTTCTTGCTCTGAATGTCTAGCATTGGGCCTACGCCCGCCATTCTTCTTTCCTTATTCTCTTCACAAATGGTGCAATCCCGCTTACCCTTTGGCGGACAGTTGTTACCCTACAGGTTTTATAAATTCAAAAGAAATAAAATTAAAACCTTATCAGAAACAGCCATTAGCCAACAAGGGTCAAACAGCAAATGTACTAGCAGGATGCAGCACCCCCCCCCCCCAATGATAAAGGCAGGGGCAAGACAGGTGCAGAATACCGATGAGACAACCACTCACAGCCTACCATATTATGAAGGTGGTTGTTGGTGGTATTAGACATGCACACAGATGGGATATGCATAGGTCGCCAGTCACACAGGAATATGTGATGCACAGTGTCTGGCCAATTGATGACGCCCATACTATTAGATCAGGTGGGTGTTACGTCACCACTGGAGTCCGCTTCAGCGACTTCTACTCCAATCGCCAGGCGACGCAGTGTTCCTGCCGTGGATGGTGCTGGAGATGGGAGAGGAGTCGATGCCAGCGGCACCGGTGGGCACAGGCTCCGATAATCCACTTGGCTGGGTTATCTTGGGATCTGCAGTACCACTGGCTGACTGTAGGTGGCGTGTGTCTTCCATCTGAAGTTGCCATCATTCAGCTACAGCCAGTGGGAAGACACCACACCCTTCTTAATTCCCCTCCTGTCTGCTGACCCCTGCCAGATATAGTTCTGATTTCCTGGCTCCTGGTCTGCCCGATTCTGTTTAGTGATTCCTGTGTGTTGACTTCTGCGGGTTTTCTGACTACCCTTCTGCCTGCTGTTTTTGTACCTCGCTGCCCGATCCAGATTTGACCTCTGTTACGTTTTCTGATTACGTCCTGGCCTGCCGATTCTGTCCCTGTTCGGCTATTCCTGGTTTGACCCTGCCTGGCTACTACTCTCTCGGACTGCAGCCTTCCACAGGTAGTGATCTCCAGGGCCCTGTGTAATTCCAAATCCCTGTATAGGGATTAAAGGGTTTCAGGGTTCTGGGGGTCCTGATTGGTGAGTGGCTTCCCTCTAGCTGGTCCATTACATCCATCTGAGTCTGTGGATCCAGGCAGGCGTTACAGTGGGCTGATAGTAATCTGATTTTAATGTAGGCGTTTGAATATACTGTATATACAGTATATGTATGGGAATAATATTAATGTCATTTTGGTCTGATAAGGAAAGGGTGGGTCTGACTATAATTTGGGGATTTATAGTGATATAGAGGGGTCTGAACATATAATATAAACATATTAACCACAAACCACAAATGGCTACTCCCATTTTTTCAAAACTGGCCGCACTGTCAGTCATATAATATTTGGGCCCTCACCTCTTTGTATAATATCCAGCTCCTTGCTCCCGGTGTATAATATCTGGCCCCTCGCCTCCAGTGTATAACATCTAGCCCATGCTATATAACGTTCAGCCCCTTGTAACGGGGGCAGGGGGCGCCTCAGGGGTTGTAGTCGCGGTCTCCCGCCCAGGGGCCGGCAGGCTGACTCCCGGCCCGGCCGTCACTGTTAAAACGGAGGTGTTGTTTGTGGGGCAGAGTGTGGGTGGCAGGGACACTTCCATGTGGGCAATTTGCTTCTCGGTGACACCTTTTTCTCTCGGCTCACAGGCCTCTTCACCACTCCCAGTAAAGAGCCACAGACAGGCAGTTGATGAACCAAGAAACATTTTATTGAACACAGCTTCCGCTCTTCTTTACACCTTTCAGCATCAAGTCACTTTGGCTTACAGGTTAAACTTCTTGCTGACGGTTTCCTCTTTCCCCGGTAACTTTCCCTCACCTGCAGGGGACATGCGTTAACCTCCTAGTAGCTGCACACTGAATCCTGTTTCACTGTAGGGCAGATCTAGCACAAACTACCGGCTCCGGATAAGTTCTCACCTTTCCACTTCTTTGCCGGGGAACTGCTTCACTTGTTTTCTACGGGCGTTCCCATTTACCTTCACTTCTTTGTCAGGGCACTACCCTTCGCCTGCAGGGGCCACTTGTTATCCCCCTGATAGCTGCACTGCACTGTAGTACACGCTACCAGCTTTGGGACTAGTCTTGACTCTTCCACTTCTTCTGCTACTGCACCACTTCCACACTCTGCCCCGTCACCTCAGACTTCTTTCTCCAGTCACATCTCACTGCACACTGGACTCTGCATTCAGAACCCTTCCTTCCCCACCTAGGCTGCCCTGCCCCTTCATTCCCTGCCACTGTTACCAGGGGAACCACTGCTCTACACTGGCACCTAGTGGGGAAACAGTTTATGACAGGTAACATTTTACCATTAACATTTACAATTTGCCACCATACTACTGTGGCGTCTTCAGGGGGGAAAAAACAGCTCCTTCACTACCAGGGGTCCGACTACCCCTTACATTCCTCCCCTCTTTAACCTCAGCCTCCTGGCGAGGTTCGTACCTGCAAAACAACACATGTAGGAAAACACACAGACTGGCACACAAGTTTGGTGCCCGGAGTCCCTCCAGGGAAGCTCCCGGTCTTAGTCGCACATCTGCCCGGAGGCCCTCCTCAGGCGCTCCTGGTCTTAGCTGACCTTCTGCCCGGAGGCTATATCCAAGCGCTCCCGGTCTTTGGGTGGGCAGAAAATAACAAGACAACAAGATTCCTTCTTAACAGTCACGGAAGCAGTCCACGCACAGTTCTGCATTAAGCTCCTCCCGGGTTCAGTACTTTTAACGTTACTGTAACTGGAAACATTCACCGGCTTTCAACAGTACCGGTTTTCAACGGCAAACAAATCACTCTCTTCCGGATGATTACCTCTGTTTCTGGGATATCTTGCCAGTACGGGGCCTTAACTCCTGAGGGGGGCAGAGGGCCTACCTTAACAGACGCGGGCGCCTCCGGAATCTGTACGGATGCTCCTGGTGGCCCGCTCCCCAGAGTCACCTGGGACTTGTAGGTAGCCCGGACTTCCGTCGTCGTTTCCCTGGTAACTTCATCCCATGAGGTAAAAAACGTGACCGCTGGTTTCTCCGAGACTCCAGTCACGGCCGGTATCATGCTTGCTGGCAACGTGATGGTGGGTAACTCTCCCACTGAGCTCTCCATCAGACGTCCTCTTCCGCGTCCTACGGGCACCAGCGCGCCCGCTACGGCTTGCTTGTCTGTCCTGGCCTCCATTTTGTGTAGCACAGGTAACTGGAACTGTTGCTTCTGCTGCTGGGATTGCAATGGCGCCGGGGAAGGTGGAGGCGGTTCTTCTTTTCCCGCTTTAGCACACACTCCGCCCCCGGCTTCACCCACCAGGTCTGCATAGCGTTGGCGACGCCTTTTCTTTCTTGCGGCACTGCCCACGTCTCTAGACCTCTGCAGCTTCTTGGGGCAAGTACCTCCCCTCTTTGGGCGGCGCACTCCGGGCTTCTTCCTCCCAGGCCAGCCCAGCGCTTTTCGTTTGGCGCCAACTTTTCGCGCCTCCACTGAGTCCATGAGGATGGCCGCCATCTTGCGGCCCGTTCAGCACGTCAGGCACCACTTGATCTTCCTCACAGTCTCTGGTCAGGGTTTCTTGCATGCAGGCTTGATCCTGCCGACTACGCCAGTTTGTAACGGGGGCAGGGGGCACCTCAGGGGTTGTAGTCGCGGTCTCCCGCCCAGGGTGCGGCAGGCTGACCCCCGGCCCGGCCGTCACTGTTAAAACGGAGGTGTTGTTTGTGGGGCAGAGTGTGGGTGGCAGGGACACTTCCATGTGGGCAATTTGCTTCTCGGTGACACCTTTTTCTCTCGGCTCATAGGCCTCTTCACCACTCCCAGTAAAGAGCCACAGACAGGCAGTTGATGAACCAAGAAACATTTTATTGAACACAACTTCCGCTCTTCTTTACACCTTTCAGCATCAAGTCACTTTGGTTTACAGGTTAAACTTCTTGCTGACGGTTTCCTCTTTCCCCGGTAACTTTCCCTCACCTGCAGGGGACATGCGTTAACCCCCTAGTAGCTGCACACTGAACCCTGTTTCACTGTAGGGCAGATCTAGCACAAACTACCGGCTCCGGATAAGTTCTCACCTTTCCACTTCTTTGCCGGGGAACTGCTTCACTTGTTTTCTACGGGCGTTCCCATTTACCTTCACTTCTTTGTCAGGGCACTACCCTTTGCCTGCAGGGGCCACTTGTTATCCCCCTGATAGCTGCACTGCACTGTAGTACACACCACCGGCTTTGGGACTAGTCTTGACTCTTCCACTTCTTCTGCTACTGCACCACTTCCACACTCTGCCCCGTCACCTCAGACTTCTTTCTCCAGTCACATCTCACTGCACACTGGACTCTGCATTCAGAGCCCTTCCTTCCCCACCTAGGCTGCCCTGCCCCTTCATTCCCTGCCACTGTTACCAGGGGAACCACTGCTCTACACTGGCACCTAGTGGGGAAACAGTTTATGACAGGTAACATTTTACCATTAACATTTACAATTTGCCACCATACTACTGTGGCGTCTTCAGGGGGGGAAAAACAGCTCCTTCACTACCAGGGGTCCGACTACCCCTTACACCCTTACCCCTTCGTTGTATAACATCCAGTCCCTCTCCCTCGATGCATAACATTTGGCCCCTTGCCCCCTGGTGTATAACATCTAGCCCCCTGTGTATAACATCCGGCCCCTCACCCCTGGTGTATAACAGCCAGACCCTAACCCTCTGTGTTTAACAATTAACCCTTCACTCCCAGTGTATAATATCTAGCCCTCTGTGCATAACATCCGGCCCCTCACCCCTAGTGTATAATGTGATGCCCTGGACTAGCCAGGTAGTCACAGGTAGTCCCTTGCATAACACCCGTCCCCTAAAAAGGGTAACACCAGACAAACACATAAACCCTAGTCACCTCCCTCAGTGCTTTATGGACACACCAGGGGGGCGGAGCCAGGCGGTTGGCATGCCCACTGAGGAGTTCAGAGGGTCTGAGGCAGGAATCACAGTTACATCAGAGAGTCCAGTGCAGTCAGTTGAGGAGTGAAGGAGAGTGCAGCAGGCCTGTGGTGACAGGTCTTGAGCGGGAACTGACAGATGCCGGTGTCGTAGCCCTGGTGTCTTGGCTAGGAGACATACAGTGGCCTAGCCTGCAGGAGCCGAGAAGATGGCCAGGTGGAACCGTAAGGGACCGTGACAGGGTAGTGGCCCGCCGGTACCGACTCGGGGAACCGACTGGAAACCGGAGCACACAGGGGGGTACTCAGACCCTGAAACGAGGTCCAGAAGCCACTGGACCGAGTTAATTCACTGATTGAGGTCTGGACTATAGGTCCTTTCCCACCCAAGTCCCGACTGAAGACAACAGGCCACCGAGGGGGATAGAAAGCCACCGCACAGGCAGAGAGATCCCACAGGCCAGCGTCTGCGGGCGAACGGCTTTCCCGACACATATACTGCTGGGGAACGGACTCCCGTCGCTGAAGCGAAGGCAGTCTACATACATACTACACGGTGCAGGAAAAAGGCAAAGACCACCAACCCGAGTAGGAAGACCAGACGCAGCCGGCTGCGGGCACTGACCACCATCACCTTGGTTTACCAGAGACTCTTGTGCATCAATCATAGTGAGTACTACTGTGCCCTGGGGCCGTGCACCGCCCTGCACCGCCAAGCACCGACATACCATCCCAATCGGGCCCCTGGCCATCACCCCTGCCCACGGAGGGGTTAACACCTTTGCTGCGCAACATCTCCCCCGGGTGCCTAGTAAACAGCAGCGGTGGGTCTACATTCACCACAGCCCGTGGGTGGCGTCACAAACGTAAATAAAACCACGGCCCCGGCAGTAAAGCTAACCCCTACGTAGTGCCCGCATCCTTTCAGAGCGAAGTGACCCCGGGTCCGGAGGCGCTCGAGCCACCCACCAACGAGCCCGGATCCGAGCAGCTCGGCTGCAGCCGAGCACGGGGCGGTACACATCACATCCTCCCCCTAACCCTCTGTGTATAACAATTAACCCTTCACTCCCAGTGTATAATATCTAGCCCTCTGTGTATAACATCCAGCCCCTCACCACTGGTATATAACAGCCAGACCCTCACCCCCTAGTGTGTGTATAACATCCTCCCCCTAACCCTCTGTATATAACAATTAACCCTTCACTCCCAATGTATAATATCTAGCCCTCTGTGTATAACATCCGACCCCTCACCCTCAGTGTATAATATTCAGCCCCTCAAACCCCGTTGTATAACATTCGTGTCACATGGAGTTTTACACAAAAGTCGCCGACTTTCAGGTTGGCATCAGACGCTGTTCACATTGCAGATTCTGATACTTTGCCCGATGGTTTCTCTGGTGTATATGATCTACACAGGCAGACTCAGGTGTCGATCAGCTGTGGGCTCATTCATAGACAGTCAAGCAAGAGTTAACCTCTGCTAGCCTGCTTTTTAGGCTTCTGGAATCACATGTTGTAAGGAAGCTTATCACATCTGCTCCTCTCATACTTAGGTTGGAGGAAATCTTCCACCCATGATGACTATAGTTTCTACGGTGTTGGTTTGTGTGCTGTGGTGTCCCAGATTTTCTAGAGAAAGAGCAGCCGGTGCTTGGTGTTGTTGTGGCGTTTACCCGTTGTCTTATTGTTTCCACTCTGCTTTTGTTTTCCTCCTAATCTCTTGTTGTTCTCTTATACCTTTGTGTGTACGTGCTGTGTGACAGAGTTTTGGTTTCTCCTGTTTGTCTATTTCTGTGGGTTAAATCACACTCCAGTCCAGATTTCCCTGGGAGAGGGGTTATAACATCAGGGCTGGTCAGGAGCAGAGCCAGGAAGGAGACTCAGATATCCCCACCATTAGGAGTATCTCTGAGAATAGGCATAGCACAGTGTCCCTTAGTATAAGGGTCAGCTTAGGGGCCCCTGTTTTTCGCTATCTACATAGTCCCTTGTGACAATCAGGCTCCTTGCCCCGGTATATAACATCCAGCCCCTCACTCCCTGGTGTATAACATCCAAGACCTCAACCCCCAAGTGTATAACATTCAGCTTCTCTCCCCCGGTGTATAATATCAGGCCCCCTACCTTCGGTGTATAACATCAGGCCCCTTGTGTATAACATCTAGTCCTTGATATATAACATTCGGCCCCTCAACACCCATTGTATAACATCTGGTCCCTCACCCCCGGTGTATAACATCCAGCCCCTCAGCCTCAAAGTGGACACCCCATAACATTACAGACTGATGAGTGCTGTATGTGCTGAGGAGCAGAGGGTAGAAAAGTCATCAACGCTCTGCTGACTCCATAACTGCAGAGTACAGACTTCTTTTGGTATTAACATCAGTACAAACTGCCGCATGGCCGAGCAGCTGCAGCAGCCGTACATTACCAAACACAATGCCGAGTATTGGATGGAACGGTGTAACTCTGCCACAACTGGACTCCGGAGGAAACGTGTTCTGTGCAGTGATGAATAAAGCGGGCTTTACACGCTACAATATCGTTAATGATTTATCGTCGGGGTCACTTTGTTTGTGACGCACATCCGGCGTCATTAACGATATCGCAGCGTGTGACACTTGTGTGCGACCTAAAACTATTGCAAAAGCGGCCAAAATCGTTTGCCGCGGAGAGGTCTTCCTGAAACAAAAAATCGTTCTCTTCTAATTAGCGATGTTGTTCCTCGTTCCTGCGGCAGCATACATCGCTGTGTGTGACACCGCAGAGTGACGAACATCTCCTTACCTCTGTCCACCGCCAATGCGGAAGGAAGGAGGTGGGCGGAATGTTACGTCCCGTTCATCTCCGCCCCTCCGCTTGTATTGGACAGCTTCCGTGTGACGTTGCTGTGACGCCACACGACCCGCCCCCTTAGAAAGGAGGCAGATCGCCGGCCAGAGCGACGTCGCAGGACAGGTAAGTCCGTGTGACAGGGGTAAGCGAGGTTGTGTGCGACGGGCAGCGATTTGCCCGCGTCGCACAACCGACGGGGGCGGGTACGATCACTTGCGATCTCGCTAGCGAGGTCGCAGCGTGTAAAGCCTGCTTAACACTTCTCTATCTGGTGTTTGTGGATGAGTCTGGGATTAGTGAATAAAGAACGTTACCCCCTGACTCCATTGTGCCCCCTGTATAGTTTGGTGGAGGAGGATAATGCTCCGGGTTTATTTTTCAGGGGCAGCATTAGCCCTTTTAGTTCCAGTGAAGGGAAATATTCATGCTTCTGTATATCAGACATTATTATTTATTATTACATCGCCATTTATTCCATGGCGCTTTACAAGTGAAAAGGGTATACATGAAAAACAAGTACAACAATCATGAACAATACAAAAACTTGGAACTTCCAACTTTGTGGGAAGTTTGGGGAAGACCCTTTCTTGCTCCCCATGACTGTACTAAATGCACAAGCTCCATAAAGATATGACTGGTGGAGTTTGGTGGAAGAGCATGACCGGCCGCACAGAACCTGGACCTCAACCCAATCTAAGGCGGGCTTTGCACACTACGACATCGCAGGTGCGATGTCGGTGGGGTCAAATTGAAAATGACGTACTTCCGGCATCGCATGCAACATCGTAGTGTGTAAAGGCTCGATGATACGATTAACGAGCGCAAAAGCGTTGTAATCGTATCATCGGTGCAGCGTCGGCGTAATCCATAATTACACTGACGCGACGGTCCGATGTTGTTCCTCGCTCCTGCGGCAGCACACATCGCTGTGTGTGAAGCCGCAAGAGCGAGGAACATCTCCTACCGGCGTCACCGCGGCTTCGGTAGGATATGCGGAAGGAAGGAGGTGGGCGGGATGTTTACATCCCACTCATCTCCGCCCCTCCGCTCCGATTGGCCGCCTGCCGTGTGACGTCGCAGTGACGCCGCACGACCCGCCCCCTTAATAAGGAGGCGGGTCGCCGGCCAGAGCGACGGTCGCAGGGCAGGTGAGAGCATGTGAAGCCGGCGTAGCGATAATTTTCGCTACGACAGCTTTCACAAGATATTGTACCTGCGACGGGGGCGGGGACTATCGCATGCTACATCGCAGCATCGGCTTGCGATGTCGCAACGTGCAAAGCCTGCCTAACACCTTTGAAATGAGCTAGAATAGAGATTGTGAGCCCTGCCTCTCCAAAACATCAGTGTCACAGCACTCTTCTGTCTATTACAAGACAGTATTACAAAGGAGCCCATCAGCACGGCCATTATGCAGCCCCCGAACCACTATTCAAGGAGCGGTCTCCGGATGATTTTCAGGAAGGCTCCGCCCCCTACCTCCTGATTGACAGCTTAGACAGGTAGCATGGTTTCACCGATGATCCAAACTTTGCCCTCACCAATGCCGTCAGACAGCTTTGCCTTGGCAGCATTAGTGAAGCACAGGGGACACTGAAGGCCAAATGCTATGATCTGGCCATCATTATTACAGCGCTTTCTCTATGGCAAGGATCTAGGACACCGACCACTGCTGATGGTGGCCTGTAACCTAGGCAACAAGAAGTAAACAATGTACAATGACATTAAAAATCCTCCTGTTTTTCAGAACAAAGAGGAGTTTATTACAGGGAAACTCTTTGCAGTTTACCCATCTAAAAAGGTGAGACAACTCATTTAAAGGGGGTTTTCACCAGTGAGTTGCATCAGCCCTTCTTTCACATTGCTGCAGTGACCTCCAGGATGACGTCACAGCGCATCATGGTCTCCGCGCTCGGCCAGTGAGGTCTGCCTGTCAGCGTCACGTGATCCGTACAGACGCTTCTAGTCCCTGGATCGATAGCTCGGCGCTCCGCTGTCCCGAGCTTGTTCCCGGCAGCATGGCGGCGGTGCGGGAGGCCGGATCCGTGCGGCACTTTGAGGAGCTGTTACAGGAGAGCGATAAGTACGTGAGTGATAGAATGGCGGGGGGTGAGGAGACCGTGTGGCGGCCTGCTGGGGACCCCCTGTGTGCACTGCGGGGCTGGTGACAGCAGAGGCCTCAGTGATGGGGCTATGTCTGAGCATTGAGGAACTACAGATCCCAGCATGACCTGATAGTGTATGTATACTGTACCTTCTACACTGCAGCACTGTATACACCGGGTATAACCCCCCCACCGACTGCAGCACTGTATACACCGGGTATAACCCCCCCCACTGACTGCAGCACTGTATACACCGGGTATAACCCCCCCACCGACTGCAGCACTGTATACACCGGGAATAACCCCCCCACCGACTGCAGCACTGTATACACCGGGTATAACCCCCCCACACTGACTGCAGCACTGTATACACCGGGTATAACCCCCCACACTGACTGCAGCACTGTATACACCGGGTATAACCCCCCCCACTGACTGCAGCACTGTATACACCGGGTATAACCCCCCCACACTGACTGCAGCACTGTATACACCGGGTATAACCCCCCACACTGACTGCAGCACTGTATACACCGGGTATAACCCCCCCCACTGACTGCAGCACTGTATACACCGGGTATAACCCCCCCACCGACTGCAGCACTGTATACACCGGGTATAACCCCCCACACTGACTGCAGCACTGTATACACCGGCTATATACCCCCCACACTGACTGCAGCACTGTATACACCGGGTATAACCCCCCCCACTGACTGCAGCACTGTATACACGGGGTATAACCCCCCACACTGACTGCAGCACTGTATACACGGGGTATAACCCCCCACACTGACTGCAGCACTGTATACACGGGGTATAACCCCCCACACTGACTGCAGCACTGTATACATGGGGTATAACCCCCCACACTGACTGCAGCACTGTATACACGGGGTATAACCCCCCCCCACTGACTGAAGCACTGTATACACCGGCTATATACCCCCCACACTGACTGCAGCACTGTATACGCTGGCTATATACCCCCCACACTGACTGCAGCACTGTATACACCGGCTATATACCCCCCACACTGACTGCAGCACTGTATACACCGGCTATATACCCCCCACACTGACTGCAGCACTGTATACACCGGGTATATACCCCCCACACTGACTGCAGCACTGTATACACCGGGTATATACCCCCCACACTGACTGCAGCGCTGTATACACCGGGTATATACCCCCCACACTGACTGCAGCACTGTATACACCGGCTATATACCCCCCACACTGACTGCAGCACTGTATACACCGGGTATAACCCCCCCCCCACTGACTGCAGCGCTGTATACACCGGGTATATACCCCCCACACTGACTGCAGCACTGTATACACCGGCTATATACCCCCCACACTGACTGCAGCACTGTATACACCGGGTATAACCCCCCCCACTGACTGCAGCACTGTATACACCGGGTATAACCCCCCCCCCACTGACTGCAGCACTGTATACACGGGGTATAACCCCCCACACTGACTGCAGCACTGTATACACGGGGTATAACCCCCCACACTGACTGCAGCACTGTATACACGGGGTATAACCCCCCACACTGACTGCAGCACTGTATACACGGGGTCTAACCCCCCACACTGACTGCAGCACCGTATACACCGGGTCTAACCCCCCACACTGACTGCAGCACCGTGTACACCGGGTATAACCCCCCCCAGTAATTGTAGCATATGGTACTGAGCATAATATTGCTGTTAGATTCACACAACATTTTGCAGGAAAACCTCTTTTATGGCATTTGTATTGAATTTTGCTCCTATGTTCTCTGAATCATGTGATTTGCTCTGTGAGAAATCCACTTCCCCATGTGTCACAATATCGCGATGTAGCACGTAGATGTACTGTCAGCACAGAATGACTGCTAATAAAATAACAACATAAGCACAGTGCAATATGGTGGGGTGAAACCCTTAACTCCTCCTCCTCACCGGCTTGTTTTCCCTCTTACCTCCATCCTCCTCTTTTCTTTGCTAGCTCTGGTGTTAAGTCAGAGAAGGGAGGAGATAAATGGAAAATAAGTAGGTGGGAAGGTGCATTTAAGGGTACGTGCCCACGATCAGGACTAGATGCTGCAGGTCCTGACCTGTGGGACCGCTAATCTCCTCCGCAGAAGACCGCAGCTGCTTGTGCCCACCATCCAGGCTCGGGCAGTCATGGTCTCTTGCTGTGTTGTCCCTGTGGAGAACACTTGCGTCTCCGCAGCAAAGAACTGACATGCTGCGGCTCTGAAAGTTGCACCGCAGGTCATTTTGTGCTGCCGCAAGAAACAAGCACAAATTTCTAGAGATCCCATCCACTGTACTTGTACTGTACAATGCAGTTTTGGCCGCTGCATCCAAACCGCTCTGAATCCCGATCGTGGACACGCAGCCTAAATATTTGGCTGCACCATGATGCACCGAACGCCTGTGCTTGGTGTGAACAATCATTCTGACAGTCCCTTTTATATGGTATATTCCCATTATAACAAGTCATCCTCTCTCCAATGGATAGGGAATATAATTTGCTTATCTCGGGGTCTGACCATTGGGACTGCTGCTATCACCAGAATAAGGCTCCGGCGCTGTCTGCCATGAATGGAGTACGAGATGTGCGTGGGAGTGCTGTTGAAAGCCGAGTACAGCAGTCTGCTATTGTCTGCAGGCCCGTAGATAATAAGGGTGAGCATGTGCCCCTCTGTCCATCCAGGACAAAGCTATGTAGGGGCAAGTTTTCTGGGTTTTAGCGCCCTGATCTCTGGATTGGGGGGGGGGGAATCTCAACAATTAGGAAATGATAACGTGTTACTGGGAATAATCTTTTAAAGGGAACCTGACAGCTGATATATACTGCCCGATGCACGGGCCCCGTGTATCAGGCACTGGTTGTACGATTTCAGCCATATTTGTTTACCTTGGATGTTCAGAGAAAAATATACTATATTTTCCGGCATATAAGACAACTGGGCGTATAAGGCGAGCCCAAACTTTTCCAGTTAAATTATAGAGTTTGGGATATACCGTATATACTCGAGTATAAGCCGAGACTTCTATTTTGCGACAAAAAATTGGGAAACCTTATTAACTCCAGTATAAGCCTAGGGTGGGAAATGCTGCAGCTACTGGAAAATTTAAAAAATAAAAATAGATCCCAATAAAATTTAATGTATCCATCATTGTGCCCCTTCCTTAAGGTGTTGTCACACATAGCGACGCAGCAGCGATCACGACCAGCGGTCTGACCTTATCAGGATCGCTGCTGCGTCGTTACATGGTCGCTGGTGAGCTGTCAAACAGGCAGATTTCACCAGCGACCAGTGACCAGCCCCCAGCCAGCAGCGACACGTGGAAGCGTAACTAAGGTAAATATCGGGTAACCAAGGAAAGCACTTCTCTTGGTTACCCGATATTTACCTTAGTTACTAGCGTCCGCCGCTCTCACGCTGCCAGTGCCGGCTCCCTGTTCCCTGCACTCCTAGCCAGACTACACATCGGGTTAATTACCCGATGTGTACTCCAGCTACGTGTGCAGGGAGCCGGCACTGGCAGCGTGAGAGCGGCGGACGCTAGTAACTAAGGTAAATATCGGGTAACCAAGCAAAGGGCTTCTTGGTTACCCGATGTTTACCGTGGTTACAGCTTACCGCAGCTGCCAGAAGCCGGCTCCTGCTCCCTGCTCGCTTCAGTTCGGCGCTCTCTCACTGTCACACACAGCGATGTGCGCTTAACAGCGGGAGAGCGACGAGCAAAAAATGAAGCAGGACATTCAGCAACAACCAGCGACCTCACAGCAGGGGCCAGGTCGTTGCTGGATGTCACACACAACGACAGCGACGGGATGTCGCTGCTACGTCACAGAAAATGGTGACTTAGCAGCGGCGTCGTTGTCGTCGTGTGTGACACCACCTTTAGGCACTCTAGTAATGTGCACATTGTTTAGTAATGTGCCCATTGTTTAGTATTTCCCTCCTAATGGTCCCCTTCTTGTCCCCTATTATGCCATTGTTAACATACAAAAATTATTCTCACCTCTCCTCCATTGTCCTCAGCTGCTTCTTGCAGACTGCAGGCACTTAGACCTCTTGGTGATCTTGTCCGGTGCACGGAGTCGCCGCTGCAGGCTGCCATCTTGGCTTTACTGTAGTTGAATGCTTTACAGCGGCGGTGCCGCTCTGCAAGCCATTCAACTGCTGTAAAGTACTGACAGCAGCAGCAGCAGCATCTTCGTGCACCGGACATTATCATCAAAGGGGTGCTTCTTGCGGACCGCAGGCACATAGACCCCTCCATGATCAAGTCTAATACACAGGGCCGTGACTGCTGTCAGCGCTTTACTTCAGTTGAATGCTTTGTGTCGCCGTCGTAAAGCATTCAACTGCAGTAAAGCCATGATGGCAGCCAGCAGCGGCGACTCCGTGCACCGGACACGATCACCGAGAGGTCTAAGTGCCTGCTGTCTGTAAGAAGCAGCTGAGGACACCGCGGGAGCGGATTACAGGTGAGAATATTTTTTTGTGGGAACCTCACTGCGAGATCTGAGAGGAGACAGTCTTGGAGACAGGAGGGCTTATAAATTACCTAATTATACGCCGTATAAGACGATACCAGGCGTATACGACAACCCCCGACTTTTGAGAAGATATTCAGGGGTTAAAAAGTCGTTTTATACGCTGGAAAATATGGTATTTTAAATGCTGATGTGGACTGATTCGAGCTGTTGTGTGGACAGACAGGTTCCTGGTGGCATCTTTCTGCCCGCTGCCGGTCACTGACAAATATCTCCCTGCGTACGGTGTTTGTAGGCAGAGACCTGTCGCTCCAGGGCAGCAGGCGACTTGTAAAGTGATGTTTTTCTCTGAAATGTCTCAGCGTTTGAGTTACACACATACAGTATGGCTGACATCATGCTGCCAGTGCCTGATACATGTTGCTTGTGGATCGGGCAGTATGTATCAGCTGTCAGATTAGGCTGCTTTCACACCTCCGGTTTCTGCAATGCGGCACACTCCGGCACTTTGCAGGAAAATCGCAACCGTTTTTTTTTGCTGCCGGTTGCGATTTTCCTGCATAGACTTTAATTAGTGCTGCATTGTGCCGCATGGCCTTGCGTTCCATCCGGTTTTTGCCGCATGCGGCAGATTTAGCCGATGCGGCGGCCGGATGGAACGTTGCCTGGCACGTTTTTTCGTGCGGCAAAAAAAAACGCATCGCGCCGCATTCGCCCGATGCGGCGCATTTTTCAATGCATGCCTATGGCGGCCGGATGCGGCGCGATGCGGCAATAACCGCATCCGGCCGCCGCATGCGGTTTTTGCCACTGCGCATGCTCAGTAGCATGCCGCAAGCGGCAAAAACCGGACTGGCCGCGAAGGAAAAACTTATGCAAAGGATGCGGTGTTTTTACCGCATCCGTTGCATAGCTTGCACAGCCGGATTGAGCCGCAGAGCTCAAGCCGGATGTGTGAAAGCAGCCTTACCTTAACCCATGTATATTGATACTGCAGAGGATGTGAGAGTCTCCAGCAGATGCCACTGTCTACTCACGGTGCCTTCAAGAAGTTTTTACACCCCTTGGCTTTTTACCTATTTTTTTTACATTATAACCTGTGAATAAATAAATATTTTTGTAATCCGATTTGTGTGCAATGCATCAGAACTAAATAGTGTAAGTTGGGGAAGTGAAGTGAGAAAAATATATAGGTAAAAACGAAATTAATGCTATAAACTTAATAAAAATTGCCATGCGCATAATTATTCACTTCTTTTGCTCTAAAGCCCCTAAAATTTCTTTTGCAAGCAATTGCCTCCATAAATCACATGCTTAGTAACAGAAAGTCCACCTGTGTACAGTCTAAAGCCTGATTTACACCTTACGATATCACATACGATATCGTATGCGATGTGACACGCCCCCATCGTTTGTGCGGCACGTTCAATTTGTTGATTATTTGCCATCACACATACTTACCCTTCCATACGACCTCGATGTGGGCGGCAAACATCCACTTCCTGGAGTGGGAGGGACGTTCAGCGTCACAGCGACGTCACGCGGCAGCCGGCCAATAGAAGCGGAGGGGCGGAGATGAGCGGGACGTAAATATCCCGCCCAACTCCTTCGTTCCGCATTTCCGGCGGGAGCCGCGGGACACAGGTAAGATCTGTTCATCGTTCCCAGGGTGTTGCACACTGCGATGTGTGGTACCTCGGGAACATTGAACAACCCAACGTGCAATTTTAAGGAAATGAACGACGTGTATGCGATGAACGGTTTTACGTTCAATCGAAATTGCACGTAGCTGTCTCACGCTACAACAACACTAACGATGCCGGATGTGCGTCACTTAAGACGTGACCCCGCCGACACATCGTTAGATTTGTTGTAGCGTGTAAAGCCCGCTTAAGTGTCCCGGAGTTGGACAGTATACACACACTATTTTTGAAAGCCACATAGTCTGCAACCCCACTATGCAAAAAGTACCGTGAAGACGGAGGAGATGTCCAAGCAACACCGTGAAGACTGGGGAGATGTCCAAGCAACACCGTGAAGACTGGGGAGATGTCCAAGCAACACCGTGAAGACTGTGGAGATGTCCAAGCAACACCGTGAAGACTGTGGAGATGTCCAAGCAACACCGTGAAGACTGTGGAGATGTCCAAGCAACACCGTGAAGACTGTGGAGATGTCCAAGCAACACCGTGAAGACTGTGGAGATGTCCAAGCAACACCGTGAAGACTGTGGAGATGTCCAAGCAACACCGTGAAGACTGTGGAGATGTCCAAGCAACACCGTGAAGACTGGGGAGATGTCCAAGCAACACCGTGAAGACTGGGGAGATGTCCAAGCAACACCGTGAAGACTGGGGAGATGTCCAAGCAACACCGTGAAGACTGGGGAGATGTCCAAGCAACACCGTGAAGACTGGGGAGATGTCCAAGCAACACCGTGAAGACTGGGGAGATGTCCAAGCAACACCGTGAAGACTGGGGAGATGTCCAAGCAACACCGTGAAGACTGGGGAGATGTCCAAGCAACACCGTGAAGACTGGGGAGATGTCCAAGCAACACCGTGAAGACTGGGGAGATGTCCAAGCAACACCGTGAAGACTGGGGAGATGTCCAAGCAACACCGTGAAGACTGGGGAGATGTCCAAGCAACACCGTGAAGACTGGGGAGATGTCCAAGCAACACCGTGAAGACTGGGGAGATGTCCAAGCAACACCGTGAAGACTGGGGAGATGTCCAAGCAACACCGTGAAGACTGGGGAGATGTCCAAGCAACACCGTGAAGACTGGGGAGATGTCCAAGCAACACCGTGAAGGCGGGGGAGATGTCCAAGCAACACCGTGAAGGCGGGGGAGATGTCCAAGCAACACCGTGAAGGCGGGGGAGATGTCCAAGCAACACCGTGAAGGCGGAGGAGATGTCCAAGCAACACCGTGAAGGCGGAGGAGATGTCCAAGCAACACCGTGAAGGCGGAGGAGATGTCCAAACTGTCAGGGACAATTTTGTTGAGAAATACAAGTTAGGGTTGGGTTCTAAAAAAAATATCTCAATATCTCATGATCCCGTGGTGTACTATAAAATCCATTATCATCAAATGGAAAGAAGATGGTACCACAACAAACCAGCCAAGAGAGGGTCGCCCACCAAAACTCTCAGCCTGGGAAAGGAGGGCATTAATCAGAGAGGCAGCTGCGATCACTGGGGAGTCTGTTGTGTCGCGGTCCATAACAGGGCATTGCGGAAATGAATGACAGGTGAGAATAATTTTTTTGTGTGTCTACACTCCCTGACAGAAGTTCTGTTGCTTATCCATGTTATGTAAATAAAAGCTTATAACCTGACTTTAAATTCATCCATTGGTTTTATAAATTACTCTTTTGAAAGCTGAAACCCTCCCAAATTTAGTTTAGGTTATGAAAGTAAAGTTGGTGCAAAGCTGAAATATTGATCATTTAATGAACACAGAAAGGTCAGATTTTGGCAAGAAAAAAGTTTTGTCGCCTTGTCATATAATTCACCCAATCCGAGTTTACATCCTCACCTTTCCTCACTAAATGATCGGTTAATTAGTGGGTGTGTATAAAAAGAAACCCAGCACCCCAGACCTTCAGTTGAACTGCAACTTGATCTCTGACAAAATGCCAAAAATCCACCCTGCGACCAAAGCCTTGATTATCAAGAGGCTGAAGACCAGATCCACTGCAGAGGTGGCTGGCACCTTTAATGTGTCCGTGTCCAGTGCAAAGAATTATAAAAAAAATTTGAAGAGACTGGAGATGTTTTTGACAAGCTCAGGTCCGGCAGACCCCGCAAGACAACTGCTCAGGATGAACGTTTGTTGGTTAGAGAATCCAAAGCCCACCCGTCTTCTACTGCAGCAGAGCTCAAACAGGCCAGGTCACCTCAAGTCCCTGTGCCAACTAGAACAGTTTGTAGGATTCTGTCTCGAAATGACCTCCATGGTCGAATCAGTGCCTAGAAGCTAGCACTAAACAAAGGTAATTAAAAGACCATGTAGCATTTGCCAAGTCCCACAGCCTGCTAAACAGATGGATGCTGGAAAAGTGGCAGAAGGTGGATTTCTCTGATGAATCTTCAGTTGAATTACACCACAGCTGCCGCAAATACTGCAGGAGACCTACTGGAACCTGTATGGATCCAGAAAACAGTTAAGTTTGGTGGTGGAAAGATCATGGTCTTGGGTTACAATCAGTATGGGGGTGTGCAAAACATTTGCAAGGTGGAAGGCAATATCAATAGCCTAAAATATCAAGTAGTATTAGCTACTACATTCCAAATCATAAAAGGGGTCAAATTCTGCAGCAGGATGGTGCGCCATCTCATACATCCATCTCTACAACAAAGAGGATCAAGGTGCTGAAGGACTGGCCAGCCCGGGCACCAGACATGAACATCATTGAGCATGTTTGGGGTAGGATGAAAGAGGAAGCTTGGAAGACAAAACCAAAGAATCTAGATGAACTCTGGGAGACATGTAAGACTGCATTCTTTGCTATTCCTGATGACTTCATGAATAAATTGTATGAATCAGTGTTGAACCGCATGGATGCAGTCCTTCAAGCTCATGGAAGTCACACAAAATATTAAATATGGCTCTAATAGCACCACAACTTCATTCACCAATGTTATGCAACATATCTTTGTATTAGAAGTTAATTATTTGTTTGAATTTCACATTACTTTCTGTGGGTGACAACTTCTGTCTTGCTAAAATCTGACCTTTCTGTGTTCATTGAATGATTAATATTTCAGCTTTGGAGCAACTTTATTTTCATAAACTAAACCAAATTTAGGAGGGTTTCAGCTTTCAAAAGAGTAATTTATGAAACCAATGGATGAATTTAAAGTCAGGTTATAAGCTTTTATTTACATCACATGGATAAGCGACAGAACTTCTGTCATGGCGTGTATGTGAACAATGGCATAATAGGGGACAAGAAAGGACCAAAATGAGGACATTATTAAAGGATGGGCACGTTACGACAGGGGACAATATGGGCACATTACGACAGGGGACAAGGATGGGGTACATTACTACAGGAGACAAAGATGGGACACATTACATTTTATTGGTATCTATTTTTATTTTTGAAATTTACCAGTAGCTGCTGCATGTCCTACTCTAGGCTTATACTGGAGTCAATTAGTCTTCCCAGTTTATTGTGGTAAAATTAAGGGCCTTGGCTTATACTCTGATCAGCTTATGCTTGAGTATATACGGTATATATTCTCCGACAATAAGACAGGGTCTTTATTTTTTGCTCCGATTTTTCAGAGGATAACTTATTTTGTTCGCCATGAACAGCAATCCACATTTATTCTTGAACAAAAAAAAAATCATCATTCATTCCAATATAGTTATATCGCATTCTGCAACATAAAAATAACTCTCCAAACCCCGTGTGTAACACGTGTGTCCATCCACCCACCCATCCATCCACCCATCCACCCACCCATCCATGCACCCATCCATCCATCCATCCATCCATCCATCCATCCATCCATCCATCCATCCACCCATCCACCCATCCACCCATCCACCCACCCACCCACCCATCCACCCACCCACCCACCCATCCATCCACCCACCCACCCACCCATCCACCCACCCATCCACCCACCCATCCACCCACCCACCCACCCATCCATCCACCCACCCACCCACCCACCCACCCATCCATCCACCCACCCACCCATCCATCCACCCACCCACCCATCCATCCACCCACCCACCCACCCATCCACCCACCCATCCACCCATCCACCCACCCACCCATCCACCCACCCACCCACCCACCCACCCATCCACCCATCCACCCACCCATCCACCCACCCATCCACCCATCCACCCACCCACCCACCCACCCACCCACCCACCCACCCACCCATCCACCCACCCACCCACCCACCCACCCACCCATCCACCCACCCATCCACCCATCCACCCACCCACCCATCCACCCATCCACCCATCCACCCATCCACCCATCCACCCATCCACCCATCCACCCATCCACCCATCCACCCATCCACCCATCCACCCATCCACCCACCCATCCACCCATGCACCCACCCATCCACCCATGCACCCACCCATCCACCCATGCACCCACCCATCCACCCATGCACCCTTCCATCCATGCACCCACCCACCCATCCATCCATCCATCCATCCATCCATCCACCCACCCATCCATCCATCCACCCATCCATCCACCCACCCACCCATCCATCCACCCACCCACCCATCCATCCACCCATCCATCCACCCATCCATCCATCCATCCATCCATCCATCCATCCATCCATCCATCCATCCATCCATCCACCCACCCACCCACCCATCCATCCATCCATCCATCCATCCATCCACCCATCCACCCATCCATCCACCCATCCACCCACCCACCCACCCATCCACCCATCCACCCATCCACCCATCCACCCATCCACCCATCCACCCATCCACCCATCCATCCATCCACCCATCCATCCATCCATCCATCCACCCATCCATCCACCCATCCATCCACCCATCCATCCATCCACCCATCCATCCATCCACCCATCCATCCACCCACCCATCCATCCACCCATCCATCCACCCACCCATCCATCCACCCACCCATCCATCCATCCACCCACCCATCCATCCACCCACCCATCCATCCACCCACCCATCCATCCACCCACCCATCCATCCACCCACCCATCCATCCACCCATCCATCCACCCATCCATCCACACATCCATCCACACATCCATCCACTCATCCATCCACACATCCATCCACACATCCATCCACACATCCATCCACACATCCATCCACACATCCATCCACACATCCATCCACACATCCATCCACACATCCATCCACACATCCATCCACACATCCATCCACACATCCATCCACACATCCATCCACACATCCATCCACACATCCATCCACACATCCATCCACACATCCATCCACACATCCATCCACACATCCATCCACACATCCATCCACACATCCATCCACACATCCATCCACCCATCCATCCACCCATCCATCCACCCATCCACCCATCCACCCATCCACACATGCACACACACCAGTCTGGCTCCTTTTCAGCTTTAGACTCCTGCAATTAAGAGCTTTTGGTGACAACCTAGTCACATGACATAATGTCACAAAGGTCCTTAAGCAGACATATCAGGACATAACCACTGGAGCCCCTAGGAGAATGGAGTCCCTGTGAAATTGCCCAGTTTTCTCTCCCTTCTTCCCAATTTGCCACTCTTACATTCCAGCCTTTCTCCTGCTCAGTTCTTTTAGACTCCTGCAATTAAGAGACCTTTGGTCACATGACTGAAGTCACCAAAGGTCCCTACACAATCTTATTCCCGGAATACAAAGCTTGGGGTCCCTAAGAGAGTGGGTGCTCTGTGAAATTGGGCAGTTTGACATGTGTCGTCTTTGTCCCTCCACATCAGTCCTGTGATCCTCCTACCTGCCGATATCCCCCGGGCCCTTTTCTGACTAGGTGGTTTGGTCCGCGCAGGCATGTTGTGACACCAACTAATCGGAAGCGGAGCCGGTTGTGCTGGCAGGTAGGCGACGAATCACAGTGCTTTGTTCTGTGGCTGCTGGACCAAAGTCCTGCAGATCTTTGGGCTCATCTCTAGTTTTTTAGCAACTTTTTTTTCCTGCTCACATAATATATGCTAAATGTTAGATCGGTGGGGGTTCAACCACTGGATCCACCAACAAATGTCAGTATCAGTGTATGCGGTGGTGAAGTGTTCACATTACAGGTTCATTCACTGTCTAGTCGTCTGCCCAAGATAATAGAAGTAGACGAAGTAGTGGTCCCCCCAGAGTCCATGCACACAGGGGACTTTTGGGGTCCCAGGGAGCGTACATCTATGTATATATTATACATGTACTCAGTGAAAGAAAAATAACCTGACAGCGTAACAAAACTTTTATTTCTTTTACTTATTTTGTGCAGCATTGTGAAAAGTCGTGAAACTTTGTAAATCACTTTTATTAGGGGTTTGTCTTCATTCCTGCATGTAGATGGCTTCCCATTAGCTGCTTTTCCCTCTATATATGTGCCTGTAATGACATCAGTACGTACTCATTTTGGGTACAGATCGTGGCAGTGACGGCTTTTTTTTTTTCTCTATTTTAAATCTTCCATCATTAGTGTCCCAGTGATCAATAAGGTGTCCCCTGTTCATAAAATAGGGTTTATTTTACCAATCCACTGAAGGAGATGCCCACTACTATGACACTGATGCCGTATCCTCTGCCCAGGTCACAGAGTGTGCCCACACAGAGTTCTGTGCATCACACCCCTGAGCCCAGTGATAGTCTGCAGTTACCCCTACAGCCTGTCAACAAAGACTGTAACAGCAGTGGGGAGGCAGCACTGGACCTGGGGACGGGGAGGAACACTTGAGTTTTTTTTAACCCGATGGAAGTTAATGGGTATGGAAAAGTTATACCTGGAAAACACTTAAAGGGAACCTGTCACCAGATTTGGGGCCTATAAGCTGTTGCCACCACCCATGGGCTCTTATATACAGTATTTTAACATGCTGTATATAAGGGGTACTTTGCCGCTAGCCGATGCTAGCAATGCCGAGCGCGATAGTACCTGCCCCTGTCACAGATGCGATATCTTGTGATAGCTTCTGTAGCGAACATTATCGCTACGGCAGCTTCACGCGCACTTACCTGCCCTGCGACGTCGCTCTGGCCGGCGAACTGCCTCCTTCCTAATGGGGCGGGTCGTGCGGTGTCACAGTGACGTCACACTGCAGGCGGCCAATAGAAGCGAAGGGGCGGAGATGAGCGGGACGAAAACATCCCACCCACCTCCTTCCTTCCGCATAGCCGGTGGCGGCAGGTAAGGAGAAGTTCCTCGCTCCTGCGGCTTCATACACAGCGATCTGTGCTGCCGCAGGAACGAGGAACAACATCGTATCTCCTCTTGGTGCGACATTATGGAAATGTCTGACGCTACACAGATCACCGATTTATGGCGCTTTTTCGATCGTTTATCGGCGCATCTAGGCTTTACACGTTGCGACGTCATTACCGGTGCCGGATGTGCGTCACTTTCGATTTGACCCCAACGATATCGCAGTAGCGATGTCGCAATGTGCACCCCTAAGAGCCCAGACCGCTGTGTAGAACGTAAAAATCACTTTATAATACTCACCTAAACGGTCACTGAGGTGCAGACTGGTCGGATTGGTGTCTCCGTTCTCCGGGTCCGGCGCCTCCTCTTTCAGCCATCTTTGTCCTCCTTCTCAAGCCTGGGTGCATGACGCGTCCTACGTCCTCCACACTAGCCGGCATTGAGGTCCCGTGCATGCACACTACAATACTTTGATCTGCCCTCAGGGCCTGGGTTTTTATATACAGTAAGTTAGAATGCTGTATATAAGAGCCCACTGGTGGTGTCCGCAGCTTATAGGCACCAAATCTGGTGACAGGTTCCCTTTAAGAATGTGTCTTCCTTTAGCATGTAGTGGGGTTGACGAAGAGCTCATCCCATCCGTTCCCTATTTAGGGCCCAGCACTAGGGATACCTTGGGTCAGGTATCCGGCTCGGCGCATAGGTGCGAAACCTATCTAGGGTGGTGGGGGACCCCAGGACCAGCAGTAGGTTTGGTCAGGGGTCACTATCTCCCCCTTCCTTAGACGTAGGGGTCCCCTTCCCTTACCTTTCGCCGCTCGCTTGACACCCGTTCTATAACCCATTCTTTGGGTCCAGACTGCTGTTAGTAGTTGGCAAGTTAGTGAGCTCCACAATCTATCTGCCCTTTGCAAATTAACACATTAATGCTCAGCGAGAGGGGAGAAGTTGGTGCGAGACACATACTTGAAGAACAATAGGGTTGTTGTGTATGGTCCCTCCACCATACACATTACATGGTCTGTGTGTACAGCCGACTATATAGTCTAACAGAGGACCTTTTTAATGGAGAGAGAAAAAGTAGCAGAAGCAAAAGACTGCAACTACAGCAAAGCCCCAAATCGTTAGCAGTACATTCAGTCGGCATCCCTGTCATCCAACCCCATATAGAGGAGCACTCACTCTATTGAGCGCTCCTGTGTTCTCTATTAGAGAGCTGCTGTTGGACATCTCTAGCGACATGTTACCACCAGTTCGCTGTCTTTACCCATCGTGAGGTGTTTCTTGTGTGGCACCTTGGTAATGAGACCCTTTTTATAGGCCATCAGCTGGTATTAATTTTCACTAAGTGGCACGATTGCTTTCCCTCTCTAATTACTGATAGATTTCAGCTGGTGTAATGACTTTCCATGGCTTTTTGAGCATTTTTTTTTTTTTGTGTATTCAATACCCTTTTCTGGTGTCTTTTGTCATTATTACACATAATTTATGGATATCTATGGTTTGATGTTAATAGCAACTTTTAGAAATATATTTGCGTAGAATATTGGGGACATGTTGAACCCGCTGTTTGTGTTTTTTGTGTATTTTTGTGTTTCTCACAAATAGTAACGTAAGTAGTCTGGGGGAAAAAAAAAAGATTGGCTCAAATTGCCCAAAGTTGAACAAAAACTATGGCACAATAAATTTAGCCAGGCGGTTTTTTTCTTTATAGCACCTCTTAGCTGGGGTCCTCCTCCTTTTTCATGTTAGATACTAAGGCGGCGGGCGTCCTACTGTATGATGTGCTGTGTATCTACTACTGACGGTCCCTTGTCTATAAGCAGATGACTACTAAGTGTCCGCCTACAAAGATCTTTAGTGATCCACTGTTTGGAATCTTGGAAGTGTTATGTTTTTCTACAGCGCCCCTGCAGGGGAAATTACACATTACATAGCTCTTATTTCCATTATTGGGATTTCCGTGTAATCTAGGACAGGACGAGGCCTCCAGAGACACTTTTTGCTGCTGCACTCCATTCTGTTAATGAGAAAGGATCATGAATGGTGGACGCCCTCCATTTATATGGGATTTCCTAATGTTCTAATGTTACAATGGATTATGGTGCATTCTGACTGTTTGTGTGTGTGTGTGTTTGTGTGTGTGTGTGTGTGTGTGTGTGTGTGTGTGTGTGTGTATATGTATGTATGTATGTATATAATATATTTTTTTATTTAGAGAGATACTGTGTGTATAAAATATCTAATATATAAAGCTGTGTGTGTATGTCCGTCGCATTTACAATCACAAAATCTTGCACAGACAACCCCATGTGACTCAGGAAACGTCATAGACTATGTTTTGACAAGAAAATTTAACCCTGTGCTTTACAGTTACTCTCCAAAAATCATGCCTCCATTAAAGTGAATGGAGCTGCGAGCTAGAGGTTATTAATAAGAGCTATTATTGGTTTCTATAAGAACAAAGGACATTCATAGTATAAGAAGCTTGTGTGAGGTAATAAGATGTCGGTGGAGAGATGGATAGAGAGAGAGAGAGAGAGACAGACAGGCACAGACAGAGAAAGAGGCAGAGACAAACAGAGACAGATAGGAAAAAAAAGCCAGCCAGACAGACACATGGGGAAAGAGACAGACAGAGGCAGACAGGGAAAGAGACAGAGAGAGAGACAGACAAGGAAAGAGACGTGAGAGAGACAGACAAAGACAGACCGGGGAAAGGGACAAAGACTGCGAGAGGGACAAAGAAATACTGGGAGAGGGAGTGAGAGAATGTTACTATCCCGGGCAACGCTCGGGTACTACAGCTAGCATTATATAAAGCTGTGTGTGTGTGTGTGTGTGTGTGTGTGTGTGTGTGTGTGTATATGTCCGCTAAAGGAATCCGCACTATCGCATTTACAATCACGTAATTTTGCACAGATGCTTCATGTGACCCAGGGAGCGTTGTAGACTGTTTTGATGGGAAAATTTAACCCCACGCTTTACAGTTAATCTCCAAAAAACCTGCCTCCATTAAAGTCAATGGCACTGCGAGCTATTTGGTTATTAATAGCAGCTGTGAGTGGTTGCTATAGGAACAAAATAAATTGTTAGTGTAAGAAGCTTATGTGTCGGATGTCGGTGGAGAGACGGATAGAGAGAGAGAGACAGAAAAAGACAGAGAAAGAGAGACACAGGCAAAGATACCGACAGAGGCAAGTAAAGAGACAGGGAAAGAGAGAGGCAGACAGTTACTATCCTGGGCAACGCCCGGATGCTACAGCTTATATATATTATAATTTTTTTTTTTATTTACCTTATTGACTTATGCGTTGTATTTCTATTTTCAGGGCTTTGCTCGTTGTACATTTTTGGGCTCCATGGGCTCCCCAGTGTTCCCAGATGAACGATGTTATGGCTGAACTGGTCAAGGTCCAACCCGGAGTCACATTTGTAAAGGTATAGCACCGTCTGAAAAATAACATTTAAGTGACCGTGCCCACGATCAGTATTTGCAGCGTTTTGGATGCAGCATGCTTCAGCTGCGTCCAAAACTCTGCGTTGTACAGTACAAGCACAGTGAATGCGATTTCTAGAAATCCTGCGCCCACTGTGCTTGTTTTTTTTTCTGTAGCAAACACTTACTTGCTGTGCGTCTTTCCAAGCCGCAGCATGTCAATTGTTTGCTGCGGATTCACATGCGTCCTCTGTAGGGAGAACACAAGCGAGAGACCGCCAGAGAACCCTGATCATGGGTACAAGCAGCTGCGGTCTCCTGTGTTCTTCTGCGGAGGAGACTCACGGCCCCGCAGGTCCGGACTTGTAGTGTCCAGAACGCAGTGAGTACTAATTGTGGGCACATACCCTAATAGGGTTGTTCAACCTTTCAGGAGATTTTCCTCTTCTTTCTTAGCATCTGTGCACGTGTAGAGTTTTGGCAGGAAAAACAATGTATAAAATTAGCAAATTTTTGATGTTCCAATTCTTCCTCATTCATTTGGTTGAAAAACATTTGAAAAATACTATGCGTTGACCAGCTGCAGATTTAAAAAAAAACGCTCTGGCTCAAAATATAATCAGCGTGTGCATGAGTCTTTAGAAATCTCATTCACATTGCTGGAACTGTGCAATGCTGCAGTTTTTCCGCAGCGGAAAAAAACAGGCAGAGTGCAGTGTATTTTTCTTTTATAAATAACTAGCTGTACTCCCCGGCTTTGCCCGGGTTAATAACTGCTGTTAACAAAATAGAATGTATTAACAAAAATTTATTCTGCACACAAAAACCACAAAACAAATAGAAATGTAATTATAATGTCTGTCTCCTCCTCTGTATATATCTCTCTGTGTCTCTCTCTATCTCTGTCTGTCTGTCTCTTTCCCTGTCTGTCTCTGACTGTCTCTGTCTCTTTCTTCGTCTGTCTCAATCACTTTCCCTGTCTGTCTCTTTCCCTCTCTTTCCCTCTCTTACCCTGTCTGTCTGTTTCCCTGTGTCGGTCTCTGTCTCTTTGTCTATTTACCTGTCTGTGTCTGTCTTGTAACCTGTCTCTCTCTTTCCCTCTCTTTCCCTGTCTGTCTCTTTCGCTGTCAGTCTGTCTCTTTGTGTCTGTCTCTTACCCTGTCTGTCTGTTTTGTACCCTGTCTGTGTCTGCCTCTTTCCCTGTCTGTGTCTGCCTCTTTCCCTGTCTGTTTCTGCCTCTTTCCCTGTCTGTTTCTGTGTCTGTCCCTGGTTGCATTGTGACACGCCAACATTCCATATAAGGCCGTGGCTGCGCATTCTTCTGAAGTTCTGGCTGCACTGTGGCTCCCAGCTCCATTCGCTTTAATGGAGGCAGGTTTTTTGGTGAATAACTGTAAAGAGCGGGGTTCAAATTTCCCCTCAAAACATAGCCTATGACGCTTTTGGGGTCCAGACGTGTAAGTGTGCAAAATTTTGTGGCTGTAGCTGCGACGGTGCAGATGCCAATCCAGGACATGCGCACGCACGCACGCACGCACGCACGCACGCACACACACACACACACATTCAGCTTTATATATTAGATTTTTGTAATGATTTAGTGACAAAATGTATAATTGGTGGAGCAAAGTTGAACTAGATGGACCTAGGTCTTTTTTTTTTGTTTTTAACCTATGTAACTATGTAATTGGATTTCATTCGAAATTTTGCACTGTTTTCCTCCTATAGCTCCTCTGTTGCACTGTCCATTGTTAACTTCAGAATGAGCTAACTGAGAATCCATCAGTGAACTTGTTTTGACAGTCGAATAGAAGAGTTTCTAACTCTTTATATCTTTATTTCTTCGGCGCTCCATTGGGAGACCCAGACGATTGGGTGTATAGCTACTGCCTCCGGAGGCCACACAAAGCATTACGCTAAAAAGTGTAAGGCCCCTCCCCTTCTGGCTATACACCCCCAGTGGGATCACTGGCTCACCAGTTTTCTGCTTTGTGCGAAGGAGGTCAGACATCCACGCATAGCTCCACTGTTTAGTCAGCAGTAGCTGCTGACTATGTCGGATGGAAGAAAAGAGGGCCCATACAGGGCCCCCAGCATGCTCCCTTCTTACCCCACTTGTGGTCTGTAAGGTTGAGGTACCCATTGCGGGTACAGAGGCTGGAGCCCACATGCTGTTTTCCTTCCCCATCCCCCTGAGGGGCTCTGAGGAAGTGGGATCTTACCGGCCCCCAAGCCCTGAGGCCGGGCTCCATCCACAGACCCATTGAACCTGCTGGATTCGGAGCTGAGTACCGTTCAGGGACATGGCCCTGCAACTTTCAGGTACTCTGTGTCCCCGTACTGACAGGCACGCACACGCCAGACTTGCTGGGTGTGTTAGTGCGCCGGGGACAGTAGCGCTGCGCGCTGGGGTTTGAGTCACAGCAGCTTAGCTGTGTGACTTCATGTGCTGGGAACTACCGCGCCGGCCACTCTCAGAGCGGCGGCACGGCTGGGACTTGTAGTGCGCCGGGGACTTAGCGCCGACCGCGCTTTTACGGCGGCGGCGCTTATAAATTTACTCCCCGGCTTTTGCGGCCTAGCTCCGCTTCGTTCCCGCCCCCTCCCTGTCAATCAGGGAATGGGACAGACGCTGTGCAATCGTCAGCGCCGAGGGCTGGAGCCTTATTTACATGCTCCAGCCCTCTCACTAGGTACAGTGGGAAGCAGGTTTCCCGCTTTTAGTCTGAGCACGCCCAGGGCCCGCCCCCACCTCCACAGGACGCCGGCAGCCATTCCTGCATGCAGTCTGGCTGGAGGACGGACACAGGCTCTGGGAGACCCAGACTAGGGATTTCTGGCGACCACACACCCGCGTTTAGCGGGCGGTAAGCTGCACATAAGTGCTGACCCCACTAGTGCCTCAGTGTTGTATTGGTGTACTTTTTCCTGTACCAGATAAATATATACTGCACTGTACGGTCGCTTCTTGGCTGTATACCCTATATTGCTCTGAGGAGACAACAACATGTCATCCACAAAACGCAAGGGTGCCAAGGCACGGGCTGTATACACTGCTTGTACAGCATGTGGGGCTAATCTACCAGCAGGCTCCAACGACTCTCATTGTGTGCAATGTTCAGTCCCAGTGGCACTTCGTCAGCCAGAGCCTATGGTGGTGGTAGCCCAGGCAGAGACGCCTGTGAACCCTGCCCCGGTGACGGGGACAGAATTTGCAGTCTTTGCTGATAAAATGTCTGTGACTATGACAAAAATCCTGGAGACCTTGCAGTCCAGGCCAGTTGCTCAGACCATGGACACTGCGGTGTCTTTGTTCCCCGGTCCCCCTCAGTTGGACCTAATCCGTACTTCAAGGGGGTCCCAGGCATCACAGGCTGGGGGCTCGGACTCCGATGACAGTCCCAGGCCGCCTAAGCGAGCTCGCTGGGAGAGACCCTCCACGTCATCACGCGGATCAGGGTCTCAGCGAGAAGGGTCTCTATGTGATGAGACAGAGGTGGGTGATCAGGAGTCTAGTCCTGACACCGCACTCATTTTGGATACGCCAGATGGTGACGCCATGGTAGATGACCTTGTAGCGGCCATCAATAGGCTGTTGGATATTTCTCCCCCAGCCCCTTCAGCAGAGGAGGCAGCTGCCCAGCAGGAGAAATTCCATTTCCTGTATCCCAAGCGTAAATCAAGTACTTTTCTGGACCACTCTGACTTCAGAGAATCAATCCAGAAACACAATGCTTATCCGGACAAGCGTTTTTCCAAACGTCTTAAGGATACACGTTATCCCTTTCCCCCTGACGTGGTCAAACGCTGGACCCAGTGTCCAAAAGTGGACCCTCCAATATCCAGGCTTGCAGCTAGATCCATTGTTGCAGTGGAGGATGGGGCTTCACTTAAAGATGCCAATGACAGACAGATGGACCTTTGGTTGAAATCTGTCTATGAAGCTATTGGCGCGTCTTTTGCTCCAGCATTCGCGGCCGTGTGGGCGCTCCAAGCTATTTCATCTGGTTTGGCGCAGGTGGACTCTCTCATACGTCCAGCAGTGCCGCAAGTGGCGTCCTTAACTACGCAAATGACTGCGTTTGCGACTTACGCTATCAATGCGGTACTGGACTCTACGAGCCGTACCTCAATGGCATCCGCCAACTCTGTAGTTTTGCGCAGAGCCTTGTGGTTAAAAGAATGGAAAGCAGATTCTGCTTCTAAAAAATGTTTAACCAGCTTGCCATTATCTGGAGACAGACTGTTTGGTGAGCAATTGGCAGAAATCATTAAACAGTCCAAAGGTAAGGACTCTTCCTTACCCCAGCCCAGATCAAGCAAACCTCAACAGAGGAAGTGGCAGTCAAAGTTTCGGTCCTTTCGAGGCTCGGGCAAGCCCCAATTCTCCTCGTCCAAAGGGACTCAGAAAGAGCAAAGGAGCTCTGATTCCTGGCGGGCTCACTCACGCCCCAAGAAAGCAACCGGAGGTACCGCTTCCAAGCCGGCTGCCTCATGACTTTCGGCCGCCTCCCTCCGCATCCTCGGTCGGTGGCAGGCTCTCTCGCTTTTCCGACATTTGGCTGCCACAGGTCAAAGACCGGTGGGTAACAGACATTTTGTCTCACGGGTACAGGATAGAGTTCAGTTCTCGTCCTCCGCCTCGGTTCTTCAGAACTTCCCCACATCCCGACCGAGCAGATCCCCTTCTGCAGGCGGTGAATTCTCTAAGAGCAGAAGGAGTGGTGGTCCCTGTTCCTCTTCGGGAACAAGGACAAGGTTTTTACTCCAATCTCTTTGTGGTGCCAAAAAAGGACGGCTCATTCCGTCCTGTTCTGGACCTAAAACTGCTCAACAAGCATGTGAACGCCAGGCGGTTCCGGATGGAATCCCTCCGCTCAGTCATTGCCTCAATGTCTCAAGGAGATTTCCTAGCATCAATAGACATCAAAGATGCTTATCTCCACGTGCCGATTGCTACAGAGCACCAACGCTTTCTGCGCTTCGTGGTAGGAGACGACCATCTTCAGTTCGTAGCTCTGCCATTTGGTCTGGCGACAGCCCCACGGGTGTTCACCAAGGTCATGGCGGCAGTGGTAGCAGTCTTGCACTCTCAGGGACACTCTGTGATCCCTTACTTGGACGATCTACTTGTCAAGGCACCCTCTCAAGAGGCATGCCAACTCAGCCTGAATGTTGCGCTGGAGACTCTCCAGACGTTCGGGTGGATCATCAACTTCTCAAAGTCAAATCTGTCACCGACACAATCACTAACGTATCTTGGCATAGAGTTTCATACTCTCTCAGCGATAGTGAAGCTTCCGCTGGACAAGCAGCGGTCACTACAGACTGGGGTGCAGACTCTCCTTCAAGGTCAGTCGCACTCCTTAAGACGCCTCATGCACTTCCTCGGGAAGATGGTGGCGGTAATGGAGGCGGTTCCGTTTGCGCAGTTTCATCTGCGCCCACTTCAATGGGACATTCTCCGCCAATGGGACGGGAAGTCAACATCCCTAGACAGGAAAGTCTCCCTTTCCCAGACGGCCAAAGACTTTCTGCAGTGGTGGCTTCTTCCCAACTCATTATCACAGGGAAGATCCTTCCTACCACCGTCCTGGGCGGTGGTCACGACAGACGCGAGTCTGTCAGGGTGGGGAGCAGTTTTTCTCCACCACAGGGCTCAGGGTACGTGGACTCAGCAGGAGTCCACCCTTCAGATCAATGTTCTGGAGATCAGGGCAGTGTATCTTGCCCTACTAGCCTTCCAGCAGTGGCTGGAAGGGAGGCAGATCCGAATTCAGTCGGACAACTCCACAGCGGTGGCATACATCAACCACCAAGGGGGGACACGCAGTCGGCAAGCCTTCCAGGAAGTCCGGCGGATTCTGATGTGGGTGGAAGCCACGGCCTCCACCATATCCGCAGTTCACATCCCCGGCGTAGAAAACTGGGAAGCAGACTTCCTCAGTCGCCAGGGCATGGACGCAGGGGAATGGTCCCTTCACCCGGACGTGTTTCAGGAAATCTGTCGCCGCTGGGGAAGGCCGGACGTCGACCTAATGGCGTCCCGGCACAACAACAAGGTCCCAACCTTCATGGCACGGTCTCGCGATCACAGAGCTCTGGCGGCAGACGCCTTAGTGCAAGATTGGTCGCAGTTCCGGCTCCCTTATGTGTTTCCACCTCTGGCACTCTTGCCCAGAGTGCTACGCAAGATCAGATCCGACTGCAGCCGCGTCATACTCGTCGCCCCAGACTGGCCAAGGAGGGCGTGGTATCCGGATCTGTGGCATCTCACGGTCGGCCAACCGTGGGCACTACCAGACCGACCAGACTTACTGTCCCAAGGGCCGTTTTTCCATCGGAATTCTGCGGCCCTGAACCTGACTGTGTGGCCATTGAGTCCTGGATCCTAGCGTCTTCAGGATTATCCCAAGGGGTCGTTGCTACCATGAGACAGGCTAGGAAGCCCACGTCCGCTAAGATCTACCACAGAACGTGGAAGATATTCTTATCCTGGTGCTCTGCTCAGGGAGTGTCTCCCTGGCCATTTGCTTTGCCTACCTTTCTTTCTTTCCTGCAATCTGGGTTAGAAAAAGGTTTGTCGCTCGGTTCCCTTAAAGGGCAAGTCTCGGCGCTATCCGTCTTTTTTCAGAAGCTTCTAGCACGACTTCCTAAGGTGCGCACGTTCCTGCAGGGGGTTTGTCATATCGTACCCCCGTACAAGCGGCCGTTAGATCCATGGGATCTGAACAGGGTACTAGTTGCCCTCCAGAAGCCGCCCTTCGAGCCTCTGAGGGAGGTTTCACTTTCTAGACTCTCACAGAAAGTGGCTTTTCTGGTAGCGATCACATCTCTTCGGAGAGTGTCTGAGCTAGCAGCGCTGGCTCCCTTCCTGGTTTTCCACCAGGACAAGGTAGTGCTGCGCCCCATTCAGGAGTTTCTCCCGAAGGTGGTATCCTCTTTTCATCTTAATCAGGATATCTCTTTGCCTTCTTTTTGTCCTCATGCAGTTCATCGGTATGAGAAGGATTTACATTTGTTAGATCTGGTGAGAGCACTCAGAATCTACATTTCCCGCACGGCGCCCCTGCGCCGTTCGGATGCACTCTTTGTCCTTGTCGCTGGTAAGCGCAAAGGGTCGCAGGCTTCTAAGGCCACTCTGGCTCGATGGATCAAGGAACCAATTCTTGAAGCCTACCGTTCTGCTGGGCTTCCGGTTCCATCAGGGCTGAAGGCCCATTCTACCAGAGCCGTGGGTGCGTCCTGGGCATTACGACACCAGGCTACGGCTCAACAGGTGTGCCAGGCAGCTACCTGGTCGAGTCTTCACACTTTCACCAAGCATTATCAGGTGCATACCTATGCTTCGGCGGACGCCAGCCTAGGTAGAAGAGTCCTGCAGGCGGCAGTTGCCTCCCCGTAGGGGAGGGCTGTCTTCGCAGCTCTTACATGAGGTATTGTTTACCCACCCAGGGACAGCTTTTGGACGTCCCAATCGTCTGGGTCTCCCAATGGAGCGCCGAAGAAGAAGGGAATTTTGTTACTTACCGTAAATTCCTTTTCTTCTAGCTCCTATTGGGAGACCCAGCACCCGCCCTGTTGTCCTTCGGGATTTTTGGTTGTTTTTCGGGTACACATGTTGTTCATGTTGAACGGTTTTCAGTTCTCCGACGTTACTTCGGAGTGAATTTGTTTAAACCAGTTCTTGGCTTTCCTCCTTCTTGCTTTTGCACTAAAACTGGTGAGCCAGTGATCCCACTGGGGGTGTATAGCCAGAAGGGGAGGGGCCTTACACTTTTTAGTGTAATGCTTTGTGTGGCCTCCGGAGGCAGTAGCTATACACCCAATCGTCTGGGTCTCCCAATAGGAGCTAGAAGAAAAGGAATTTACGGTAAGTAACAAAATTCCCTTCTTTTATTCTTTTAAAGCCTCTCTCAGCTTATTTGTGACCACAGACCACATAGAAGTTGAATGTGCTGGGAAACCAAAGAGCCTGTAAAAGCCAAAAAGTGCAAGAGTTTGCATGAAACCAAATTGCAAAGATGAATTTTGGACCCAAATACAAATTGTCTCTCCAGGACTGGAGACAAACTCTAGCGCAGCGCCACCTATTGGAAGTAGCGATCCTAAAAGTTTAAATGTGGATTTTTAACAACCCTTTACATATAACTTAGGATATATATGCCAGATCAGAATCCCAATTTGCAGACACGGTGTTTCGGGGTGCTTGCCCCTCGTCAGTGCAAAGTATGGGGTGTCGTTGTTAAAAATCCACATTTAACTTTTAGGATCGCTACTTCCAATAGGTGGCGCTGCGCTAGAGTTTGTCTCCAGTCCTGGAGAGACAATTTGAATATTTTGCAGAGGGGCATGGCAGCTATAAGTCCCCTTACTTGAAAGCAGCCAGACTGGCTTGCAAAGTCTCCATAAGGAGAATAGTGTTCCCCCGGGACCCACATATAATGCATTTAATAAAAAAAAAAATATCCACAGAGCTGATAGTATTTTGCAATGTTTGTTCTCCGGCATCCATTAGCAATGGACGAGTGCATCTGCCAGACCAGTAGATGCTATGTGGTTGCAGTCCTTCTGCAAGTGAACGGACCATGAGTTTACACTGGACATGTTACCATTTTTTGTGGACCATAAGACGTACCTGAGTTTTAAAGAAGGAAAATAGAAAAAAATTGATGCTAAAAATGTGCTCATAGCGAATCATAGAATGGTAGAGTTGGAAGGGACCTCAAGGGCCATCGGGTCCAACCCCCTGTGAGTGCAGGTTTTCCTAAATCATCCCAGCTATATGTTTATCCATTTTTCGCTTGAAATTTCCATTAATAGAGAGCACACCACCTCTCACGGTAGCCTGTTCCACTCTCTGACTGCCCTCACTGTCAGAAAGTTTTTCATAATGTCTAATCTGAATCTCCTTCCTTTTAAGTTTCATCCCATTGCTTCTTGTACTTCCTTCTGCTAATGAGAATAGGGTAGTTCCCTCTGCACTGTGACTACCTTTCAGATACAGTGCCTACAAGTAGTATTCAACCCCCTGCAGATTTAGCAGGTTTGATAAGATGCAAATAAGTTAGAGCCTGCAAACTTCAAACAAGAGCAGGATTTATTAACAGATGCATAAATCTTACAAACCAACAAGTTATGTTGCTCAGTTAAATTTTAATAAATTTTCAACATAAAAGTGTGGGTCAATTATTATTCAACCCCTAGGTTTAATATTTTGTGGAATAACCCTTGTTTGCAATTACAGCTAATAATCGTCTTTTATAAGACCTGATCAGGCCGGCACAGGTCTCTGGTGTTATCTTGGCCCACTCCTCCATGCAGATCTTCTCCAAGTTATCTAGGTTCTTTGGGTGTCTCATGTGGATTTTAATCTTGAGCTCCTTCCACAAGTTTTCAATTGGGTTAAGGTCAGGAGACTGACTAGGCCACTGCAACACCTTGATTTTTTCCCTCTTGAACCAGGCCTTGGTTTTCTTGGCTGTGTGCTTTGGGTCGTTGTCTTGTTGGAAGATGAAATGACGACCCATCTTAAGATCCTTGATGGAGGAGCGGAGGTTCTTGGCCAAAATCTCCAGGTAGGCCGTGCTATCCATCTTCCCATGGATGCGGACCAGATGGCCAGGCCCCTTGGCTGAGAAACAGCCCCACAGCATGATGCTGCCACCACCATGCTTGACTGTAGGGATGGTATTCTTGGGGTCATATGCAGTGCCATCCAGTCTCCAAACGTCACGTGTGTGGTTGGCACCAAAGATCTCGATCTTGGTCTCATCAGACCAGAAAACCTTGAACCAGTTTGTCTCAGAGTCCTCCAAGTGATCATGAGCAAACTGTAGATGAGCCTTGACATGATGCTTTGAAAGTAAAGGTACCTTACGGGCTCGTCTGGAACGGAGACCATTGCGGTGGAGTACGTTACTTATGGTATTGACTGAAACCAATGTTCCCACTGCCATGAGATCTTCCCGGAGCTCCTTCCTTGTTGTCCTTGGGTTAGCCTTGACTCTTCGGACAAGCCTGGCCTCGGCACGGGTGGAAACTTTCAAAGGCTGTCCAGGCCGTGGAAGGCTAACAGTAGTTCCATAAGCCTTCCACTTCCGGATGATGCTCCCAACAGTGGAGACAGGCCCAACTCCTTGGAAAGGGTTTTGTACCCCTTGCCAGCCTTGTGACCCTCCACGATCTTGTCTCTGATGGCCTTGGAATGCTCCTTTGTCTTTCCCATGTTGACCAAGTATGAGTGCTGTTCACAAGTTTGGGGAGGGTCTTAATTAGTCAGAAAAGGCTGGAAAAAGAGATAATTAATCCAAACATGTGAAGCTCATTGTTCTTTGTGTCTGAAATACTTCTTAATACTTTAGGGGAACCAAACAGAATTCTGGTGGATTGAGGGGTTGAATAATAAATGACCCTCTGAATAAACTTTTCACAATTTTTAAAAAAAAAAAAAGAAATAACATTCTTTTTTGCTGCAGTGCATTTCACACTTCCAGGCTGATCTACAGTCCAAATGTCACAATGCCAAGTGAATTCCGAATGTGTAAACCTGCTAAATCTGCAGGGGGTTGAATACTACTTGTAGGCACTGTATTTGTAGACCACTATTAAGTCTCCTCTCAGCCGTCTCTTTAGTTCTTATAGCCGTTCTTCATATGACATGGTTTGCAGACCTTCTACCATCTTGGTTACTCTTCTCTGGACTTGCTCCAATATATCGATGACTTTCTTGAATTGGGGCGCCCAGAACTGTACACAGTATTCCAGGTGGGGTCTGGCCAGGGCAGCGTATAGGGGAATAATGGCCTCTCTAGATCTAGATTCAATGCTTGTCTTGATACATTCCAGAATTTTGTTGGCTTTTTTAGCTGCAGCTCCGCATTGTCGGCTCATGTTGAATGTGGGACCCACTATTATACCCAAGTCCTTTTCCTCGGACCTAGATATCACCTAGTTCTATTCCTCCCATACTAGATCTGCTTTTTACATTTCTTTTACCCAGATGTAGGACTTTGCATTTGTCTCTACTAAACACCATTCTTTTCTCCTCGGTCCATTGTTCGAGTTTCTAGATTCTTTTGAATACGCTCTCTTTCCTCTCTAGTGTTGGCTACTCCTCCTGTCTTAGTATCATCTGCGAATTTTATGAGTTTCCCAATAAGGCCTAAGACACACGGCATGAAAATCAGAGCGAGTAGAGTGCAATAAAACATCACATTCCACTTGCACCAATATTAGCCTGTGTGTCAGCACCCATGAGTGATTATTTTCTCAGCCCTAATCGGACCAAGAAAACAATCATAGCATGCTGTGGGTGCAATGCGATCCTGGTTTCTCTCGCACCCATTCAAATCTATGGGGCTAGAGAAAAACTGCACTCCACTCGCAGTACATCGGTATACCACGAGTGCAGGGCGAGAATGGCAATAGCCGGCAACAGAGGAGAGAGGGAGATAAATCCGGCCCTCCCCTCCTCCAGTGCCGGGCCCTCCCCTCCTCCAGTGCCGGGCCCTCCCCTCCTCCAGTGCCGGGCCCTCCCCTCCTCCAGTGCCGGGCCCTCCCCTCCTCCAGTGCCGGGCCCTCCCCTCCTCCAGTGCCGGGCCCTCCCCTCCTCCAGTGCCGGGCCCTCCCCTCCTCCAGTGCCGTATGATCGGACCTCAGTCGCAGTGACACTCACATGACACTCGGCTCCTGCTGTGCTGCCAGCGTGAGCCGAGTGTCATGTGAGGATCGCATTAGTGCTCCGTGTGGCTCCGGCCTAATTCCGTTATCCAGATCATTTATAAAGATATTAAACTGCACTGGCCCCAGGTCAGAGCCTTGCGGTACCCCACTTTTGACTTGATCGTTAAGCCAGTTGTGAATCCATCTAACTGCTTTTTTGTCAATTCCATACTTGATCATCTTCTCAATGAGGATGTCATGTGATACTTCCTCATTGACATCATGGCGCACTGTGATGGGGGGGGTGATCTGCTGCTGACACTGTTATGAAGGTAATGTCCCCCATTTTTGCTGTACTAATGTCCCCCATCCTGAGCCCCTTCCAGGTATATACTTGTAACGGGGTCTTTCTCCCATATCACACAATCAGCAGAGCGAGAGATGGCTGTACAATCCAAAGAGCATTTATTTCAAGCAAATCAAATGGTCCATAACATAATCCACAAAACAGAGGGTAGAATTAGTCCAGCGATAAATGTCCAGGTCTCTCTGAGAAGCCACAGTTTCTCCCAGAGATTCAATCTTCCTGCTTCACTCTTGAAGTTCTCAAACAGACTGCACATCCCCTAGGTAAGCAAAGAGGTTAGGTGGATTCCAGGCCCCCTCCTCCACACCTAGGGATAGAAGCCCTTCAGGAAGCTATAACCTTGCACTACAGGGGGTGATTACCTACAGACAATACAATGTACACACAAGCAGTACAAATAATGGACAGTGAACCAAGCTTAAAATAGGAATCTGCACAACATGATCCACCTCCCCCCATATCCCACCATCACAATACTGTATGTCCTATATTCTGGGCCCATCATGGTAAACATGTCCCACATCAATGTGTATATATCTCCTATACTGGTATGTACGTCTCTCGTTATGCCACACACATTAAAATTAAACTGTTATACTCCCGTTCCCCTGGTGTGCAGCGTCCTATTCTGATGCCGGCAACAGGTAGCACATGACATCACTGCCATGCAACCCCAGTCATCTATTGGCTAATCTAAAATGAATATTCACTGCTTCCTACGCCTGGGATTATGGGAGCAGTGAATATTCATTCTTTTTAATAGCAGTATAAAAATGGCAACAAAAAGAGGAATAAATATCCTCCAAAAATTAAGCATTACTTACAGCAAAGATAGGGCTGCAGTTGTAAAGCGCCCAGGACAAAAACTAGTTCTCTAGAGCACTAGTTTTTGGCCTGGGCGCTTTACAGCTGCATCCCTATCTTTGCTGTAAGTTAAGGGGGCTTTACACGCTACGACATCGCTAACGTGAACTCGTTGGGGTCACGGAATTGGTGACGCACATCCGGCCGCATTAGCGATGCCGTTGAGTGTGACACCTATGAGCGATTTTGCATCGTTGCAAAAACGTGCAAAATCGCTCATCGGTGACATGGGGGTCCATTCTCAAAAATCGTTACTGCAGCAGTAACGAGGTTGTTCCTCATTCCTGCGGCAGCACACATCGCTCCGTGTGACACCGCAGGAACGAGGAAGCTCTCCTTACCTGCCTCCCGGCCACAATGCGGAAGGAAGGAGGTGGGCGGGATGTTACGTCCCGCTCATCTCCGCCCCTCCGCTTCTATTGGGCTCAGTGACGTCGCTGTGACGCCGCACGGACCGCCCCCTTAGAAAGGAGGCGGTTCGCTGGTCACAGCGACGTCGCCGGGCAGGTAAGTATGTGTGACGGGTCTGGGCGATGTTGTGCGGCACGGGCAGTGATTTGCCCGTGTCGCACAACAGATGGGGGCGGGTACCCACGCTAGCGATATCGGGACCGATATCGCAGTGTGTAAAGCCCGCTTAACTCTTCAACAGCAGACACAAGAGGACCCCCGGCTGCTGCACATCTTTCTTTCACTCCCTTAGTTTTGCCCCTCTCTCTCAACCGCTGTGCAAGCGTTTATTGGAGGGGACGAGGCTTAGTACAATATAATATAGAGGACAAATGCAGATTGAAGGACTGGGGTGTTTGTAGAGTAGCCATTGTCAGAGTGTCCTTTCCTGTATACCCCTCTCTTCTGCCTCCCGATCCACTCACTAATGTGCCATTCGTCTGTAAGTATCACCGAGCGTTATCCCTTGTTGCTCTGCTCCCAGAAACTAGCTGCGGCATGAAGGGTTAAGCGTAAAATTTACCAGACATCAACAGCTTATTGAAGAAATTCTCCTTTCCCCTTTTTTTTTTTTTTCTTTTTCTTCCTTTTGCTTCATAATTTGCAGAGAGCTGCAAATGTCAGTCTTGATGTACTGCCTCTCGAAATTAGTCAATAGAGCAAACAGCCAGAATTGCTGTGGGCAGAAAATAAGCACTGTAATCATGACATAACCGGGGTCAGTGATTTATGGATTTCAATATAGTAGTAGCTGCATATGATTGAAAATTTACTAGGTCACTAGTGCACCAAAAAAATTTTTATTTGCAGCCTCGGGGCATCTTTTGAAATGTGCAACAAAATAAGAACCCTTGAACCTGTTTTGTCACAGTGCACGCTCGCCCGATGACAGGGGCAGCCCGGCGAGGCTCATTTAAATGCAAATGACTTGCAAAGTTTTGCATTCAACTCCATTTTAAACATCCCAAGTATCCCTGCGAGGGTTTTCTAAACATGTCCTAAAAAGGGACATGAAAATAAAATGACTTCAACATTGTAGTTTTTTTTTTAACTTTTTTCTTTAACCTTTTTTTTTATTATTTGAAGCTTGAAGCCGAAGCCATTCCTGAAGTGTCGGAGAAGTACGAGATCACCTCTGTGCCAACTTTCTTGTTTTTTAGGGTAAGAAACGCCATAAAAATGCATAATTTGTGCTTATGCTGATGTATGTACATATAGATAGGTTTGTGTTTGGACTTCTATTACCCCCCCACCTCCTGACGTAGGACATTATAGTACAATCTGTGTTGTCTGGTGCTGAGCCTTATACAAACATGGCGGATGACAGCTGTGTTGTACAGCCGACGCCTGCCTTTAACAGCAGCGATAGTACCGTTTTTCCACATGTGTTTCCACACTCCGGGAAAGACGGTTGGGGGGGAAAAGTTACCCTCCCATAACATGTAGCCCCCCCCCACCCCCCTCCCAAGAGAATCATACTTACCAAACCCTGGGCGTCTGCGTGGCTCCCAGGTCCTCCTGCGATCTTCGGCAGGCACTCCCAACGGGTGTGGTCCACTCGGTCCTCCCATGCTTCTGGCCCACCCACCCACATCAGATTATACACACACACACACACACACACACACACACACACACACACACACCACATCTGGTGATACCAATTCCTTCTGGCTAGCAGAGGATCCTGGGACGCAGTGAAGTGGAACAAATTGATGCGTTCTACTGCCGGGTCCTCCATGCGTTCCACCACAGGTCCTCGCTCTCCACTGCACTACATCCCAGGTTCACCTGCTGGCTAGAAGCAATCAGTATCACCAGATTTGATGAGTATGTGTGTATTTGTGCGATCTGATGTGTTATTGGGTGCACGCGCGATCGGATGGGTGCACGCGCGATCGGATGGGTGCACGCGCGATCGGATGGGTGCACGCGCGATCGGATGGGTGCGCATGTGCGTGCGTGTGCGCGCGTTCCACTACAGGTCCTCCCGCTTAGTGTCTGGTGAGTATGATCGCGGGGTCTTCTCTCTTTTGGGGATGTCTGCTTTCTATGATGAAGTGTTTTACAGTATCTTAACTTTTTTAGCTGCATGGACACTTCATTATTGAACCACGACTAGGGCTTATTTTCGGGGGAGGGCTTATATTTAAGCCTTACTCTGAAAATGCTGAAAATTCTTGCTAGGGCTTATTTTCGGCGAAACACCGTCGCCAGCTCTGATCACTGCTTTCTAAACCCTTATAGGCTGCGATTAGTCACTGGCAGGGGTATTTAAAGGGAACCTGTCCAGTCCCCTATGCTCTCCAGCCCAGCAGCATTCACGTCTACAGTTAGGTCCAGAAATATTTGGACAGTGACACAATTTTCGCGAGTTGGGCTCTGCATGCCACCACATTGGATTTGAAATGAAATCTCGACAACAGAATTCAAGTGCAGATTGTAACGTTTAATTTGAAGCTTTGAACAAAAATATCTGATAGAAATTGTAGGAATTGTACACATTTCTTTACAAACACTCCACATTTTAGGAAGTCAAAAGTAATTGGACAAATAAACCAAACCCAAACAAAATATTTTTATTTTCAATATTTTGTTGCGAATCCTTTGGAGGCAATCACTGCCTTAAGTCTGGAACCCATGGACATCACCAAACGCTGGGTTTCCTCCTTCTTAATGCTTTGCCAGGCCTTTACAGCCGCAGCCTTCAGGTCTTGCTTGTTTGTGGGTCTTTCCGTCTTAAGTCTGGATTTGAGCAAGTGAAATGCATGCTCAATTGGGTTAAGATCTGGTGATTGACTTGGCCATTGCAGAATGTTCCACTTTTTTGCACTCATGAACTCCTGGGTAGCTTTGGCTGTATGCTTGGGGTCATTGTCCATCTGTACTATGAAGCGCCGTCCGATCAACTTTGCGGCATTTGGCTGAATCTGGGCTGAAAGTATATCCCAGTACACTTCAGAATTCATCCGGCTACTCTTGTCTGCTTTTATGTCATCAATAAACACAAGTGACCCAGTGCCATTGAAAGCCATGCATGCCCATGCCATCACGTTGCCTCCACCATGTTTTACAGAGGATGTGGTGTGCCTTGTATCATGTGCCGTTCCCTTTCTTCTCCAAACTTTTTTCTTCCCATCATTCTGGTACAGGTTGATCTTTGTCTCATCTGTCCATAGAATACTTTTCCAGAACTGAGCTGGCTTCATGAGGTGTTTTTCAGCAAATTTAACTCTGGCCTGTCTATTTTTGGAATTGATGAATGGTTTGCATCTAGATGTGAACCCTTTGTATTTACTTTCATGGAGTCTTCTCTTTACTGTTGACTTAGAGACAGATACACCTACTTCACTGAGAGTGTTCTGGACTTCAGTTGATGTTGTGAACGGGTTCTTCTTCACCAAAGAAAGTATGCGGCGATCATCCACCACTGTTGTCATCCATGGACGCCCACAGGCCTTTTTGAGTTCCCAAGCTCACCAGTCAATTCCTTTTTTCTCAGAATGTACCGGACTGTTGATTTTGCTACTCCAAGCATGTCTCCTATCTCTCTGATGGATTTTTTCTTTTTTTTCAGCCTCAGGATGTTCTGCTTCACCTCAATTGAGAGTTCCTTAGACCGCATGTTGTCTGGTCACAGCAACAGCTTCCAAATGCAAAACCACACACCTGTAATCAACCCCAGACCTTTTAACTACTTCATTGATTACAGGTTAATGAGGGAGACGCCTTCAGAGTTAATTGCAGCCCTTAGAGTCCCTTGTCCAATTACTTTTGGTCCCTTGAAAAAGAGGAGGCTATGCATTACAGAGCTATGATTCCTAAACCCTTTCTCCGATTTGGATGTGAAAACTCTCATATTGCAGCTGGGAGTGTGCACTTTCAGCCCATATTATATATATAATTGTATTTCTGAACATGTTTTTGTAAACAGCTAAAATAACAAAACTTGTGTCACTGTCCAAATATTTCTGGAACTAACTGTATATGACCAAATTTCCTGCCTATCCAGCCCTGTATAATGTTACTCACTTAACTCAACTTAACTTTACTATGTTAACTGGGCTTTAACTAGTCGATGAGGCGTAGGTTTCCCTAGACTAGTGCTCTTAACATGCCGCCAGCTCCTGTAAATTGTGCATGCGCACGGCTTTGTTCACTCACATTGAACCTCTGAAACCAGGTGTATGCATCCCGGCTTCAGCACGGCGCCCTGCACGTGATCGGAAGTGCAGGAGCTTTTGTTCCGATCATTCCCTGTGTGCCACTCTGAAGTCGGGACGCGTACACCCGGCTGCAGAAGCTCAGTGTGAGTGATCAAACCTGTGCGCATGCGCGAGATTGGAGTTGGTGGTGATGCCGGCTTGTGGAAATCCTGTTTTAACACCCCTTTGGGTTTGATGACATAGAGCGCCGACTAGTCTGTGTAAACTCACTCCCCATCAACTAGTCAAAGCCCTAATTATCACAGGAACAGCGGAGCTTAGAAATACTTTTTTTTTTATATTAACCCCTTAACGACCCATGACGTACTAGATACGTCATGGATCGTGTTCCGGTAAGCCCCGCCCCCTGCCTCCGGCGGGCGGCGGCGATCGGCGCACATATCAGCTGTTATCAACAGCTGATATGTGTGCCTGCTAGCCGCGGGTGGAATCGCTTCCACCCGCGGCCATTAACCCCTTACATTTCGCTGCCAAAGTCTTGGCAGCGATATGTATATGGGCGCCGCCATGACAGTGACTTACCCCGCCCCCGCCGGAAGTCACGTGACATGATCACGTGACTTTCGGCGGTTGCCATGGTAGCACAGGGTCATGTGATGACGCCTGTGGCTAACATGAGTCACTTCCTCTCAATGCCGGAATACAGCCGGCATTGAAAGTGAAGCCGCAAATCTGCAGTTCTCAGCTCTGTAGCTGAGATCTGCAGATTGTGCAAAGCGATCGGATTGCTGATCGCAATAGCCCCCTAGGGGGACTAGTAAAATAAAAAAAAAAGTAAAAAAAAAAGTTTTAAAAAATTAAAAAAAAATAAAAAAACCTAAAAGTTCAAATCACCCCCCTTTCACCCCATTGAACATTAAAGGGTTAAAAAAATAAAAAATACACACATATTTGGTATCGCCGCGTTCAGAAATGCCCGATCTATCAAAATATAAAATCAATGAATCTGATCAGTAAACGGCGTAGCGGCAAAAAAATTCCAAACGCCAAAATTACGTTTTTTGGTCGCCGCAAATTTTGCGCAAAATGCAATAACAGGCGATCAAAACGTAGCATCTGCGCAAAAATGGTACCGTTAAGAACGTCAGGTCAAGACGCAAAAAATAACCCATCACTGAGCCTCAGATCCTGAAAAATGAGAACGCTACGGGTTTTGGAAAATGGCGCAAAACGTGCGCCACGTTTTTCGGACAAGCTTGTGAATTTTTTTCAACCCCTTAGATACAAGTAAACCTATACATGTTTGGTGTCTATAAACTCGCACCGACCTGAGGCATCATACCCACACATCAGTTTTACCATATAGTGAACACGGTGAATAAAATATCCCAAAAACTATTGTACAATCCCACTTTTTTGCAATTTTTCCGCACTTGGAATTTTTTTGCCATTTTCCAGTACACTATATGGTAAAACTTATGGTTTCATTTAAAAGTACAACTCGTCCCGCAAAAAACAAGCCCTCATATGGCAAGATTGATGGAAAAATAAAAAAGTTACGCCTCTCGGAAGAAGGGGAGCAAAAAACAAAAACGGAAAGTGCCCGGGGGCTGAAGGGGTTAAACATAGATTTTAGTGAATAACATTATACAGGGCTGGTTAGGCAGGGAATTTGGTCAGAAATGTGAATGTTGCTGGGTTGGAGGACACCGGGGACCGGACAGGTTCCCTTTAATACATGCAATCCTGCCCGGCACCATCAACAATCCCCCTCCCACCCCACAATGTAATTGTAGGGTAACGGTAGGCGGCCAGCTGAAGGCCCTTGGGGCGGGCATCTTGTAACTCTTGTAAAGCCCATATTTTTTCTTAAATGCAATGCTTTGGTATAATAGTATATAGGATCAAAACCATTGTGTGGACCCAAAAATGAAAACTACAGCTCACTATACAAAAAAAATCAAAAAAACAACAAAATTAAAAAGTTAAGTGTTTCAAAAAAATTACTGCACAACTTAATTTGTGTTTTTGTTTTTTTTTATCCTAAATAATTGCGCTGAACTGAAGATTCCTGATGCGCAGAAATTTTTACTGCACAATAAAGACTAAAACCAAAATGTAAAAATAAAATCTCAGAATTGCTTTTTTTTTTTCTTTACCACATTTGGAATTTTCTATTGTGTTATATAATTAAAAAAAAAAAAGTTATTGAAAATACAACTCATCCAACAAAAAATAAGCCTTTGTACAGTTATGATGACTCTTCGACAAAGGAGACGAGAAAAAAATAATGTAAGGAGGTGCAGATTTGTGCGCTCGTTCCGTACCGGGCCTCTGTATTCAGCACGTCGGACGCAATCTGCACTTTTTGTCTCTCTATAATGATTTTTTACTTAAATATACTTTTTTTTGCTATTAATTCCATCCGTGCTGAACGTCCTCTCTTCAGATGTCGGAGTTTCTGTACGCTTTCTCCATGGAGCATGGTGTTTGGTGTTTCGTGGATGTAGATCCCCCTCTGTTGGCCAGGACGGTCTATGACTTTTTCTTGGATTTTTTGAACATTGAGAATCTTCTCTTTTCCGTGTATTTGGGGATTTTTTAGCTCCTTAATGGTCGATCGTGATGCAATTACTTAATTAAAGGTTTGCATTATTGTTATGCAGGGTGATATAGGGCTAAAACATAATCCCCTGCTCAGATCTTGCGGTCTAACCAGCCCTGGGTTGAATGGCAATTATAATCATTGTCAGCCAACTTTTCCTGAAACTGGTAAAAGTAGAAATGGGTGACAAAATGCAGTGACTTAGTAGACTGCTCTGGCCCTATACTTACTAAAGAACTCCCCAGCTTTCCGTTTTTCGTTTTTTTTTTTTTTATAATTATCTAAAAGTAGGACCCACTGTCCTCGCCGCAGGCAGAGCTTGCGCCGATTGCTCCCCCGGCGGTCTTCAGTAAAATGGCACCGGTGTCGGCATGTGTGCAGATTGAGATCTCGTCTCGACATTGAGTTGAGATCTAAATCTGTGAATGTGCCACCACTAGCAACATTTTCCTGAAGACCGCCAGGGGATTAATCTGCGCAAACTCTGGCCACGACGAGGACGGCTAACACTAAATTTAAAATGGGAGGAAGATGCCGACATCTGAGACTGCGGAGCCGAGTCCGAGCCGAAGACCCTACCCAAACTTAAAACCCAATGCTCCGAATGTTTAGGAAATCCAAACCTGCGTAAACAACAACCAGGATGCGCCTTTCTCTTCATCACTCAGTTTGTGATATTTTTTTTTTTTTGTCCTGAAATTTTTGCACAAATTATACGATGTTTTAGCGGAGCACACATTTTTTTAATCTAAAAAAAAAAGACAAAAAGGAAGATCATTTCCGATTTTGCGCAAAGTTCCTGAATCGCGTGTTATATTTTGAAGACATTTGACAAAAAACGACAATGAATACCTCAAGACAAAAAAGACTGACTTAACCCCCCCCCCCATCATATACAAATGAGCACAAAAAAGTATAAAGGGAACAAAGTTAGGGATCTTTAGACTTTGGATGATCCTGAACTGCCCTCTGACCCTTTGAGGTAAACTTAATGTGACCTTTTCTAACTTCTTGGATGCGCATGTCCGACTGTTCAATGTTTCAGTACTTTTTGCACAACTTGCTGTTCTCTAACAAGGAGCTTAATGGTAAAATTCACAACAGGTGTTTGATCCATGAATCTCCCAATAAACTTCAGAGTTCAATTAGAATTTGGTATTAAACTGGCCTACTCATCATGCTGTTCATATTTAGACATGAGACCAAGACAACACCGAAAAATTATTCAGCAGTATCGCGCTATTGTGAGGCTTTAAGCAGTACGTAAGTGGCCGCTAAGCTGAGAGTGTCATCAGCAGGTTGTACGGAGATACCGAGAGACTGGAAGGGACGCAGAAAGGCAGAGAAGTGGTCGTCCATTGGCAGATACCACATTGTGCATAATGCCCTTCGGAACTGGATGATGGATGCCACACAATTCCAAGCACATTTGAGTGTCATGTCAGTCCATTTGAAACTGTTTACATCAGCGTGGTCTGCGTACGAGACAACCTGCGAGGCTCCCTGACCACATCACCAAGCACAAGCATTAGCTACGCTAGACGAGGTCCCAGTACAATCTCAGTGTAAGTTGATTCATGCTGAGCAGAATTGATGGTCGCCAACGTTGTGGAGAGCGCTATGCATCTGGTGGTGGTGGTATGTGGTGATGGTGATGGTGGTGGTGGTATGTGGGCCAGTGTGTTTAGTCAATACGTAACTGCCCTACACTTTGTGAATGGCAGTGACAGCCCCTACTACTGGAATAACCTCAATAATCCAGTCATTGTGCCTCTGCATGAGGAACACTGGCCTAATTTTATTTTCTCTGTCGTTTCATTGGGGGACACAGGACCATGGGTTATGCTGCTGTCACTAGGAGGCTGACACTAAGTAAACAGAAAAAGTTAGCTCCTCCCCAGCAGTATAACCCCTGAGCCGGAGGCGGGCTCAATCAGTTTTTTGCTTAGTGTCGTAGGAGGCTGATGTGGGCCGACTGGGCCCCCTTCAGCCACTTGATTTTTTGCGTTATTTTGTTTTTCTCATTTTTCTCGGCGACGCTCGTCGCTCTCATCTGTGGTAATTTTCTTTTTCTGCAGGTATCTTTTCTCTACCTCAGCTCTCGCAGCCCGTGTGGGTACCACTCCCCTGGGTCGCAGAGGCTTGAGTTGTCGGGCCCTCTCCCCCGTCCAATTCCACGGTACCACTCCCCGGTTGGCACGCGGGGCTGAACTTTCCTGGGCACCCCTATTCACCCTGCGGTACCACCCCAAAGGGTCGCAAGGGGCATACAGCAGGGACTGGACCTCCGCAGCGCATCTGGAGTTTTTGGATGGGGCCTGCAACGCTGCTACATTTAGGGGCTTCCACCCCAATGGCGTCCAACTCCCCGCCTTCTTCAGCCTGCTTCCTGGTGCCCGCAGCCATTCCTTCGCTGAGCGGAGCACACAGGAGCATGTGCAGAGTCTCAGCCTGCACACTGGACAGCGCGCCGCGGATCAGGTAGGACCCCTACCTTCTCCCCCCTCGGACGGCTGCAGAAATTTAGGCCCCGGTCTGGGCCTACTCGCCGGACTCCCCCGCTGCGTCCGTGGAGCTCCCTGCCGACTCCGAGGTCGGGCGGCCCCGCATTGCTGCTGCGCCGCCGCCGCTTGCGGCCGGGTCCGCCGGCGCTGCCCCTGTACCTTTTAACAGCTTCAAACGCCGCCGCCACCTGAGGTCGGCTCCGTCGGCGCTGCCTCTGCCCGCAACGGCACCTCGGCTCGGCCACTGTCCTCGGTCCCCCAGGCCGCCTACCGCACAGTGCGCCGAGGATCCTCTCCGCCGCCGCCTGCGGCCGGGTCCGCCGGCGCGGCCTCTGCCCGCGACGGTGCCTCTGCTTAGGCCCCGTCCTCGGCGTGCCCAGGCCGCATCCCGCACAACGCGCCGAGGATCCTCTCCGCCGCCGCCTGCGGTCGGGTCCGCCGGCGCGGCCTCTACCCGCGACGGTGCCTCTGCTTGGGCCCCGTCCTCGGCGTGCCCAGGCCGCATCCCGCACAGCGCGCCGAGGATCCTCTCCGCCGCCGCCTGCGGCCGGGTCCGCCGGCGCGGCCTCTGTCCGCCCCGGCACCTTCAAAATTTAGCCCCCGGCTTCGGCCCTGTCCTCGGCGTCCCCAGGCCCGCCTCCCGCACGGCGCTATTGGACGCCGGCCTCTCCGTTCCCGCCCTCCGCCGTGCTCCAGGCATCACTTGGGGGGTGGGGGATATTTTTTTCCCGCTCACAGCGTCCATTTTAAATAAAGAAAGGAAAAAAAAAAAAAAAAAAAAAAGAATGGGAGTTTATTCCAGACTACTAGTCTGGGTTTACTGAGGCCTCAGCATCACCTTCTTTTTCCGGGGGAGAAAATAAAACACACTTTTCTTTAGTGTGTATTTTTTATTTTAGGTCGATTTTTATTAAAAATTTTACATACATGAGTTTTTTACACCTTAACTCTTACAGTACTTTCGGGCACTTGTTTTGCTTCACCTTTTTTATTTCGCGCTCCCAGCTCGAGATTTTAGTTTAGTCCCCTCCGGCGGGTTAATGCCCTGTCTCAGGTCATAGATCCCCTCGCCGCCGTCCCTCGGCTTCGCGCGCATGCGCTGCGTCCCCGGCCAATACTCGGTTATACCTTCCATAGGTCTAGCGCAATCCCCTCGGGGAGGTGAGTCTCGTACCAGGGACCTTTCCTATGCTAGAAGCGGACCCGACAGGTCTCGTCTTTTGTGGCCCCCCTGTTTTCCACCTTATTCCCCAGGTCCAGACTGCCTTTTCTCCGGCAGTCTTCCGACCTCTCGGGTGATGGCCCAGGCTTTCCACCTCTGCTGGACTCCGAGCAGGACCTGGATGTTTTGGCGCATGTCTAAAGGCCTGCTGGAATTGGTGAGTCAGGCCGTAAGGCTACGGACAGCCCCCTTATCTCCATGCACGCAGGTCCCCCTTAAGTCATTTGGAGCGGACCCTGCTCAGACGACATCCAGAGCTCGCTGAGTTACCGCGTGCTCACAGTCAACTGCCATACACGACGTTTACCAGCGGTAAGTCTAGTCATCGACTTTATTCCCTTCTCCAAAAAGGGGTCTCGGTGAGAATGGGCATGCCACACTGGAGTCGCTGAGTGATCACAGACAACAACCAGACACGGCGTTTACCTGCGGTAAGTCGTGTTATTGTCATTATCATTCCCCCAGAGGGCTCTGGAGAGAGGGGGCATGGCACCTTGCAGACAGGAAGGTGGGGACCCCTGCGGGTTTTCAGTGGACATCCAGTTCGCCGTGTGACTGCGTGAGCACGGATATTCCTCGGACACAATTTTTACCAGCGGTAAGTCCCTTATATTGTCTTACCCCTTCTCGTAGAGGGCTCCGTGATGAAGGGGCACGCTACCCTGTACTTGACCCGCCTGGGTTCCTCCTGGCTTCTCGTCCCTATCGTGACGCTCCGCAGGGACTCCATGGACACTCTACGCAGCGGTCCGCGCTCCACCTATGCCGATCCAGGACTGGTTATCCGCTTCAGTGAGTACCCTCTCTTTACAAAATCTGGTGTCTGCCCGCTACACGGCCTGAGCCTCTAACATCAGGGTACCTACCCGTCGAGAGCTCTGACTCGGGATCAGGAACGCAGATTCGACATTTAGGAAGTCGCTGACTTCCTTTCCGGCTCTCGGGATCGCCCTTTCGGAGATAGGCGAGTCCAGTTTATCCCCTACGCTACGTCAGGGTAGACTGGCTACGTAAGGGAAGGGTACACCCCTTTCCCGGCATCGGCCCTAATGCACCAGGACTCGTTCCCTCACATTAGGTTCGTCAGGGAACCTTTATCCCTACAACAGCCATCTCCGCTTTGCGTGGCTGCGGACCGTCCCAGCTTTCTGAGAGTGCTTGCAGGGATCACGATCCCTACCCATCCCCAGGCTCTCTCTGTCCAGGAACGACCGGGAGACCCAGAGTCTCCCTTCAAGGACCCTCGCCTTGAGGTTTAGACCATCATCATCACTTTTCGCTACTAGGGTAGCTGAGCTACAGGAAGGAGTCCTCCCAGACCCGGCCCGGTCCATCACTCCTCAGGCACGGTATTCGAGCCGTTCAAGGGTTGCTACTCCTCACGCAGGAGCAGTTTCCCTCCTGGCACAGGGTCCTGCGGCTCTTTGCCTCCCGCTCCCGTTTTTTCCCTTCGGTTTTTTGCTATGCGAGTCCTCGACAGCCTGTGGCGGTGTTAGCGATGGTGCACATACCAGATTTCATCCCGGACTCTCCAACGGAACACACTGAAGAACGGGGACAGGAAGGTTCCGTCTTCGGGGGTGACCGGCCAATTTCCTCCTAGAGGACCACTCTTCGCAACCATCCCTGGGAAGATTCCCTTTCCTCCTCTGGAGCTTATTATCAACCGTCACCAGCCTCCCGTACTAGGGTATGCTACCCCACCATTCCTCGGCACGGTCCCGAGGGACACCCCTAGAGTGTCGTCTCCCCTTTCAGCATTCCGGACTCAGAGCCATTCGGTTAGCCCGGTTACAATTTCTTCTCTGGGGTGTATTGTCCAGTCAGGTTCCAGTCGGACCATGCCACAGCAGTGATGTGCATCATCCACCAGGAAGACGCAGGGAGCGTCATGGCAAGAGAAGAGGCCAAGAGGTTCTTGCTCTGGGACGGGCTCTTTCATTTGCTAATCTCGGCAGCACATCCCGAGCGTGGACGTTTGGGCGGCCGATTTCCGCGGTACGATAGGTCTCGCGTAGGTAAAGGGCTCCAACAGGGATATCAACAGCCAGATCTCTGGCGAAGGAAGACCTCCAGTCGTGACTTTTTGGCCTTCCGATCCAACTCTCAAGTCAATGGTGCGTCGAGTACGCCACCTGCTCTGGACTAGAGGACGACGCCCAAGACCGGTCGTGTAGCCTGTTCAGGCTCTCGTGCATCTTCCCGCTGCTTTCCATGATCTCGAGGGTTCTCAAGAGGGACCTAGGCAGGCGATAGCTCGGGAGTGGCCCAGGCGAGCATAGTTTCGCATAACTTACTCATCTCCTCGCAGATGCCCCGTGGCTCCTTCCAGACCGCCAGATTCTTCCGTGTCGGGGCCCCTCTAGTCTACCAGGACTCAGGAGTCCCAGGTTCCATGGCCTCACCAGTGGATCCCGGGTGCTGGCTCGGTCAGGTCTGTGAACAAGATGATGACAGACATTGAGGAGGGCCTGGAATCCAGTTCCCTCGAAGATTTAGTTCCACGTGGAAAGAGCTCCCCCGGTGGTGTGAGGACCGCATCTTCAGAGACTTTTCACTTTCCGTCAATCAGGGCCTTCGCTCAGAGAAATGTCCATCTGGCTCGGCGTTTTTCATCGTTCACTAGAAAAGTGGGACCATACTCCAGGGATGAGTTTGCTCAAGGTACCCCTTTTTTCCCTGCTCCCACCTGTTTTGATAGGTGGGCTCCTCGTGGCCATCTGGTTGTTATAGACGGCATCAGGGCGGGCAGCCCTCTCGTAGTCTTTTCTCCCCCTTTTTCCGCTCCGCCAGCAGGATAAGGGGGGGGCTCCAGCCAGAACCCTTCGTTTCTGTCCGAGACACCTCGGCTTTCCTTCCAGAAGAGGACTTTAGGTTTCGTTTTTGTCGGTTCTAGGCTCCCCTCTCAGCCTGAAAGAGGCATAGTTCGTTCTAGGGCTGGTACGAGCCCTCAGTCTTTCGTGTCGGCAGGACACCATTTTTTTGTCGGTTACACCGACTGTCAGTCCATTCTTCCGCCCTTTCCCAAGAAGCATAGGCCGGCGCAAAGGGCCTGAATATCACATGGATCCTTTCCGCCATATGTGAAGACTATCGCATGAAGGTCGGACTTCCGCCGCGGTCTACCGAGCAAGGGGCACCCTTGCAAGATTGGGCTCCGGACGTCGGTCAACCAGGTCCTCTGGTCCACCACCCGATCTAGTCGGCGTGCCTTTGCTAGTTTCTAACAGGTTCTCACTCAAGCTTCGGCAGAGGCCAGTCTTGGTGTAAGGTTTGCGGGTGGCAGTGGCACACCTGTAACAACGTAGGCGCTTGTAGGTCCGGGTCAGCCCGGCAAGGGGAAGCGACTTCCTTCCTATCTCCGGTGATGGTTTTCTTCCCACCCAGGGACTGCTTTTGGACGTCCCATGGTCCTGTGTCCCCCAATGAAACGACAGAGAAAGTAGGATTTTTGTGTACTCACCGTAAAATCTCTTTCTCTTAGTCTTCATTGGGGGACACAGCACCCACCCTGCTTGTGCTTTTCGTTATATATGACATGCCTGTTTCCCCAGTGCCCATATTCCCAGGTCACTGGTCACACGACTGTTCGTCATAGTTTTTTACCTTGTTTTTATCCAGGATTGTTTGGCTCTCCTCCTACTGCTTGTGCACTAAACTGATTGAGCCCGCCTCCGGCTCAGGGGTTATACTGCTGGGGAGGAGCTAACTTTTTCTGTTTACTTAGTGTCAGCCTCCTAGTGACAGCAGCATAACCCATGGTCCTGTGTCCCCCAATGAAGACTAAGAGAAAGAGATTTTACGGTGAGTACACAAAAATCCTACTTTCATGGATGACAATGTTCCAGGTCATCGAGGTTGCATCATTAGGGAACGGCTGCTGAAGACTGGAGGACCTTAAATGGAGTGGCCTGCACTGTCTCCAGACCTGAATCCCATCGAAAACCTATGGGATCAGCTGAGTCGCTGTTTAGAGGTCCTAACTCTGACCTCAGAACCTCAATAACCTGAGGGACGCCCTTCAAGAAGGATGGGATACCATGCCTCCGCACACAACTCCACTTGTGAACAGCACGAGACGTCGTTGTCAGCTGTAATTGATGCTCAAGGCCACATGACAAGTTGAGATAGTGACATTTGTGTCTGACTTTCATGATAATTTATCTCTGGAATAAGGGAAGGAAAGAATACGAAGGCGCAAAAACAAAAAATCTGCCCCAGTCCTCTTGGTTCTGTTTAGCCCTTTTTACGACTGGACTTGGCCAAACCCGTTTTCTAGACACTATTTAAAACTTTTTTTTTTTATTTTTTTTTTTGTAAGTCAATCACATTTTTGGCACAATTTTAGCCAGAATTCTGTCATTTTCGTCAGTAAAACCTCCCACAATTTGTGACTTTTCCGAACTCCTCCACAAATGTTATTATGAAGGTCGTCTGTTGATACTTTGCCTTCACTTGAGATGTTTCTTGTTTTCTTTATGTTGTGGTGACTGTTGTATCACTTATTACACCAGGGCAACGATTCTGCTGATGTTTTAATAAAAGATTGACAAGTAAGAATGCAGAACGTAGCCCCCGAGACTTATGTTCCCCCTTGTAGTGTCTTGTAGTATCTACGTTTGATGCTCGGGCTTCTTATCCTTTTGATGGTCTGTTTTTCTGTCCTAGAATTCTCAGAAGATTGACAGGTTAGACGGGGCCCATGCACCCGAGTTGACCAAACGAGTCCAGCGCCACGCATCAAACACCTCTCTCCCAGCTACCTCCAACAGTGCTCCGAAGGAAGACATCAATGTGCGGCTGAAGAAGCTGATCAACGTGGCTCCTTGTATGCTGTTCATGAAAGGGTCCCCTCAGGAGCCCCGATGTGGTACGTACATGGATGGAGCAGGAGGAAGCCTTGTCATGTATTCATCAAATCCCCTCTCCTCTAAACCCACCTGTAACCATTTTATATGATTATTGCAGCCTTATACGCTTCTGTGGACGTTGGAAAGTGTTAATAGGGCCTGATTGATTACATTCGACATTAAAGGGTTAGTCCCAAAATAAGTCACCCCCTGTCCATTCAGTTGGGGATGGCTTACTGATTGGCAAGGGCCTGGCCGCTGGGTTCTCTAAGGGTATGTGCGCACTAGGCGTTTTTTTCACGCTGCGTTTTTATGTGCGTTTTTGTCTGAAAAACGCACCCGCGGCTAAAAAACGCGACAAAAACGCATGAGTTTTTGCCGCGATTTGGTGCGTTTTTTGCTGCGTTTTTGCTCACTGCGTTTTTAATCAGTGCACAATGCCATTAAAGATTGTTGATGAAAAAAAAAAAAAAAAAGGTCTGATGTCATTTCCTTCTTCAAAATGTTCATTGTAAGCAGGAGAGCAGACAGACAGCTGCAGAACTAGTGTATGCAGGAGAGCAGACAGCAGCTGGAGAACTACAAGACTCAGCATCCTCCATTCACTAGTGTATGCAGGAGAGCAGACAGCAGCTGCAGAACTACAAGGCTCAGCATCCTCCATCCAGGACTGTATGCAGTTTTTTGCCCAAAAAGAAAAAAAAAATGACATGGGCTTCGCCATATTTTTGTAGGCTAGCCGGGTACAACAGGCAGGTACGGGCTGCCCCCCAACCCCCAGCTGCCTATTTGTACCTGGCTGGGAACCAAAAATATAGGAGAAGCCCTTTTTTTTTTTTTAATTATTTCATGAATTTCATGAAATAATTAAAAAAAAAAAAAATGACGTGAGCTTCACCTAATTTTTGAGTCCAGCCGGGTACAACTAGGCAGCTGGGGATTGGAATCCACAGTGCAGGGTGCCCAAGCTTTCTGGGCACCCCCACTGCGAATTGCAGTCCGCAGCTACCCCAGAAAATGGCGCTTTCATACAAGCGCCATCTTCTGGCGCTGTATCCAACTCTTCTAGCTGCCCTGATGCCGGGTGGCTAGCTAGGTAATAATGGAGTTAGGGCTAGCTGTATATTATCAGCTAGCCCTAAGCCCGAAATTCATGGTGTCACGCCAATATTAGACATGGCCACCATGAATTTCTAGTAATGATAAAAAAAAAAAACACAACGCACAGAAAAATATTTTTATTAGAAATAAAAACACAACACAATTAGTGACTCCATCTTTATTGAAATAAACCCCCCTCCGCAGTAATCCTGGGTTAGGGTCCCGCGCCGTCCAATCTGGATCCAATATCATCTGATCGGTTTGCTGGAAGGCAAAGCGATCAGATGATGTGTCAGGATCAAGTGCCTGAAGCACATCACACATCAGCTGATTGTATAAAAGCCGATTATACAATCAGCTGAAGCATCAGTGCAAAAAAAAAAAATAATACTCACTTATGTGCTGTGCTGATTACCGGCAGCTCCTGGAGCGATCGATTGGACAGGAGTCTGATCCTGTCCGATCGCTGCAGGAGCTGCCGGTAATCAGCTGATGAAGTCCCCTGACGGCAGGATCAGCTGATAGCCGGCCGGGCGCGAAAAAGCCGGCGAGACTACGATCAGCTGATGCGTCAGGTGACTGCATCAGGTGATCCACCGCCAGGTCCTGCAAGCAAGGTCCTGCCCCGGGGAGACTGCACACAGCCAGAGCGGCGGTACCGAGACAGGGGCTGGGAGCGGGCATGGCACCGGGACACTGCAGACAGGTGAGTATATATGACATTTTTTTTTTTCTACTGTTCACTTTGGTTTTCGCCGCTGCCTCCAACTCCCGCCCAGACACGGCGCCGCACGGAGCTGACATGCACAGGACGGGAGGTGGATGCAGCGGTGACGGTACCGGGAGGATTCATGCTTCTATGTTTACCAACAGAAGGAATCCTCTTCCTGTACACGTCACTATACTGCCCACCCATTGCGTTTATAGCTGCGTTTTTAGTCATTGAAACGCAGCTATATGCGTTTTTCATTGCGTTGTTGAACATCTCATTGAACTCAATGGGTGAAAAACGCAGTGAAAAACGCAGAAATAATTGACATGCTGCATTTTTGTGGTCACCACAAAAACGCAGCTACAAAAAAACGCTGTGTGAGGACAGCACTTCTGAAAACCCATAGACATTGCTGGGGAAGCAATGTCACTGCGTTTTCAGCACAAAAACGCGGTAAAAAACGCCGCTAAAAACGCGGCAAAAACGCCTAGTGCGCACAAGGCCTAACAATCACAAGAATGGGGCTTAAATGGAGCAGAGGTGTGCATACCCTTGACAGTGAATGGAGCAGAGGCGGAGTGTGGCACCTCTGTTCCATTTAAGTAAACAGATATGTCTGATTTGCAGGTTACCCCACCCAAAACAGTGGTGAATGGGTTTGTTAAGGCTGCTTTCACACATCCAGTTTTTGCTGTGGGGCACAATCCGACAAAAAAACTGATGCAACGGATCCGGCGTAAAAACGGATCCGTTGCATCAGTTTTTTCCATGCTACTGACCATGCACAGTTAAAAAAAAAACAAAACAAAAAAAAAAATGGATCCGTCGTTGGATTCCGCTCATCATTGAAACTCACGCTGCACGACGCCGCATCCGGCACCATACGGTTTTTTTGCTGGAGACAAAAAACACTGCAAGCAGCGTTCCATCCGGCCGCCGGATCAGCTATATAAGCCGGATCTGGCAAAAGCCGAGTGCAACGCAAGGCCATGCGGCACAATCCGGCGCTAATACAAGTCTATGGGGGGAAAGAACGGATCCGGTGGCAATAAACGGCGGAACCGTTCTTATCGTTTTTTTACCGGATTGTGCCGCACGGCAAATACCGGATGTGTGAACGTAGCCTAAAAAGGCAGATAGTACTCATGGTACACGAGTATCGTCCGAGTGCTCCCCATGTTTAGAGCTGCCCGTAATATAAAGCCAACCTGGATCGGGGGTTACGCAGGATCCCTGGTTTAGACTCTATGGTCAATAGCAACCGCAGCTTCTGAGAAGTCCGACAACGGGAGTGAATAATTCGTGTCTCTTGCTGTGAATTTGATGAGTGACCATGGCAGCTAATGGTCCAAGGCTATGTGCACATGTCCTAGACGCGGCTGGTCCTGACCTGTGGGGCCGCAAGTCTCCCCCACAGTAGACTGCAGCTGCTCGTGCCCATGATCTGGCCTTGGGAAGTTATGGTCTTTCTTTGTCGCTCTATTGGGAGACCCAGACAATTGGGTGTATAGGCTATGCCTCCGGAGGCCGCACAAAGTATTACACTCAAAAGTGTTAAGCCCCTCCCCTTCTGCCTATACACCCCCCGTGCTCCCACGGGCTCCTCAGTTTTTTGCTTTGTGCGAAGGAGGCAGACACGCACAGCACAGATTAGTCAGCAGCAGCTGCTGACTATGTCGGTTGGAAGAAAAGTGGGCCCATATAGGGCCCTCAGCATGCTCCCTTCTCACCCCACTCTTGTCGGCGGTGTTGTTAAGGTTGAGGTATCCATTGCGGGTACGGAGACTGGAGCCCACATGCTGCTTTCCTTCCCCATCCCCCTCAGGGCTCTGGGTGAAGTGGGATCCTATCGGTCTCCAGGCACTGAGACCGTGCTTCATCCACAACTCCTGTGGAGACTGCTGGATAGGAGCCGGGTACCGTTCAGGGACATGGCCCTGCTACGTGAAGGTACTCTGTATCCCTGTGGGGACCGCGCACGGCAACACCTCAGCTTTGCTGGGTGTGCTAGTGCACCGGGGGACCGGGTTAAACTGTGCCATTACACACTCAGCGTCGCTGAGTGTGTTTATATGTAGGGGCTACCGCGCTAACCGCCGCTGCCATGGGGAACTGCGGCGCGGCTGGGACTTGTAGTTCGCCGGGGACTTCGGCGTTGGCCGCGCTTTTACGGCGGCCACGCTTATACTCGAGTCCCCGGCTTGGCTTGCGGCCTAGTTTCCCTTTCTCCCGCCCTCAGCCCTGACAGGCAGGGGAAGGGCGGGACGCTGCACGGAAGAGCAGCACTGAGGGCTGGAATATGATTTCCATACTCCACCCCCCTCACTGTGCACAGTGTGAGCACCTCGGCTACGCCCACGGCTCCCTCCTCTCGTCAGGACGCCGCAGCCATTTCCTGTCAGCTCCTACGACGCTGCAGAGAGGGACAAATCCTGAGAGACCCAGACACGGTCTCTGGTGGCCTCATAACCGCTTTAGGCGGCTGGTAAGCAGCACCTGTGGTGCTAGCCTCATGGTGCTGTAGTGTACTGATACATTATTTGTTTTTAGTATATATTTTACACTGTATGAGCACAGTTCATTCTGGCTATATACCCTAGTGTGTTACTCAGGGAAAACAATAGCATGGCGCCCACAAAAGGCAGGGGTGCCAAAAACACAGGCTTATTATGCTGCCTGCGGCGCTTGTACGACCCAGCTGCCGGCAGGTTCCATTGACCCTCATTGTGTGCATGTTCGGCCCCGGTGACACTTCTTTAGCCAGGGCCTCTGCTAAGAGGGGCCCAGGGGGAGCCACCTGTTGACACTGTCCTAGTGACGGGGACGGAGTTTGCAAAACTCTCTGAGACTATGGCTAAGATACTAGAAGCCTTGCAGTCCAGGCCGGTATCTCAGCAAAGGGACTCTGTTGAATCATTGTTCCCTGGCCCCCCTCAGTTGGACCAACAATGTCCTCCCGGGGTATCTCATACATCCCAGGCTGAGGGTTCTGACTTAAACCCCAGCCCCAGACCGACTAAGCGGGCTCCCTTAGAATTTCCCTCGACATCATATTGTTCAGGGTCTCAGCGGGGGGAATCTCTGGTGATAATGCGGAGACAGCTGATCAGGATTCTGATCCTGAGGGCGCTCTCAATCTTAATACTCCAGACGGGGACGCCATACTGAACGTTCTTATTGCGTCCATCGATCAAATGCTGGATATTTCTCCCTCAGCTCCTCCGGCGGAGGAGTCAGCTTCTCTTACACCGAGTATGTTTCTAGACCACTCTGATTTCAGAGAGGCAGTCCAGAATCATCATGCTTGTCCAGATAAGCGTTTTTTCTAAGCGCCTTAAGGATACACGTTATCTTTTTCCCCCTGACGTGGTTAAAGGTTGGACTCAGTGTCCCAAAGTGGATCCTCCAATCTCCAGACTGGCGGCTAGATCCATTCTTGCAGTGGACGAGGGGGCCTCGCTCAAGGATGCCACTGACAGGCAGATGGAGCTCTGGTTGAAATCCATCTATGAAGCTATCGGAGCTTCTTTTGCCCCAGCATTCGCAGCTGTATGGGCACTACAAGCTATCTCAGCAGGTCAAGCACAAATTGAAGCAGCCACATGCACGGCCGCGCCACAAGTGGCATCCATTACCACCCAGACCTCGGCAATTGCGTCTTACGCTATTATTGCTGTCCTGGACTCTGCGAGCCGTACGGCGGTCGCGGCCGCCAATTCAGTGGTACTCCGCAGGGCCTTGTGGCTACGGGAATGGAAGGCAGATTCTGCTTCCAAAAAGCGCTTAACCAGTTTGCCAATTTCTGGCGACAGGCTGTTTGGCGAGTGTCTGGATGAAATCATCAAACAATCCAAGGGAAAGGATACATCCTTACCCCAGTCCAAACAGGACATACTCCAACGGAGGAGAGGGCAGTCGAGGTTTCGGTCCTTTCAGGGCGCGGGCAGGTCCCAATTCTCCTCGTCCAAAAGGTCTCAAAAAGTACAAAGGAACTCTGATGCATGGCGGTCTAAGTCACGTCCTTAAAAGGCCACCGGAGGCGCCGCTAACAAAGCGGCTTCCTCATGACTTTCGACCTCCTCTAGTAGCATCCTCGGTCGGTGGCAGGCTTTCCCGCTTTTGCGACACCTGGCTACCACAAATAAAAGACCGCTGGGTGAGAGACATTCTGTCTCACGGTTACAAGATAGAGTTCACCTCTCGTCCCCCGACTCGATTCTTCAGGTCATCCCCGCCTCACTAGCGAGCCGAGGCTCTTCTGCAGGCGCTGCGCACTCTGAAGGCAGAAGGAGTGGTGATCCCGGTTCCTCTTCAGCAACTGAGCCACGGTTTTTACTCCAACTTGTTTGTGGTCCCAAAGGAGGACGGGTCTTTCCGCCCGGTCCTGGACCTGAAACTGCTCAACAAACATGTAAAAACCAGACGGTTCAGGATGGAATCCCCCCGCTCCGTCATCGCCTCAATGTCCCAAGGAGATTTCCTTGCGTCGATCGATATCAAAGATGCTTATCTCCACGTACCGATTGCTCCAGAGCACCAGCGCTTCTTGTGCTTCGCCATAGGAAATGAACACCTGCAGTTCGTGGCACTGCCGTTCGGCCTGGCAACAGCCCCACGGGTTTTTACCAAGGTTATGGCTACTGTAGTAGCGGTCCTCCACTCTCAGGGTCACTCGGTGATCCCGTACTTGGATACTGATCAAGGCACCCTCTCAAGAGGCATGCCAACGCAGCCTCGACGCTTCCCTGGAGACTCTCCAGGGTGTCGGGTGGATCATCAATTTTACAAAGTCAAATCTGACACCGGCCCAATCGCTGACATATCTTGGCATGGAGTTTCATACCCTCTCAGCGATAGTGAAGCTTCCGCTGATCAAGCAGTAGTCACTACAGAAAGGGGTACAATCTCTCCTTCAAGGCCAGTCACACTCCTTGAGGCACCTCATGCACTTCCTGGGGATGATGGTGGCAGCAATGGAGGCAGTCCCTTTCGCGCAGTTTCACCTGCGTCCCCTTCAATGGGACATCCTACGCAAATGGGACAGGAAGCCGACGTCCCTCGACAGGACCGTCTCCCTCTCTCAGGCGACCAAAGCTTCCCTTCGGTGGTGGCTCCTTCCCACTTCATTATCGAAGGGGATATCCTTCCTACCCCCATCCTGGGAAGTAGTCACGACAGACGCGAGTCTGTCAGGGTGGGGAGCGGTTTTTCTCCACCACAGGGCTCAGGGTACGTGGACCCAGCAAGAGTCCTCGCTTCAGATCAACGTTCTGGACATACGGGCAGTGTATCTTGCCCAGAAAGCGTTCCAGCAGTGGCTGGAGGGCAAGCAGATCCGAATTCAGTCGGACAATTCCACAGCGGTGGCATACTTCAACCACCAAGGCGACACACGCAGCCGGCAAGCCTTCCAGGAAGTCCGGCGGATTTTGATGTGGGTGGAAGCCACGGCATCCACCATATCCGCAGTTCACATCCCAGGCGTGGAAAACTGGGAAGCAGATTATTTCAGTTGCCAGGGCATGGACGCAGGGGAATGGTCCCTTCACCCGGACGTGTTTCAGGAGATCTGTTGCTGCTGGGGGGTGCCGGACGTCGACCTCATGGCGTCCCGGCACAACAACAAGGTACCAATGTTCATGGCACGGTCTCAAGATCCCAGAGCTCTGGCGGCAGACGCCTTAGTTCAGGATTGGTCGCAGTTTCAGCTCCCTTATGTGTTTCCTCCGCTGGCACTGTTGCCCAGAGTGTTACGCAAGATCAGGACCGACTGCCGCCGCGCCATCCTCGTCGCTCCAGACTGGCCAAGGTGGTCGTGGTACCCGGATCTGTGGCATCTCACGGTCGGCCGACCGTGGACACTACCAGACCAAACAGACTGGCTATCTCGAGGGCCGTTTTTTCCATCTGAATTCTGCGGCCCTCAACCTGACTGTGTGGCCATTGAGTCCTGGACCCTAGCGTCTTCAGGGTTATCTCAAGACGTCTTTGCCACTATGAGACAGGCTAGGAAACCAACGTCCGCCAAGATCTACCACAGGACGTGGAAAATTTTCCTGTCGTGGTGCTCTGCTCAGGGTTTTTTCTCCCTGGCCTTTTGCCTTGCCCACTTTTCTGTCCTTCTTTCAATCTGGACTGGAAAAGGGTTTGTCGCTCGGCTCCCTTAAGGGACAAGTCTCAGCGCTCTCTGTGTTTTTCCAGAAGCGCCTAGCCAGGCTTCCACAGGTACGCACGTTCCTGCAGGGGGTTTGTCACATCGTTCCACCTTACAAGAGGCTGTTAGAACCCTGGGATCTAAACAGGGTTCTGATGGTTCTTCAGAAACCACCATTCGAGCCAATGAGAGATATTTCCCTCTCACAACTTTCGCAGAAAGTGGTTTTTTCTAGTAGCAGTCACTTCTCTTCGGAGAGTGTCTGAGCTAGCAGCATTGTCGTGCAAAGCCCCTTTCCTGGTGTTTCACCAGGACAAGGTGGTTCTACGTCCGGTTCCGGAATTTCTCCCTAAGGTGGTATCCTCCTTTCATCTCAATCAGGATATCTCCTTACCTTCTTTCTATCCTCATCCAGTTCACCAATGTGAAAAGGATTTGCACTTGTTAGATTTGGTGAGAGCACTCAGACTCTACATTTCTCGTACGGCGCCCTTGCGCCGCTCGGATGCACTCTTTGTCCTTGTCGCTGGCCAGCGTAAAGGGTCACAGGTTTCCAAATTAACCCTGGCTCGGTGGATCAAGGAGCCAATTATCGAAGCTTACCGTTCGGCTGGGCTTCCGGTTCCATCAGGGCTGAGGGCCCATTCTACCAGAGCCGTGGGCGCGTCCTGGGCTTTGAGGCACCAGGCTGCGGCTCAGCAGGTGTGTCAGGCGGCTACCTGGTCGAGCCTGCACACTTTCACGAAACACTATCAGGTGCATACCTATGCTTCGGCGGATGCCAGCCTAGGTAGACGAGTCCTTCAGGCGGCGGTTGCCCACCTGTAGGAAAGGGCCGTTTTACGGCTCTCTTACGAGGTATTATTTTACCCACCCAGGGACTGCTTTTGGACGTCCCAATTGTCTGGGTCTCCCAATAGAGCGACAAAGAAGAAGGGAATTTTGTTTACTTACCGTAAATTCCTTTTCTTCTAGCTCTAATTGGGAGACCCAGCACCCGCCCCTGTTTTTTTGTGTACACATGTTGTTCATGTTGAATGGTTTCAGTTCTCCGATATTCCTTCGGATTGAAGTTACTTTAAACCAGTTTATAATTCTTTTTCCTCCTTCTTGCTTTTGCACCAAAACTGAGGAGCCCGTGGGAGCACGGGGGGTGTATAGGCAGAAGGGGAGGGGCTTAACACTTTTGAGTGTAATACTTTGTGCGGCCTCCGGAGGCATAGCCTATACACCCAATTGTCTGGGTCTCCCAATTAGAGCTAGAAGAAAAGGAATTTACGGTAAGTAAACAAAATTCCCTTCTTCGCTGTGTTCTCCCTGCGGAGAACGCTTGCTTCTCCGAAGCAAAGAATTGACTTGCTGCGGCTCGGGAAGCCCCACTGATTGGAAGAATGGGCACTTTTGTACCCGTTAGAATCGTGCGGCAGTGCTTGCTAGCTGGGCCGTTCATTCCCTAGTCTGCTGACCACTGCGCTCTGCGTTTTCTGGCAGTCCCAGGGCGAATACATGGAGCAGCAGTTGAGCGCTGCCGCTCTATTTTTATCAGATATTAAAGTGCCTTGTTCTGCCAGCAGTCGGACCACCACTGATCAGTGTGTTTTCACTTATCCTTTGGGCAGGTCATTTCACTCGACAGCCCTTTAACTAAACCACATGAGAATTTGCTTCTTTCACATCCCCATATACAAACGGTCAAACAATAAATTAATTGTTCTCTTAAAATGGTACCAAAAACCTTACTACTAATTGTGGAGACACGGGAGTTAGTGGGTGCTCTCGTCCGCTGGCCCGGCCGCCTTTAAGGGTGCTTTACACGCTGCGACATCGCTACCGATATATCGTCGGGGTCATGTCGTTAATGACGCACATCCGGCGCCGGTATCGACATCGCAGCGTGTGACACCAAGGAGCGACGATCAACGATCGCAAAATCGTTCACAAACGGTGATCGTTGACACGTCGCTCCTTTCCTTAATATCGCTGCTGCCACAGGTACGGTGGTGTTCGTCGTTCCTGCGGCAGCACACATCGCTATGTGTGACACCGCAGGAACGACGAACATCTCCTTACCTGCCTCCACCGGCAATGCGGAAGGAAGAAGGTGGGCGGGATGTTACATCACGCTTATCTCCGTCCCTCTGCTTCTATTGGCCGGCCGCTTAGTGACGCCGCTATGACACCGAACACACCTCCCCCTTGAAGGAGGGATTGTTCGGCGGTCACAGCGACGTCGCTGAAAAGGTATTTCCGTGTGACGCTGCCGTAGCGATAATGTTCACTACGGCAGCGAGCACCAAATGTCGCGCGAACGACGGGGAGCGGGTGCTATCGCACTCGACATCGCTAGCAATCGCTAGCGATGTCGCAGCGTGTAAAGCACCCTTTAGAAAGACAGCATGGCCCAGAGCTCATCCCAACTGAATGACCGATCTCCTTAACCATGGGCGGAACACTACTCAGACAACACAGGATGAGGGAATCACAATATTGAGACTTTATTGGATCCCCAAACAATTAACGGCACATAGCACATAACCAGCAAAACACACAAATGTAACAGGCAACAGAGTCTCACCCTTCCGCTGGCTCACCAGGGATTAGAATATCTGTGCCTCAGAGCTTCCAGGGCTACTTACTCCAAACCAGCAGCACCCCGCTTTCGACGGGCACCCACCGAGGATGGAATAACGCCGGATTTAGGAAGCTGGCTTAGGACCGCAAAGCCTGTAGTCAGGTGAATGGATTGTCCCAAGCTGGATTCCTTCCTTAGGTAGTCCTTGATATTTCAACCGAATCCTTGCATTCGATGATTAAGTGCACATGGTATTATAATCCAGGTTCGGTTATGGCTTGCCAATCGGATCCGCAGGTCCTAGATTGGTATTGTGTAGCAAGAGTCTATCCAGACAATGGATAGTCCTCCTTCTTATACCCCCGAGTTCTCCATTCAGACCATTGGGGGTCTTCACAATTGGTGGATAAGACTGGGCTCTTATTAGCTAGATTTCAACCCGTATACAAAATATCCCTAGTAGTAATGGTCTCTGGCAGAGACGAGGGAGAGACAGCTAAGTTACATCGCATCTAGCAATACACATAGTAATACAATGGGAGGTTCGCATACTTGATTTGTCTAGGTATCTGACCTTCACTGGCCAAGGCAATTACACGAATCAACAAGAACTTTAGCACTAGACTCCTAAAGCTGGGTTTACACACTGCAACATCTCAAACGACATCGCTGTAACGTCACCGGTTTTGTGACGCAATAGCGATGTTGTTTGCGATGTTGCAGTGTGTGAAACCTATCAGCGACCCGGCCCCTGCTGTGAAGTTGTAATCGTTACAAATCGTTCAGGACCATTCCTAGGTCCTTTGTTTCCCGCTGTGCAGCATGAAGTTTCAGTGTGTGAAGACTTTGCAGCGACTTTGTTAGCAACTTCCCTTTCAAAAGGCTGCTTATCAACGTCCCCAACAACCAGCTAGGTCGCTCTGCAGGTCCGGATCGCTGTTGCGTTGTTGGCCAGGTTTGCCTGTTTGAACGCTCACCAGAGACTTAACAGAGACTTAGGGAGGTCGCTATTGCGTCACAAAACCGGTGACGTTACAGCGATGTCCTTTGCGATGTTGCAGTGTGTAAACCCAGCTTAAGAGTCTTGTAGAAACAATGAGGGGCTTATCCCCCATTTATAAACAAACTATCATCATGTCTGGCTGAATTCTAAGAAACTTAACTCCTGCTAGGCACTGACAGTCCATGTCGCCACACTAATGATCAGTGAACACTAAAGTGCTTGAGTGCTCTTCACTCTAGTTGAGCGTTCAACCTGCTCTACTTGAGTACAGAGTATAATGGAAGCCAATTATTATTATTCAACATACAGCCAGCCATATATAAAGCATTTCCAAGGGAGGGCGGCGTTTTTTTAACAAAAACGCGTCATGCGGACATGTTTTTACCCCCAGTAAGAGTCATTCAGAGACTGAAGTGGCTCTCACTTGGATGCCGGCTCCCATCATTCACTTAAGAGAGTTGGCTCTTTCTGTTGTACCCAAGCTCCCCAATGCTTAATCGAGTAATCAATCAGCACTACCATGCTCAGGTGCTCAGTACTCGTAACTAGTGATGAGCGGACACTACCATGCTCAGGTGCTCAGTACTCGTAACTAGTGATGAGCGGACACTACCATGCTCAGGTGCTCAGTACTCGTAACTAGTGATGAGCGGACACTACCATGCTCAGGTGCTCAGTACTCGTAACTAGTGATGAGCGGGCACTACCATGCTTGGGTGCTCTGTACTCGTAACTAGTGATGAGCAGGCACTACCATGCTCAGGTGCTCTGTACTCGTAACTAGTGATGAGCGAGCACTACCATGCTCAGGTGCTCTGTAATCGTAACTAGTGATGAGTGAGCACTACCATGCTCAGGTGCTCTGTACTCGTAACTAGTGATGAGCGGACACTACCATGCTCAGGTGCTCAGTACTCGTAACTAGTGATGAGCGAGCACTACCATGCTCGGGTGCTCTGTACTGGTAACTAGTGATGAGCGGGCACTACCATGCTCGGGTGCTCAGTACTGGTAACTAGTGATGAGCGGGCACTACCATGCTCGGGTGCTCAGTACTCGTAACTAGTGATGAGCGGGCACTACCATGCTCAGGTGCTCGTAACTAGTGATGAGCGGGCACTACTTTGCTCGGGTGCTCAGTACTGGTAACGAGCAGTTGGATGTTGGATGGGTGCGACTGTAATACCCGAGTATAGTTGACGTCAATGGGGAACTTGAGCATGTTTTCCATTGACTTCCGTTATACTCGGGTGGTCGAGTTGTGCCCATGTGAGCTTCCAACCCATCCTACTGAACATACAGCTATGCCAATGGAAAAATAAAAAAAAAAAAGTTAGGACTCCTGGAATTTCCTTGACCCTTTAGAAAAAGACCGAGAGAGAAAAAAACAAACTAACCTGAACAAGTGAGCAATTTTGACCTAAAAAAATTATTTGTAAAAAAAAATTCCTCCCACCCAAATAAATAAATCTATATATCCTAGCACACTGCATATATATTTTGGGGTACATCATAATCAACTAATGATGTTTGCCAAAATAAATTGATTTTTTTTCTTTATAGGTATGGGTTTTGTATTGCATCGATTAAAACAAATTGAAATTACATTGCTTGGTCCTGATTACCCAAAATAGACCCGTCCTTAGAGGGTTAAATGTTGTATTTTTGTAGTGTTTTTGTAGAATATAACCAGATATTAATGAATGAGTGAACAATGTAATAGATCTGCGAAAACCACAATGTGATCTCTTCCAAGTGCAAACAAAGGACCTGAGGAAAGGTGTAATATAACGAGCGCTTTCTTCATCTTTCTTGGTCTCAGCGCCAGAATAAAAGCGCTGGGCAGTTCTGTCCCGTAGCACAACATTTACACTGTGCCGCATTAACCCTTAAAATTGAAATCCAGGCCATCAATCTTCCCAGTCTTCACGCCGTCGCCCGCAGCTCCCACAAAGCTTTGTGGTGGGGCCCAGTACAGTAAAAATGATTGAATGTATTGGAAACCGAATATCCAATAGCAATCAGCCTTCAGCTATTTACTAATGAACTCCCCGATGAATGACACGTTTCAGGATGTGTGTTTTTCTCCGGGCTGTACATGAACTTAACACTTGAGTGGCATTAGAGAATAAATAACACCGCGTGCATCACACACCTCCACCGCATGTAGATCGTGGCTGCACCGCGTCAGCGCCGGAAGGGAAAGCCATATTTTAGCTAAGGGTCTGGGAATGGGAGGTCACACAGAGGCTATTCATATAGAGGGGGCCGGGCAGATAAGGGGGGACTCCGTAATGAAGATGCCCAATTTATGATACTTAAGGATATGGCAGTGGACACTCCTCAGTCCATCATTAACCATGATACCGGTGACCAATACACCACAGCTCAGCTGCCATGCTCCATAGCAACTAATGTTGAGTGGACCCGAACTGTAAAAATCCGGATCCGCGCGGTTTCAGCGTCCGATCCGGGTCCGACCCGGACGCGGGAATCCGGCTGCACGATCCGAATTCTTTTTTTTTTTCCTCTCTCTCTTTCTCTTTCTTTCTCTCCTTTCTATCTCTCTTTCTTTCTCTTTCTCTCTCTCTCTTTCTCTTTCTCTTTCTTTCTCTTTCTCTCTCTCTCTTTCTCTTTCTTTCTCTCTTTCTCTTTCTTACTCTTTCTCTCTTTCTCTTTCTCTTTTTCTCTCTTTCTCTTTCTCTCTCTTTCTCTCTCTTTCTCACTCTTTCTCTCTCTCTTTCTCTTTCTCTCGCTCTTTCTCTCGCTCTCTTTCTCTCGCTCTCTTTCTCTCGCTCTCTTTCTCTCGCTCTTTCTCTCGCTCTTTCTCTCGCTCTTTCTCTCGCTCTTTCTCTCGCTCTTTCTCTCGCTCTCTTTTTCTCTCGCTCTCTTTCTCTCGCTCTCTTTTTCTCTCGCTCTCTTTTTCTCTCGCTCTCTTTTTCTCTCGCTCTCTTTTTCTCTCGCTCTCTTTTTCTCTCGCTCTCTTTTTCTCTCGCTCTCTTTTTCTCTCGCTCTCTTTTTCTCTCGCTCTCTTTTTCTCTCGCTCTTTTTCTCTCGCTCTTTTTCTCTCGCTCTCTTTTTCTCTCGCTCTCTCTTTTCTCTCGCTCTCTCTTTTCTCTCGCTCTCTCTTTTCTCTCTCTCTCCTCCCGGATTCTGCTCCCCATTGACTTATGTGCCCGGATTCCGGATCGGATCCAGACTTCTTTGTCAACCCACCACTGATCCGCCGGACCCAGATTATGAGCAATCCGCTCAACTCTATTTACCACTTATCCTTCCACCAGCAAACCATAGATGTAGAAAAGTTCTGATAATTTCATTCTTCCTTTTAAGATCTCTTGTTGGTGTCAGGCCAGATTTACACATCTTTGTGTCATGGACTGGCCACGGGTCTCCTGACCAAAATGGACAGCCTCACATATGGCTAGGAGACTTGAGTTTGGGTTGGGAGAACCATGGCTGGTCTGAGCATTGTGGTCTGTGACTCATAGGCTGAGTTGTGACGTCCGTAAATTGTGGGCCGAGTACGGACCATGATTTTGTGCCCGAACTGTGATTTTTGTGACGTGACCATGTCCCTCTTGACCCAAACTCAGCAGCCTAATTGGACTGGTTCAGGAGACTAGAGGTGCTATGGACATGATTATATGAAGATACCCAAAATACAGGACAAGATGGCGCTTTCCTCCATATTTCCATTCAGAGACATTCCAGGGACTGTTTGGCTCTTTTTCTGTCAATTTATCTTGGGTTGGAATTCGCCAAATAAAGAATTGTGTAGCTACTTTTGCTTTCTCTGTTTTTAGAAAAGTACAGCATCAAGAAATGTTGGGACATATGTCACCTCTCCTATATCCTATGTGCTAACATTACTTTTGTCTTCTGCAGAAATCACAATCCGTACTATGATGGTGATACATGGCCTTAAAGTGGTCTTATCACTTCTGAGAAAAACACAAAAATTGATAGTGTATGGAATATTAAGACTTTTTACTTATACATGTTATTAGCAAATCAGAGGATTTTCACCAGTATTACTGTACAAGGCTGCAGGTTTTACTTTCACTTTTCCAGTGAGTGCAAATTTAAGAGATACTCTTGTCTGGGAGATACCAACTCTAATGGGCGATGGGGGGGATAATGTTAGACAGTATCTTAATTGTGAATTGAGGCTTGTGCTCAGATATTGAAGGCAGAATTTGGGGTGAACTAAATAATTTCCCATTTTATTGGTTCTCTGGTCTATAGAGTTTTAATAATATACCAGTACAATAAACATAAACTAACAGTGACAGACTGGTGCAGAGGACTTACAATGTAACGGGATGAAATGTAACTGGGGAATCAATTTACCATAAATTCACCCCAATAAAAACAAAGTAAAATTGTGGTGAATTAAGCCCGTAACATGCTGTGATCTACTTTTTGTCACAAGTTGCCTCCCCCCACACAGTGGTATCTTCCAGCTTAGAGACAGCTGTCAAGATAGTGAGGCAGCACAGAGCCCACTTCAACCGCTCTTTTTCTTAAAGGGCCACAGCTTTTATTAATAAAATAGAGCGGATTTAATTTTTACTTTTTTAACAGAGGTTTTCAATTTGATTTCTTTTTACTTATTGGCATTTTCCAAGAGGTGATAAGTTCTCCTTAAAGGGTCGGCCACGTTCTCCTGCTAGTGCAGCTTTCTCTGGACGTCCCCAGACAATAGATTAGGGAATCAATCTGCAGGACCCCGGAGCTCTGCAATCCTCCTCCTACCTGTCGGCATCACTGAAGGCTCTACTGATTAGTAGGTCCGGTACGACGTCGTGCGATAATGATCGGGCCTCAAATCAGAAGAGGCTTCGAGGACGTCAACAGGTAGGAGGAGGTTCGCAGGGCACTGGTGCGGGGCTCATGGGCTACCGACTTGCCCACTGGACCACAGTCCAGCAAGTTGATTTGCTCATCCATGAATTATACCACTACTCCTGCTGAAACCAGATTTCCTTTCTTGCAGGGTTTAGCAGGCAAATTCTGGAAATTTTCAACAAGCATAAAATCCAATTCAGCAGCTTCGATATACTTTCCGATGAAGAAGTACGGCAGGGGCTGAAAACCTTCTCCAATTGGCCCACCTATCCCCAGTTATATATCAGTGGGGAGCTAATTGGCGGACTGGACATTGTGAAGGTAGGTGAGCCGCGGTATGAGCACCAAGTGGCATTGGAAACCCCCCCCCAACCCCCCCGCCTTTGTAGTCTAACCTGTGTTCTCATCCGCAGGAGCTGGAGGCATCAGGGGAGCTGCAGACAATGTGTCCCAAGGCCCAGAGCCTGGAAGACAGGTAGGTCTGCTAAGCTATAGCCCAATGCTATATACTATACATATATACTGAACAAAAATAAACACAACACTTTTTTGTTTTTGCTCCCGTTTTTCATGAGCTTAAATCAAAGATTTTCTCTCATATTGTCAGAAATGTGTCTAAATCTATGTTAGTGAGCATTTCTCTTTTGACGAGATAATCCATCCACCTCACAGGTGTGGCACATCAAGATGCTGGTTAGACAACATGATTATTGCACAGGCGTGCCTTAGGCTAGCCAACATAATTATTGCACAGGCGTGCCTTAGGCTAGCCAGCATGATTATTGCACAGGTGTGCCTTAGGCTGGCCAGCATGATTATTGCACAGGTGTGCCTTAGGCTGGCCAGCATGATTATTGCACAGGTGTGCCTTAGGCTGGCCAGCATGATTATTGCACATGAGTTTTTTATTATTAATAGTAATATAATATCAGATGATAATAATAAACTATGTAAGTTTGGTATTGTCATATTTGTACTGATGTGGAGAGTCACATTGCCAGGTCATTTTTGCCAAACATTGAACGCTGTAAAAATGAAATTCCAAAATCAAATGGCAGAATTGGCATTTTTTCCCCCACTATTTCACTTTAGGGTATGTGCGCACGTTGCTTTTTACCTGCTTTTTACCTGCTTTTTTGCTGCTTTTTCTTCTGCGCTGTTTAATGCCAAAATGGATGTGTTCTTCTATTCAAGCAAAGTCTATGGGAATTTGGGTTTCTTGTTCACACTATGTTGTTCAAAATGCTGCCTTTTTGTGGCAGAACTTTGGTCAAAAACTCAGCTTTGCAGTGCAAAACCCAAATGGCAAAAACAATTGACATGTTGCTTCTTTGAAAAGCTGAGTTTTTGACCAAAGTTCTGCCTCAAAAAGGCAGCATTTTGAACAACATAGTGTGAACAAGAAACCCAAATTCCCATAGACTTTGCTTGAATGGAAGAACACATCCATTTTGGCATTAAACAGCGCAGAAGAAAAAGCAGCAAAAAAGCAGGTAAAAAGCAAGTAAAAAGCAACGTGCGCACATACCCTTACTTACATGGCAAAGGGAATTCTGTCATTCAAACCTACAACTCATCCTGTAGAAAAGTAAAGAAAACAAACAAAAAAACCCATCTTATGGCCAGGTCTATGACAAAAACAACATTCCAGTTCAGTGCAATACTGTACAATGGCATCGCGGCAAGCCCCAGTCACATGCTGGCATGTGACCGGAGCATGTGACTGGAACTTGCCGCGATGCCTTTGTACAGTATTGCACTGAATTGGAGTGTGACAGATCTGGCAATCCAGCGAAATGCCGGATGTGTGAAACCACCCTGAGATAAAGGCGTTCCCTAGTTGATGATGATTGATGATGATTGATGATGATTGATGATGATTGATGATGATTGATGATGATGGATGATGATGGATGATGATGGATGATGATGGATGATGATGGATGATGATGGATGATGATGGATGATGATGGATGATGATGGATGATGATGGATGATGATGGATGATGATGGATGATGATTGATGGATGATGATGGATGATTGATGGATGATGCTGATTAATGATGATGCTGATGATTGATGATCCTGATAATTGATGATGTTTGATGATGGATGATGATTGATTAATGATTGGATGATGATTGGATGATTGGATGATGGATGATGATGCTGATGATGCTGATGATGCTGATGATTGATGGATGATTGATGATGATTCATGAGCGGGTGCAGCAGTCACAAGTGTATGAAGTAAGCAGAAAGCAGCGGGGAGTAAAGGTTACTTCTTTATTTTATACTTTTTGTTCCTTGTGGGCACTTTTCCTTAAAATGCCTAAAAACCTGTTTTGTTCCATCTACATGCTGAATGCACAGATGCCGTTGTGAGGGGAAAGGCCGTGCGTCCTCTCTACAGACGTCACTGCTATCGGGCAATGATGTGGATGTACAATAATTCTGGACACTTGTTTTTCAGACTTAAGGAGCTTATTAATAAAGCCCCGGTCATCCTATTCATGAAGGGGAACAAACAGGTAAGATACAGGTGTAATATATGAGCATATGGTCTAATTTTTGCTTGTAAAAAATGAAATGAAAAATAATTAATATGGTCACCTCCATTCATTTTCTAGATGGCGAAATGTGGCTTTAGCAGACAGATTCTGGAGATCCTGAACAACGCGGGGTAGGTTGTGTGCTCTGTACCCCTGGCTATGTATAGCCTGTGAGAGATGATTGCTAGGCGTTGTGTGCCAGTGATAAATACTAATGTTCAGCCCCGGTTATTGAAAAAATGTCATCTTTGGCTCCTGAAGTTATTGTTCTCCGTAAGTGCCCAGCTGCAATCTATGTCATGTCATCCGTATCATTTACCTTCTATACTCAAGTATAAGTCGACCGGAGTATAAGCTGAGGCACCTAAGTTTATCACAAAAAAGTGGGAAAACTTATTGACTCGAGTATAAGCCTAGGAATATAAGACACACCCCAAATTTAGAGAAGGAAAATTGGAAATTTCTCTGACGCCTCATTGGGGGACACAGGACCATGGGTGTTATGCTGCTTATCCATAGGAGGACACTAAGTAGATGCAAAGATGTTAGCTCCTCCCCTGCAGTATACACCCCCCTGGCCCAGCCAGGCTACTTCAGTTTTAGCTTAGTGTCTATAGGAGGCACATCTCTGCAGACTACTGCAGCAAGATTTTTTTGTTTTTAGAGGGCGACGGTTTCCTTCAGGGACCGATTTTCCCAAAACCATCAACAGGCGGGAACGCGGAGTATCGCCTCCCCGTACCACCTCCGGCGACGATGGATCTTGGGCTGTTACTCACTGGACGACGGATCTCACAGGCACCGATTTTCCAGAGCCCAGAGCAGATGAAAACTTCCTCAGTCCCTCTTTCAGGCTCTGAGTTGATACATGCTCCGCACCAGCGTGACCAGATCAGACTGGCATCTCCACAGAAGCTGAGGTGAGATCATTCCGATTTTCCAGAGCAGATGAAAAACTTCCTCAGTCCCTCTTGCAGGCTCTGAGTTGATATACTGCACCAGTGTGACCAGGCAGAGACTGCCATCTCCACATGAGGTGAGAGCCTTCTGATTTCCAGAGCAAATGAAAAACTTCCTCAGTTCCTCTGGCAGGCTCTGAGTTAATATAAGCTCTGTGACCGGGGGCTTAAGAAAGCTGAGGCTTCAAGGAATTGGAGCAAAGGTCACACTGACTGGATGCACATGGGCTGATTGCAGACTGCTACATAGCATTCCACCTGTGGTGGGGGGAGGGGGAGAGCCCACAGGACTCAGTGCACCCGCAGCTGCGGTACACTTAGAGTTTTTTCTGTCCACCATTGCTGTGTAGGGCTGGAGCGGGGAAGGGGAGTCCTTTCTCACCATTTTCTTAATATTATATTTTTCCTTTCGTCACGACAGCACCCACGAGAGAGGGGATCCGCCCCCTTCAGGACAGGAAACCTACAGATAAAAAAGGGGCAGTCCCCCTCCCTCATCAGTTGGTTTCCTGTCCTGAATGGAGAGGAACCTACAGTACCTGGGTCCGGTTGAGTCCGTGCGGTCTCCGTGGGAACGGCGGAGCTCTAGGTCCAGAAGCACGGTCGGTGGAGCTCCCCTCGTGGACTCAGTCCTCCGGTGCGCCTCGTCCTCTTCCCCTTGGTTCGGCTTTGCCTCCGGGGTAATGACGCCGGCACCTGCGCGCGCCTGGCTCTGTGGACGGCAGGGGGGACCCTGCCGTGTCCGCGCGCTCTCTGCTGCCGTGACCCGGAAGTGCACTGGAGCGCTTCCGGGGGAGTGGACCGGGCAGGTTCCTTGTGAAGGCCGTGGATCCCTCCTTCCTGTGCCGGACGCGGGGTAAGTTGCTGACTCGGCGGCCGGCGCCTCTCCCTGTGGAGCGGGCTGCGCCTCCGGTTGCACGGCGTGTGCGTTGTGTCCGGGGCCGCGTCCCCGCTCTGTCTCCTCGGCGGTGTCCCGGTAGTGCAAGGAGGATCGTCCCGGAGTCCCTGCCTGCGCTAGTCCGGGGTCGGTACGTGGCTTCGGGCCGGGCTGTGTGGCTTCCTGATCAGCCTTTGGAGCTGGATTCTGCCGCATGGCCAGGGGCCCCTGTAACCCGTGTGTTTGCCTGGCACCCTGTGCCTCCGTGGACTCATGGCCCCTGTATGGCTGTAGACTCTGGGCCACTGTAGCCTCTGTGGACTCCTGGCCCTCGTGGCCTCTGTGGACTCCGGGCCCTCGTGGCCTCTGTGGACTCCGGGCCCTCGTGGCCTCTGTGGACTCCGGGCCCTCGTGGCCTCTGTGGACTCCGGGCCCTCGTGGCCTCTGTGGACTCCGGGCCCTCGTGGCCTCTGTGGACTCCGGGCCCTCGTGGCCTCTGTGGACTCCTGGCCCTCGTGGCCTCTGTGGACTCCTGGCCCTCGTGGCCTCTATGGACTCCTGGCCCTCGTGCCCTCTGTGGACTCATGGCCCCTGTAAGGCCACTGTAGCCTCTGTGGACTCCTGGCCCTCGTGGACTCCTGGCCCTCGTGGCCTCTGTGGACTCCGGGCCCTCGTGGCCTCTGTGGACTCCGGGCCCTCGTGGCCTCTGTGGACTCCTGGCCCTCGTGGCCTCTGTGGACTCCTGGCCCCTGTGACCCCTGTAGGCTCCTGGCTCCTGTGGGCTCTATGGACTCATGATGGCCCCCTGTGGGTTCCTGGCCTCTGTGGGTTCTTGGCCCCTGGGGCCTCTGTGCCCTCCTGGTCCCTGTGGCCTACGGGCTCCTGTGGCCTCTGTGTCCTCCGGGCCCCTGTGTATTCTGTATGTCCTGGCCCATGTGGCCTGTGTGTTTTTTCTGGCCTCGGGGTCTCCTGCCCTCTGTGGCCCCTGAGCCTCCTGGTCTCTGTGGCCTCTGTGTCCTCTGGACCTCCTGACCTCTGGTCTCGGGTCCTCCGGGCCTCGGGCCCTCCCAGCCTCTGAGCCTCCTGGCCTTTGCGCCTTCTGTCGTAGTGGCCCGGGCCTCCTGGCCTCGGGCCTCTGTGTCTCTCGGCCTCATGTTTCCGGGCCGCGTGCTTCCTGGCTTGTGCCTCTGTTCCTCTATGCTGCCTGCCCTTGGTCCTTTGTACCTCATGGCCTTGGCCCTCTGTGCTGCCTGCCCTTGGTGCCTCCTGGCCTGGGGCCGCTGTTCATCCTTGCCTTTGCCCACTGTGCCTCCTGGCCTTGGGGCCTCTGTGCCTTCTGGCCTCGGGCCTCTGTGACTTCTGGCCTCGGGCCTCTGTGTCTTCTGGCCTCGGGCCTCTGTGCCTTCTGGTCTCGAGCCTCTGTGCCTTCTGGCCTCGGGCCTCTGTGCCTTCTTAGCCTCGGGTCTGTGTACCTCCTGGCCTCGGTGCCTCCTGCCTTCGGGCCTCTGTGTGTACTGTCTCTGCGCCTTGGGCTCCTGGCCACGCGCCTCGGTTGCCTCCTGGCCTCATGCCTCCTGCCTCGGTGCCTCTGGCCTCTCGGGTTCCTGGTCTCTGTGGCTGCCTGGCCTCTGTGTGTGGCTGCCTGGCCTCTGTGTGTGGCTCCCTGGCCTCTGTGTGGCTCCCTGGCCTCTGTGTGGCTTCCGGGCCTCTGTGTGGCTTCCTGGCCTCTGTGTGGCTTCCTGGCCTCTGTGTGGCTTCCTGGCCTCTGTGTGGCTTCCTGGCCTCTGTGTGGCTTCCTGGCCTCTGTGTGGCTTCCTGGCCTCTGTGTGGCTTCCTGGCCTCTGTGTGCCTTCCGGGCCTCTGTGTGCCTTCCGGGCCTCTGTGTGCCTTCCGGGCCTCTGTGTGCCTTCCGGGCCTCTGTGTGCCTTCCGGGCCTCTGTGTGCCTTCCGGGCCTCTGTGTGCCTTCCGGGCCTCTGTGTGCCTTCCGGGCCTCTGTGTGCCTTCCGGGCCTCTGTGTGCCTTCCGGGCCTCTGTGTGGGGTCCGGGCCTCTGGGCCTCCTGGCCCCGTGCCTCTGTGCCTTCTGGCTCGGGCCTCTGTGTCTCTTGGCCTCTGTGTCTCTTGGCCTCTGTGCCTCTTGGCCTTCTGTGCCTCTTGGCTTCTGTGCCTTCTTGGCTTCTGGGCCTCCCGGCCCCGTGCCTCTGTGCCTGCTGTGTCCGGCCTCTGTACCTCTTGGTCTCTTGGCCTATGTGCCTCTTGGCTCCGGCCTTGTGCCTCTGTGCCTTCTTGGCCTCTGTGCCTTCTTGGCCTCTGTGCCTTCTTGGCCTCTGTGCCTTCTTGGCCTCTGTGCCTTCTTGGCCTCTGTGCCTTCTTGGCCTCTGTGCCTTCTTGGCCTCTGTGCCTTCTTGGCATCTGTGCCTTCTTGGCATCTGTGCCTTCTTGGCCTCTGGGCCTTCTTGGCCTCTGGGCCTTCTTGGCCTCTGGGCCTTCCTGGTCTCTGTACCTGCTGGCTTGGGCCTCCTGACCCAGTGCCTCCTGGCTCCGGCCTCTATGCCTCTGTGCCTCTTGGCCTCTGTGCCTCTTGGCCTTTGTCGTTTTGGCCCTTGTGCCTCTGTGCCTCTTGGCCTCTGTGCCTCTTGGCCTCTGTGCCTCTTGGCCTCTGTGCCCTTTGGCCTCTGTGCCCTTTGGCCTCTGTGCCCTTTGGCCTCTGTGCCTCTTGGCCTCTGTGCCGTTTGGCCTCTGTGCCGTTTGGCCTCTGTGCCGTTTGGCCTCTGTGCCGTTTGGCCTCTGTGCCGTTTGGCCTCTGTGCCGTTTGGCCTCTGTGCCGTTTGGCCTCTGTGCCGTTTGGCCTCTGTGCCGTTTGGCCTCTGTGCCGTTTGGCCTCTGTGCCTCTTGGCCTCTGTTCCTCTTGGCCTCTGTTCCTCTTGGCCTCTGTGCCTCTTGGCCCTTGTGCCGCATTGCCTCTTGCCTCTTGGCCTCCGCTCCGTGCCTCTGTGCTTCTTGCCCTCTGTGCCTCTTCGCCTCTCTGCCTCTTGGCCTCGGGGCCTCTTGGCCTCTGGCCCTCTTGGACTCTGGGCCTCCGGGCCTTTGGGCCTCTGGGCCTCTGGGCCTCTTGTCCTCCGTGCCTCTGTGCCTCTGGACCTCTTGGCCTCTGGGCCTCTTGGCTTCGGGGCCTCTTTGCCGCTTGGCCTCTGTGCCGCTTGGCCTCTGTGCCCTTGGTCTCTGTGCCTCTTGGTCTCTGTGCCTCTTGGTCTCTGTGCCTCTTGGTCTCTGTGCCTCTTGGGCTCTATGCCTCTTGGGCGCTGTGCCTCTTGGACGCTGTGCCTCTTGGTCTCTGTGCCTCTTGGCCTCTGTGCCTCTTGGTCTCTGGGCCTCTGTGCCTCTTGGGCTCGGGACCTATTGGGGTCTGGGCCTCTTGGGCTCTGGGCCTTGGGGCCTCTTGGCCTCTGTGCCTCTGTACCTCTATACCTCTTGGCCTCTATGCCTTGGGGCCTCCTGGTCGTATGGGCTTGCTTCTTGCAGCGCTCCTGGTTGGTCCTTCCTGCCTTGGCCTTGCGCCGCTGCCGCCTTGCGCCTCCCTGGCCTTCCGCCTGGCGCCTTGGGTTTTCCTGCTTCGCCTCTGCGTCTCTTCTCCTCCTCGTCCGTTGCGGTGCTGTCTCTTGGTCGCCCTTGCTTCTGCGGGGCGTGTTCGCGCCTGTCCGGCTCTGTCCGTTGGTCTTTCCTGCCTTGCGGTGTTCCGGTCCGATTGTTCTTCTGCCGAGCGGGTGTCTTCGGAGTTTTTCTTCCCGCGCAGGGTGTCTTCTCCGTTCTTCGTTTCGCTGCTTGTTCGTGGGGGGGCTCTGTCCTCGTCTGTGTCGCTAGGTCGGCCCCTTGGCGGAGGGGTTGGTCTTTGTTTTTTGTTCTTTGTCTTTCAGGATTCCGGCGGTGGTCCTCGCGTGGCGTGCCGTCCCTTGTCCTGATGGCTGTGGGATGCTGTTCCCCTCTCGTCTGTGGTGCTGTGGGTTCCCCTGGCCTCCTCGGTGTCGGATCCTTCTCCTGGGCGGTTGCCTCCTCCTTGGATGGATGTGGCCTGTGTCTCCTTCGGTGGTATTGTACGGCTGTATCCTGATCCTCTCCGTCCGCTTTTCCGGTCTTTGCCGGCTAGCCTTTGTTCTTCCGCTGTCTTCCGTTGGAGGCTTGGCCCTTCGCGTGGTTTTTCCCTCCCTCTGAGTCTAATCTCTATAAGTCTCTCGTGGGTGCTGTCGTGACGAAAGGAAAAGAGTACATTACTTACCGGTAATGGGATTTTCCTGAGTCCACGACAGCACCCTTTACACCCCTGCCCTTTCTTGTTTGTTTGTCACCATTTGGTGTCCTGGGGTCTGGCTATTTTGTGTATTCATTCATTGGCGGTTCCTCTCCCGGTTCTCTGCAACCAACTGATGAGGGAGGGGGACTGCCCCTTTTTTATCTGTAGGTTTCCTGTCCTGAAGGGGGCGGATCCCTCTCTCGTGGGTGCTGTCGTGGACTCAGGAAAATCCCATTACCGGTAAGTAATGTACTCTTTCTCATGCCTTCTTGTCAGAGCTAAGCCCCGTCCCCTGCGATACTCGAGAAGCCACGCCCCCTCACGAAACCGCGCGTACCTCTCCTCACCCAGGAGCCCTGCAGAGCATTGCTCCCTCTTGTTGTAATCAGAACCTGTGGGTGTCTCTCAGAGCTGGCTTCCTCCTTTCCAAAGAAACTGGGACACAGGAGGAGGGGGGAGGGGCCATCAGGTTCTGGGTGAGTTATAGCCTCAATTGCAAATTAGCTCTGCAGAGCATTGCTCCCTCATTACAATCAGAGTTTGTGGCTCATCAGCCAGAGGCTGCAGTCACATGTTTTATGCCCTGCACGACTACAGCAACAACTACAAGACTTTTAATGCATCCTGCCACGCTGTGCTACTAGGGGATGATAGCACCTCTTCCTTCTGTGAGTCCGGTGCCCCTGTAGCTACCCCCCCACCACCGCAGCAACCGCTGCCAGCCCAGAGCCTACGGCTCCCAGTCCCCCGGAATGGGCACAGTTCCCAGAACTTGGTGCTGGCTATGCAACATTGTCCTCACACCCCTCGGGGGCCCTGGACAGAACGCAGCCTGATGACACCTCTATAGAGGGTCCTTCTGATAAGAATCAGCCCTCTGCTTCACCGGTTGCAGATCAGAAAAAGGGCATGACCCCCATGGTTCTCCCTCTGGGGTACACAGATGGGGTTCTCCCACATCTTCCGCGGTCTCTGAGGAGCCGGAGGAAGGGGAATGATGTTTGTACCGGGATGATTCATTGGTTTCAACCTCCCCAAGCGATCAAGCTGCGATGGACTCCCTTATTGCAGCAATTAACCAAAACTCTGCATGTGGAAGATCTCCCATCCACTACTACTGACCCTGCGGTCTCCTTTAAAAGGGTGAAGAAACCTCAAACTCGTGGTGTCCCGGTACCCCTTTAGCTTAGCTGTCTCTAAGGGCTGGGCAGATCCGGCCTCGGTGGACCCTCACCCGGCTTCCGCCTGCCTGAAGGACCCTCCTGTCCTTTTACTTGATGGATCCTCCTTCAAGGACCCGACAGACAGACAAGTGGAGCAGCTCGATCGCTCTGACTTGAGGCTGCAGGTCCCTCTCCCCTTCCGTGTGGGTCGCACAGGCACCAGGACTACCAGTTTCCCTTAGACCCTCACAGATGTAACAGTTCACATTGCTGTGGCGGCAGAGTACCTCATATAGGCTTCCCTCGACGCTGCTACGTGCGCAGTTATTGCCACCTCAAATACCATAGCCATCCGTAAGGCCCTCTGGTTCCGATAATGGAGAGCGGACTCGGTCTCTAAGAAGCCTCTCACAGTACTCCTTTCCAGACCGATGGTTTGCCGATCGTCTGGGCAGGCTCTTTTTTTGTCTGACGCCACGGGAGGAAAAGAGTACCTCCCTCCCCCAACTCTAGCCCAGGATGTTTTTTTACTAGACACGCAGGGCCCCGACCTTCTCAGCCCACCCCGAGTCCACCTCGTCCTGGCAGTCTAGACAAAGACCAAGGAGTCTCGTCCTCCTCCATCTGGGCTGCTGCCTCAAACCACAAATGGGTGCGATACCTTGTTTCTTCTGGTTACCACATTGAATTCCGGACCCGATCTCCTGGGCAGTCTTTTCTCTCAAACCCCTCCAAAGGCTCCAAAACACCGTGAGGCCTTCTCCTCAGCGATCCACTCCCTCCAAACGGCGGGGGTGATGGTACCGGTTCCGGACGGCGAGAGGTTCAAGGCCTTCTATTCCAACCTCTCGTGGTCCCCAAAAACGGACGGGTCAGTTCGACCCATCCTGGACCTCTTAACACCTGAGCAAACATGTGCACGTAAGGAGATTCAGAATGGAATTCCTAGGGTCCATTATTACCTTTATGGTCAAAGGAGAATTCCTTGCCTCCCTAGCTATCAGGGACGCATAACTTCACATACCCATCGCTCCAGCTCACCAAAAGTTCCTCCGCTTCGCTGTTCAGGACTTCTTTTTTTTTTTTTTTCATTTGTGGCCCTACCCTCGGCTCTGCCACAGCACCAAGGGTCTTAACAAAAGTCATGGCGGCCGCCATGAGTGCCCTTCACGCCAGGAGAGTGGCTGTTCTGCCTTGCTTGGATGACCTCCTTATCAAGGGCTCAACCAGCGTGCAGATCTCTGTGGGCACCCTATTCCGGTTAGGGCAGCTTCTGACTCCAGTCAAATCATCCCCGATCCCGTCAAAATCCGTCACCTCCCTGGGCATGTCCCTGGACACCCTTCGGGGCTTGATATTTCTCCCTCAAGACAAGGCAACCGCTCTACAACAAACGGTACACTGTCTTCTACATAATCCTCTCGCTCCATACGATTCAGTATGAGTGTGCTAGGTAGGATAGCGGCGGCTATAGAGGCAGTACTGCTCGCTTAGCCACACCACCACCCACTGCAGCTTGCGCTTCTAGCTGCCTGGGACAAGAGCCCCTTTTTTCCTTTTGACGAACTTTTCACCTTCAGTCAGGTATGCGCTTTGCTGATGGCTTCAGTCCTCTTACATATCGAGAGGGAGTTTTTCTCCCCCAAGTGAACTGGCTACTCCTGACTACGGACGCCAGCCTCTTAGTCTGGGGAGCAGCGTACTGACTCTACACTGCTTGGGGACATTGGACGCCCCAGGAGTCTTCCCTTCCCAGAAATCATCCTGAAAATCAGTGCGATCTTTCTCGCGCTCAGGTTATCCCCCCCCCCCTTCTGCTAGCAGGTCGTCCAATTGGACAATGCAACAGCTGTGGCGTAGGTCAATCGGCAGGGAGGTACCAGCAGCAAGACAGCTTATTTCAAGGTCCTCAGGATCCTCACCTGGGCCAAATCGACGGGGGTCTGTGTTGTTAGCGTTACACATACTGGGAGTAGAGAACTGGGTGGCGGACCTTCTAAGTCGCCAAGGCCTGGCCGCCGGAGAGCGTTTTCTCCACCCAGAAGTGTTCCCACACATCTGCACTCGCTGGGGTATACCAGACGTGGATCTAATGGCCTCAAGGTTGAACGCAAAGGTACCCGCATTTTTAGCCAGTTCACGTGATCCACAGTCCATCGGCGCGGATGCTCTAGTCTCCTGAAGTCGCTTCCGTCTACCTTACATGTTTTTCGCCTCTGCCCCTGCTGCCGCGAGTAATCAGGAAGATCAAGGCAGAAGGAGTCCCGGTGATACTAATAGAACTGGACTAGCCCAGGTGCGTCTGGTATGCCGAATTAGTACAATTGGTCATGGCGCCTCGTAAGCATCCCAGACCTGCTGACCCAAGGGCCCATTTCCCATCAGAACTCCAGAGCCCTGAAGCTTACGGCCTGGCCATTGAGACCTGGACTTTAACAAGAGCGAAATTCTCTCCTGCGGTCATCTTCACCATGTACAGTGCCCGAAAGCCGGCCTTCATCCTGTATTTACCACCGTATGTGGAAAACTTTACTTTCCCAGTGCAGGGAATCTAATGTCCAACCTATGCCTCTGGCGATCCCCAGAATTCTTGATTTTTTTTGCAGTCAGGTTGCAAAAGGGGTTGGCCCTCACCTCCCTTAAGGGGAAGGTTTCATCTCTCTCAATATTCTATCAATACCGCCTAGCTTGCAATCCGCAAGTTAAGACTTTCCTCAAGGGCGTTTCCCATCTAGTTCCCCGGTATAAACGGTCACTGGACCCATGGGACCTCAATCTCGTTTTGGACGGTATCCAGGGTCCCCCTTTGAACCTTTTAAGGAATCTTCTCTTGCTCTTCTGTCCTGGAAGGTAACATTCTTAGTGGCGATTACGTCCATCAGACAAGTTTCGGAACTGGCAGCACTCTTGCCGCAAACCCTTTCTGATCTTTCATCAGGACAAGGTGGTTCTATGCCCCCTTTCGGTTTTTCTTCCGAAGGTTACTTCCCTTTTTCATATGAACGAGGACATTGTTCTGCCTTCCTTTTGTCCACACCCAGTCCATAGGGTGGAAAGGTTCCTATATTCGCTAGACCTTGTGAGGGCTCTCAGATATTACGTACCCAGGACAGCCCCTTTAGGAACATGGACTCCTTGTTCGTCATTCCTGAAAGGCCTAAGAAAGGAGACGCAGCTTCATAGGCAACGCTGGCTCGCTGGATTCGCTCTGCGATCCAGGAGGTCCTCCGCTCGCAACTGAAGCCCATTCCTAGTGGGCTGCGGACTTATTCCATGCGAGCAATTGGCGCCTCTTGGGCCATTAGGCATCAGGCTTCAGTGGAACAGGGGTGTAAAGCTGTGACCTGGTCTTGCCTACATACTGTTTCAAAGCATTACCGAGTCCATACCCAGGCTTCGGCTGAGGCGAACCTAGGTAGGAAAATTCTGCAAACGATAGTGGAGCACCTATCTCAGTAGGCGCTCCGGGCTATCTGGGACTGGTTCCTAGTCCTTGGGTTGCGTTGTTTGTTTTCCCCACCCAGGGACTGCTTTAGGACATCCCATGGTCCTGTGTCCCCCAATGAGGTGTCAGAGAAAAACTGATTTTTGTGTACTCACCGTAAAATCGTTTTCTCTTAACCATCATTGGGTGACACAGCACCCTCCCTGTTGCCCTGTTGGACCTTAGCTTTTTTTCTCTCTTAGTACTATTTTGTTATGAGTATTCACTCACGTTTTTTGTTACTTGTTCTCCTACTGCTTGTGTACTAAAACTGAAGTAGCCTGGCCCGGCCAGGGGGTGTATACTGCAGGGGAGGAGCTAATGTCTTTTGCATCTACTTAGTGTCTTCCTATGGATAAGTAGCATAACACCCATGGTCCTGTGTCCCCCAATGATGGCTAAGAGAAAACGATTTTATGGTGAGTACACAAAAATCCGTTTTTTTTTTTTTTTTTTTTTAACTGTTAAATTGGGGGTCCGTCTTATAATCCTATTGTCTTATATTAATTAGCTCACCAGGGCGGCGCAGCGGTAGAGTGGCTCAGGAAGCTGGCGGTGTCCACAGCTTAGGAGGGTCACAAGACTGAATCCGCAGCCATTTTCTTTAAAACTATTGCGTCAACTGCTATCCGGATCAACGAGGAAAGTAGCCTACCGGCAGGCTCAGTGCCAGCCGCCATGACACCCCCGAGTCCCCAGTGTCGCCTACCCTCCTGAGCTACGACACTGCCGCCACAACCCCGAGCCACAGTATCGCCGACCCTCCGTCCTGTGACCTTACTCCACCGCACAGACCCAGTTGGCATTATCTGGATTTTAAGACACCCCCCCCCCCATTCCCCCCCAGTTTTTGGGGCAAAAATGCATTTTATAATCTGTAAGTGGGACCCTTACTTGAGTATAAGCCGAGGGAGATTGGCTTATACACGAGTATATATAGTATTAGATTTGGAAGGTATTGGAGCATAGTAGAATTGCAGGACCAAGACTTTAGTCAACTGGTCAATTTGTTTCTCCTTTAAAGTGTTTTTTTTTAAAACCCCCTGTGCTCTGAACTGTGCTTTATTCACCCTCCCCGGGTCCTGCGCTGAGTCTCTACCGCTGCTCCCAGGGCCTGTTATTGTCTGCAGTGTTGACATCACATCGACAGCTCTGCAGCCAGTCAGTGAGCTTTGAATGATGGCACAAGTGGCTCACCTTTCTGATTGGCTGCAGCGCTGTGTACGTGACATCAATGCCGCAAACAATAACAAAACACCAGGCGCAGCAGTGGATTTTCAGTGCTGGACCTGGGAAGAGTGAGAAAAGCAGAGTTTGTTTAATAAAAAAAAAATAACAAATCTGCAGACAAGAACAGATTTATTAAAACTGGAAAACCTTGTTAAGTGATAAGAGATAGATGAGGAAGATTAAGGAGCATGCAAAGACCATGGATAAGAGAAGCTAAAAAAATAAAAGAATATCAGAATAGGGCTCAGATATCCTGATACCAGTCGAATCCCTCAATACAGGTCTTTGACCCAAACCATCTTTCTGCAAGAAGCCACAAGATGCTTCTGTGCTGTGCAGCAATGTTAGATTTTATGCCATGGATATGTTACTAATATTTCTCACTTTTCTTCTTTTTTTTTTTCAGTGTGGATTATGAAACCTTTGATATATTGGAGGACGAGGAGGTGAGAAAAGACAAACCATTAATGTACAATGTGTATTACTCCACGTTCAAGAATGGTCGTGTTTTTATACAGTTTTATTAAAGCTCAGGAAACAACGGCTCAAGTTTATTTCAACTTTTTAAATACAAAAGGTTGAAAATCTTATGAAGTACATTTTATAATTTTATTCTGTACTGATCTTGTTTCACAACCTTCATTATCCTGCAGAGCTGCACTCGCTATAAAGTGAAACCCTTGTACAAGGCACTGCATAGCTAAAGTAGATATAAAAAGTCCACACACCCTGTTGAAACACAAGGTTTTTTTTTGTCATTTTTAATGTAACAATCTGTACAAATCCTTTGAAAAATAAATTAATATCTTTTCGGCTGGAAACTGGAAACTAAAATAGTGTGGTTATATATTATTTATATATATATATATATATATATATATTCTATATTATATATAATATGTACATAATATGTATATATATTATATATAATATATATATATATATTATATATAATATATATAATATATTATATATATAATATATATTATATATAATATATTATATATATAATATATATTATATATATATATATATATATATATATATATATAAAAAAAAATGTATAATAATATAATATAAAAAAATATATATATGTTCTAAATATATTCTTTTTATATATATTATATTATACATTTTTATATAAAATATATATATATATTATAAAAAAATATATATATATATGTTCTAAATATATTCTTTTTATATATATATATTATAATATACAATTTTATATATATATATATATATATATATATGTATATATATTATAAATAGATATTTTTTTATATATATTATACATTTTTATATAATATATATATAAAAATGTATAATAATATATAAAAAAATATATATTCATATATATATATATATATATATATTCATATATATGTGTGTATATATATATATATATATATTCTGAATATATTTTTTATATATTATATTATACATTTTTATGACATATATTATATATATATATATATAATATATATATATATATATATTTATATTATATTATACATTTTTATATTATATATATATAAACATGTATAATAATATAATATATAAAAAAATATATATTTATAATATATATATTCATATATATATTCACATATATATATATATATATATATATATATATATATATATATATATATATATACTGAATATATTTTTTTATATATTATATTATTATACATTTTTATATATATGATAAAATATATGTCATAATCTATATATATATAGATATATATATCTATCTATCTATCTATATATATATATATATCTATATATATATATCTATATATATATATATATATATATATATATATATATAATATATTTTATATGTATATATATATATATATATATATATATATTTTTCTTTGTCGCTCCATTGGGAGACCCAGACAATTGGGTGTATAGCGTCTGCCTCCGGAGGCCACACAAAGTATTACACTTTAAAAAGTGTGACCCCTCCCCTCTGCCTATACACCCCCCCGTGCATCACGGGCTCCTCAGTTTTATGCTTTGTGTGGAAGGAGGCACACATCCACTCATGAATCTCAGATTAGTTATATCGGTTGGAAGAAAAGTGGGCCCCCACGGGGCCCCCGGCATGTTCCCTTCTCACCCCACTATGTCGGCGGTGCTGTTAAGGTTGAGGTACCCATTGCGGGTACAAAGGCCGGAGCCTCATGCCGTCTCCTTCACCATCCCTTAGCGGCTCTGGGAGAAGTGGGATCCTGAGCGGTCATCCATCCACTGGGACCATGCTCCCTCCGCAGCCCCTGAGGGAATCTGTCGGACAGGAGTTTATTTATCCTCAGGGACCGGGCCCTGCATCACTAAGGTACTCTGTATCCCCATGGGGGATGTGCATGGAGCGCCTTTATCCCGGACGCTGCAGCAGCTGCTTATTAGTGACGGCCGGCGGACTTCCGCGCCGACCGCGCCTGTTTGTCGGCCGCGGTCTTAAATTTAGTCCCCGGCTTCAATTGCGGCCTAGTAGCAAAACTCCCGCCCCCGGGCCTGTCTATCAGGGGTAAGGGCGGGACGGCCGGCCTGACGTCGGCTGTGAGGGCCGGAGCATCCTGTATGTTTCCTCCCCCCTCACTGATCACTGTGGGGACTCCAGATTCCTGCACTTTTTCTAACGCCGCCCACGGCTCCACTCCTCCCGTGAGAGCTCCGGCAGCCATTTCTTTGGCATTCTGCCTGTAAAAAAAAAAAAAAAAAAAAAAAAAGCTCTGCAACGCTGGGAGACCTAAGGCAGGGAATCTGGAGGGCACACACTCCGCTTTTTAGCGGTCGGTAAGCCACACCGGTCACCCGGTGCTGGTCCCTTTAGGGTGCCGGATTAGATACTATATATATATTTATATATTTCTGTTCGGTCGGGCTGTATACCCTTCCCATATACCCTCAGTGATCACTCTCCTAGGAGACAACAGCATGTCGTCCACAAGGAGCAGGGGTGCCAAGGCACAGGGTTATTTTGCAACCTGTACCTCTTGTGCGGCTAAGTTACCTGCGGGTGCCACCTACCCTCACTGTGAGCAATGCTCAACCCCTGTTTTGCTTCCTCATCCTGAGCCTCGGTCACTAGTGGGCCCCTCGGCTCAGGTAGAACCCCTTGCTCCCCCTGTTCCAGGCGGCAGGGACAGAGTTTGCAGTTTTTTGCTGAAAAACTCTGAATCACTCTCACAATCCATGGCTCAATCTATGGACATATGGTCTGCCAAGCTGCTTGAAGCTTTACAGTCCAGACCGGTCCTTACACAAGCCCCGGACCCTGTTGGATCTTCACCTCCAGGCCCCTCTCTGTCCGCGCCGCAGCACGTTCCCAGGGGGGGCACTAGATCTCACGTGGAGGACTCCGGCCCGGACCACAGTCCCAGACCGGCTAAGCGGGCCCGCTGGGAATTTTCCCCGACTTCTTCACGCTGCTCGGGTTCCCAGCGTGAGGACTCTCTGGAGGACGAGGCGGACGTCGCAGCTCAGGGCTCTGACCCTGACGTTGCTCTCAATCTTGATACACCTGAAGGGGACGCCATAGTAAATGACCTTATCTCGTCCATCAACCAGGTGTTAGATATCTCTCCCCCGCCGCCACCGGTAGAGGAGTCGACTTCTCAGCAGGAGAAACACCAGTTTCGGTTCCCTAAACGTACACTGAGTGCGCTTTTCGATCACTCTAACTTCAGAGATGCTGTCCAGAAGCCCAGAGCGGTTCCGGACAAGCGCTTTACTAAGCGCCTTACTGACACACGTTACCCCTTCCCCTCTGACGTGGTTAAGGGTTGGGCTCAATGTCCCAAGGTGGATCCCCCAGTCTCTAGATTGGCGGCTAGATCTGTGGTATCGGTTGCAGATGGATCATCGCTAAAGGATGCCACTGACAGGCAGATAGAGCTCCTGGTAAAGTCCATCTATGAAGCCACGGGCGCGTCTTTTGCCCCGGCCTGTGCAGCCGTGTGGGCACTACAAGCTATCTCAGCTTGTCTGACTGAGATTAATGCGGTCACACGTAATTCTGCTCTGCGGGTTGCGTCTTTGACTTCTCAGGCGTCAGCTTTTTCTTCCTACGCCATGAACGCAGTTTTAGACTCTGCTAGCCGTACAGCGGTGGCATCCGCTAACTCTGTGGCAGTCCGCAGGGCCATGTGGCTGCGCGAATGGAAGGCAGACTCGGCTTCCAAGAGGTTCTTTAGCGAGCCTATGCACTTTTTCAGGCGGTGAACGCTCTGAAGACAGAAGGAGTTGTGATCCCTGTTCCCCTCCAGGAACATGCTCGCGGCTTTTACTCCAACCTGTTTGTGGTGCCAAAGAAGGACGGCTCGTTCCGTCCCGTCTGGACCTCAAACTGCTCAACAAACGTGAGCACCAGACGGTTTCGGATGGAGTCTCTCCGCTCTGTCATCGCTTCGATGTCGCAAGGAGACTTCCTAGCATCAATCGACATCAAGGATGCTTATCTCCATGTGCCGATCGCACCCGGACATCAACGCTTTTTGCGTTTCGCCATCGGGGACGAACACCTTCAGTTCGTGGCATTGCCTTTCGGCCTGGCGACAGCCCCACGGGTGTTCACCAAGGTCATGGCATCTGTTGTGGCGGTCCTACACTCTCAGGGCCACTCGGTGCTTCCCTACTTAGACGAACTTCTGGTCAGGGCACCCTCTCAGATGGCGTGTCAGAACAGCCTTTCCGTCGCTCTGGCGACTCTCCAGCAGTTCGGGTGGATCATCAACTTCCCAAAATCCAAGTTGACACCGACCCAATCACTGACGTACCTTGGGATGGAGTTTCATACTCAATCAGCAGTAGTCATGCTACCGCTGGACAAGCAGCTTTCGCTGCAGGCAGGGGTGCAATCTCTTCTTCGGGGTCAGTCACACCCCTTGAGGCGCCTCATGCACTTCCTGGGGAAGATGGTGGCAGCGCCCTTCGTGCAATTCCATCTGCGGCCACTCCAGTGGGACATTCTCCGCAAATGGGACAGGAGGTCGACTTCACTCGACAGGAACGTCTCTTTTTCCCTTGCAACCAAGACGTCACTTCAGTGGTGGCTCCTTCCCAACTCTCTCTCGCAGGGAAAATCCTTCCTACCCCCCACCTGGGCTGTTGTCACGACGAACGCGAGCCTGTCAGGGTGGGGGGCGGTTTTTCTCCATCACAGGGCTCAGGGAACCTGGACTCCGATAGAGTCATCCCTTCAGATCAATATTCTGGAGATAAGGGCAGTGTATCCAGCCCTATTGGCCTTTCATCGGTGGCTGGAGGGCAGGCAGATCCGGATCCAGTCGGACAACGCCACTGCCGTCGCATACATCAACCACCAAGGCGGCACTCGCAGTCGTCAAGCCTTCCAGGAAGTCCGACGAATTCTGCAGTGGGTGGAAGCCACAGCTTCCACCATCTCCGCAGTTCACATCCCGGGCGTAGAAAACTGGGAAGCAGATTTTCTCAGCCGACAGGGCATGGACGCGGGGGAATGGTCTCTTCACCCAGACGTGTTTCGAGAGATCTGTCGCCGCTGGGGAACGCCGGACGTCGATCTCATGGCGTCACGGCACAACAACAAAGTCCCAGCATTCATGGCCCGGTCTCAAGATCACAGAGCTCTGGCGGCGGACGCATTAGTTCAGGATTGGTCGCAGTTTCGACTGCCCTATGTATTTCCTCCTCTGGCGATGCTGCCCAGAGTGCTGCGCAAGATCAGGTCCGACTGTCGTCGCGCCATTCTCGTCGCCCCAGATTGGCCGAGGCGGTCGTGGTACACGGATCTGTGGCATCTCACGGTGGGTCAACCGTGGGCGCTCCCAGACCGCCCAGACCTGCTGTCTCAAGGGCCGTTTTTCCATCTGAATTCTGCGGCCCTCAATCTGACTGTGTGGCCATTGAGTCCTGGCTCCTAGCGTCCTCAGGGTTATCTCAAGATGTCATTGCCACCATGAGACAGGCCAGGAAACCAATGTCCGCCAAGATCTATCACAGGTCTTGGAGGATCTTCTTATCCTGGTGCTCTGATAAGGGTTTTTTCTCCCTGGCCCTTTGCCTTACCCACTTTTCTTTCATTCCTTCAATCCGGTATGGACAAGGGTTTGTCTCTCGGCTCTTTCAAGGGACAAGTATCGGCGCTATCCGTATTTTTTCAAAAGCGTCTAGCCAGGCTTCCGCAGGTCCGCTCGTTCCTGCAGGGAGTTTGCCACATAGTCCCACCTTACAAGCGTCAGCTGGAACCCTGGGATCTTAACAGGATGCTAACGGCTCTTCAGAAACCACCTTTCGAGCCGCTGCGGGATGTCTCTTTATCACGTCTTTCGCAGAAGGTGGCATTTCTAGTGGCAGTTACATCGCTTCGTAGAGTGTCGGAGCTGGCAGCGCTGTCATGCAAAGCCCCCTTCCTGGTTTTTCACCAGGATAAGGTGGTTCTGCGTCCGGTCCTGGAATTTCTCCCTAAGGTGGTATCCCCTTTTCATCTCAATCAGGATATCTCCTTACCTTCATTTTGCCCTCATCCAGTTCACCAATGTGAAAAGGATTTGCAATCGTTAGATCTGGTGAGAGCTCTCCGTCTCTACGTGTCTCGCACGGCGCCCCTGTGCCGTTCAGATGCGCTCTTTGTCCTTGTCGCTGGCCAGCGTAAGGGTTCGCAGGCTTCCAAGTCAACCTTAGCTCGTTGGATCAAGGAACCAATTCTTGAAGCCTACCGTTCTTCTGGGCTTCCGCTTCCTTTGGGGCTGAAAGCCCATTCTACCAGAGCCGTGGGTGCGTCCTGGGCATTGCAGCACCGGGCTACGGCTCAGCAGGTGTGTCAGGCAGCTACCTGGTCTAGTCTGCACACTTTCACGAAACACTATCAGGTGCATACCTATGCTTCGGCAGACGCCAGTCTAGGTAGGCGAGTCCTTCAGGCGGCGGTTGCCCACCTGTAAGAGGGGGTCGTTTTCGGCTATTTTTGTCGAGGTATTCTTTGACCCACCCAGGGACTGCTTTTGGACGTCCCAATTGTCTGGGTCTCCCAATGGAGCGACAAAGAAGAAGGGAATTTTGTTTACTTACCGTAAATTCCTTTTCTTCTAGCTCCTATTGGGAGACCCAGCACCCGCCCCTGTTCCCTTCGGGCTGTTTGTTCTTTTGTGTACACATGTTGTTCATGTTGAATTGTTCTTTTGGTTCATGGTTCAGTTCTCCGAACATCCTTCGGATTGAATTTACCTTAGACCAATTTATAAGTTTCCTCCTTCCTGCTTTTGCACCAAAACTGAGGAGCCCGTGATGCACGGGAGGGTGTATAGGCAGAGGGGAGGGGTTACACTTTTTAAAGTGTAATACTTTGTGTGGCCTCCGGAGGCAGAAGCTATACACCCAATTGTCTGGGTCTCCCAATAGGAGCTAGAAGAAAAGGAATTTACGGTAAGTAAACAAAATTCCCTTCTTTTTATATATGTGTGTGTATATAATATATACACACATATAAATATATACACATATATAAAATATATAGATACACATATATATATAAAATATATACATAACATATATATTTCTTTGTCGCTCCATTGGGAGACCCAGACAATTGGGTGTATAGGCTATGCCTCCGGAGGCCGCACAAAGTATTACACTAAAAGTGTAAAGCCCCTCCCCTTCTGCCTATACACCCCCCGTGCTCCCACGGGCTCCTCAGTTTTTATGCTTTGTGCGAAGGAGGCAGACATGCACGCACAGCTCCACAGATTGGTCAGCAGCAGCTGCTGACTATGTCGGATGGAAGAAAAGTGGGCCCATATAGGGCCCCCAGCATGCTCCCTTCTCACCCCACTCTTGTCGGCGGTGTTGTTAAGGTTGAGGTATCCATTGCGGGTACGCAGGCTGGAGCCCACATGCTGTTTTCCTTCCCCATCCCCCTTAGGGCTCTGGGTGAAGTGGGATCCTATCGGTCTCCAGGCACTGAGACCGTGCTTCTTCCACAACTCCAGAGGAGCCTGCTGGATAGGAGCCGGGTATCGTTCAGGGACATGGCCCTGCTACTTGGAGGTACTCTGTGTCCCCGTAGGGACCGCGCACAGCAACACTCCAGCATTGCTGGGTGTGCTAGTGCACCGGGGACCGCGGCGCTGACCGGGTTAAATGTGCCATTACACACTCAGCGTCACTGAGTGTGTTTGTGTATGGGGACTACCGCGCTGACCGCCGCTGCCATGGTTAACACTGCGGCGCGGCTGGGACTTGTAGTGCGCCGGGGACTTCCGCGCCGGCCGCGCTTATACGGCGGCCGCGCTTATTACTCGAGTCCCCGGCTTTTGCGGCCTAGTCTTTTTTCCTCCCGCCCCCAGCCCTGACAGGCAGGGGAAGGGCGGGACGCTGTACAGACGAGCAGCAATGAGGGCTGGAGCATGCTTTGCATACTCCATCCCCCTCACTGTGCACAGTGGGGCACCAGTTCCCGCACTTTCTGGGTCACGCCCACGGCTCCCGCCTCTCCTCAGGACGCCGGCAGCCATTCCTGTCAGCTCCTCGGACGCTGCAGAGGGGGACAAATTCTGGGAGACCCAGGCAGGGATTCTGGTGGCCTCACAACCGCTTTAAGCGGGTGGTAAGCAGCACCTGTGGTGCTAGCCCCATTGTGCAGAAGTGTAATTATAAATTATATGTTTATGGTATATACTTTACACTGTATGGTGCACAGTTGATTCTGGCTATATACCCTATTGTGTTGCTCAGGGAAGACAATAGCATGGCGCCCACAAAAGGCAGGGGTGCCAAAACACAGGCTTACTATGCTGCCTGCGCCGCATGTACGACGCCGCTACCGGCAGGTTCCACTGACCCTCATTGTGTGCTCTGCTCGGCCCCCTGCTGCACTTACTCAGCCGGAGCCTCTGCTAAGAGGGGCCCAGGGGGAGCCACCTGCTGACACTATCCAGGTGACAGGGACGGAGTTTGCAGTCTTTAAGGATAAACTCTCTGAAACTATGGCTAAGATACTAGAAGCCTTGCAGTCCAGACCGGTATCTCAGCACAGGGACACTGTTGAATCATTGTTCCCTGGCCCCCCTCAGTTGGACCAACAATGTCCCCCCGGGGTATCTCATAGATCCCAGGCTGGGGGCTCTGACACGGACCCCAGCCCCAGACCGATTAAGCGAGCCCGCTTGGAAATTCCCTCGACATCATCATATTGTTCAGGGTCTCAGCGGGGGGAATCTCTGGTTGATGACGCGGAGACAGCTGATCAGGATTCTGATCCTGAGGCCGCTCTCAATCTAAATACTCCGGACGGGGACGCCATAGTGAACGATCTTATTGCGTCCATCAATCAAATGTTGGATATTTCTCCCTCAGCTCCTCCGGTTGAGGAGTCAGCTTCTCAGCAGGAGAAATTCCGTTTCAGTTTTCCCAAGCGTACACCGAGTATGTTTCTGGACCACTCTGATTTCAGAGAGGCAGTCCAGATTCACCATGATTGTCCAGATAAGCGTTTTTCTAAGCGCCTTAAGGATACACGTTATCCCTTTCCCCCTGACGTGGTCAAAGGTTGGACTCAGTGTCCCAAGGTGGATCCTCCAATCTCCAGACTGGCGGCTAGATCCATACTTGCAGTGGAAGATGGGGCTTCACTCAAAGATGCCACTGACAGGCAGATGGAGCTCTGGTTGAAATCCATCTATGAAGCTATCGGCGCTTCTTTTGCCCCAGCATTCGCAGCCGTATGGGCGCTACAAGCTATATCAGCAGGTCAAGCGCAAATTGACGCAGCCACACGCACTTCCGCGCCGCAGGTGGCGTCCATAACCGCTCAGACGTCGGCATTTGCGTCTTACGCTATTAATGCTGTCCTGGACTCTGCGAGCCGTACGGCGGTTGCATCCGCCAATTCGGTGGTACTCCGCAGGGCCTTGTGGCTACGGGAATGGAAGGCAGATTCTGCTTCCAAAAAGCGCTTAACCAGTTTGCCAATTTCTGGCGACCGATTGTTTGGCGAGCGTTTGGATGAAATCATCAAACAATCCAAGGGAAAGGATACATCCTTACCCCAGCCCAAACCGAACATACCCCAACAGAGGAGGGGGCAGTCGAGGTTTCGGTCCTTTCGGGGCGCGGGCAGGTCCCAATTCTCCTCGTCCAAAAGGCCTCAGAAAGATCAAAGGAACTCTGATTCATGGCGGTCTAAGTCACGTCCTAAAAAGACCACCAGAGGTGCCGCTACCAAAGCGGCTTCCTCATGACTTTCGGCCTCCTCAATCCGCATCCTCGGTCGGTGGCAGGCTCTCCCGCTTTTGCGACACCTGGCTGCCACGGGTAAAAGACCGTTGGGTGAGAGACATTCTGTCTCACGGTTACAAGATAGAGTTCACCTCTCGTCCCCCGACTCGATTCTTCAGGTCATCCCCGCCTCCCGAGCGAGCCGTGGCTCTTCTGCAGGCGCTGAGCACTCTGAAGGCAGAAGGAGTGGTGGTCCCTGTTCCTCTTCAGCAACAGGGTCACGGTTTTTACTCCAACCTGTTTGTGGTCCCAAAGAAGGACGGGTCTTTCCGTCCTGTCCTGGACCTGAAACTGCTCAACAAACATGTAAAGACCTGGCGGTTCCGGATGGAATCCCTCCGCTCCGTCATCGCCTCAATGTCCCAAGGAGATTTCCTTGCATCGATCGATATCAAAGATGCTTATCTCCACGTACCGATTGCTCCAGAGCACCAGCGCTTCTTGCGCTTCGCCATAGGAGACGAACACCTGCAGTTCGTGGCACTGCCGTTCGGCCTGGCAACAGCCCCACGGGTTTTCACCAAGGTTATGGCTACTGTAGTAGCGGTCCTCCACTCTCAGGGTCACTCGGTGATCCCTTACTTGGACGATCTGCTGATCAAGGCACCCTCTCAAGAGGCATGCCAACACAGCCTCGACGCTACTCTGGAGACTCTCCAGAGTTTCGGGTGGCTCATCAATTTTCCAAAGTCAAATCTGACACCGGCCCAATCGCTGACATATCTTGGCATGGAGTTTCATACCCTCTCAGCGATAGTGAAGCTTCCGCTGATCAAGCAGCGTTCACTACAGAAAGGGGTACAATCTCTCCTTCAAGGTCAGGCACACCCCTTGAGGCGCCTCATGCACTTCCTGGGGAAGATGGTGGCAGCAATGGAGGCAGTCCCTTTTGCGCAGTTTCACCTGCGTCCTCTTCAATGGGACATCCTACGCAAATGGGACAGGAAGCCGACGTCCCTCGACAGGAACGTCTCTCTCTCTCAGGCGACCAAAGCTTCCCTTCGGTGGTGGCTTCTTCCCACTTCATTATCGAAGGGGAAATCCTTCCTGCCCCCATCCTGGGAGGTGGTCACGACGGACGCGAGTCTGTCAGGGTGGGGAGCGGTTTTTCTCCACCACAGGGCTCAGGGTACGTGGACCCAGCAAGAGTCCTCACTTCAGATCAATGTTCTGGAAATACGGGCAGTGTACCTTGCCCTGAAAGCGTTCCAGCAGTGGCTGGAAGGCAAGCAGATCCGAATTCAGTCGGACAATTCCACAGCGGTGGCATACATCAACCACCAAGGCGGCACACGCAGTCGGCAAGCCTTCCAGGAAGTCCGGCGGATTTTGATGTGGGTGGAAGCCACGGCTTCCACCATCTCTGCAGTTCACATCCCAGGCGTGGAAAACTGGGAAGCAGATTATCTCAGTCGCCAGGGCATGGACGAAGGGGAATGGTCCCTTCACCCGGACGTGTTTCAGGAGATCTGTTGCCGCTGGGGGGTGCCGGACGTCGACCTCATGGCGTCCCGGCACAACAACAAGGTACTGACGTTCATGGCACGGTCTCAAGATCCCAGAGCTATGGCGGCAGACGCCTTAGTTCAGGATTGGTCGCAGTTTCAGCTCCCTTATGTGTTTCCTCCGCTGGCACTGTTGCCCAGAGTGTTACGCAAGATCAGGGCCGACTGCCGCCGCGTCATCCTCGTCGCTCCAGATTGGCCGAGGAGGTCGTGGTACCCGGATCTGTGGCATCTCACGGTCGGCCAACCGTGGGCACTACCAGACCGACCAGACTTGCTGTCTCAAGGGTCGTTTTTCCATCTGAATTCTGCGGCCCTCAACCTGACTGTGTGGCCATTGAGTCCTGGATCCTAGCGTCTTCAGGATTATCTCAAGAGGTCATTGCCACTATGAGACAGGCTAGGAAACCAACGTCCGCCAAGATCTACCACAGGACATGAAAAATTTTCCTGTCATGGTGTTCTGCTCAGGGTTTTTCTCCCTGGCCTTTTGCCTTGCCCACTTTTCTGTCCTTCCTTCAATCTGGACTGGAAAAGGGTTTGTCGCTCGGCTCCCTTAAGGGACAAGTCTCAGCGCTCTCTGTGTTTTTCCAGAAGCGCCTAGCCAGACTTCCACAGGTACGCACGTTCCTGCAGGGGGTTTGTCACATCGTTCCTCCTTACAAGCGGCCGTTAGAACCCTGGGATCTGAACAGGGTGCTGATGGTTCTTCAGAAACCACCATTCGAGCCAATGAGGGATATTTCTCTCTCACGCCTTTCGCAGAAAGTGGTTTTCCTAGTAGCAGTCACTTCTCTTCGGAGAGTGTCTGAGCTAGCAGCGTTGTCGTGCAAGGCCCCTTTCCTGGTGTTTCACCAGGACAAGGTGGTTCTGCGTCCGGTTCCGGAATTTCTCCCCAAGGTGGTATCCCCCTTTCATCTCAATCAGGATTTCTTTGTCGCTCCTAATTGGGAGACCCAGACAATTGGGTGTATAGCTACTGCCTCCGGAGGCCACACAAAGTATTACACTTAAAAGTGTAAGGCCCCTCCCCTTCTGGCTATACACCCCCCCGTGGGATCACGGGCTCCTCAGTTTTATGCTTTGTGCGAAGACATGCACGCATAGCTCCACTGTTTAGTCAGCAGCAGCTGCTGACTATGTCGGATGGAAGAAAAGAGGGCCCATACGGGGGCCCCCAGCATGCTCCCTTCTCACCCCACTTGCGGTCGGCGGTGTTTGTTAAGGTTGAGGTACCCATTGCGGGTACGGAGGCTGGAGCCCACATGCTGATTCCTTCCCCATCCCCATTAGGGCTCTGGGTGAAGTGGGACTTGACCGGTCTCCGGGCACTGAGACCGTGCTCCATCCACAGCCCCTGGAGGATCTGCTGGATACGGAGCGGAGTTTCCTCAGGGACAGGACCCTGCTTCATTAAGGTACTCCGTGTCCCCGTGCTTACCGCACGCACACTGCAGCATTGCTGGGTGTGTTAGTGCGCCGGGGTAAACAGCGCTGCTGCGCTTGTGCCGTTACTCACTACAGCTCTGCTGAGTGAGGAGACTTAGTACGATCGGCCGATCCGGCCGCTGGGGTCAGTGTTTACTGCGTCGCGGCTGGGATTTGTGGTGCGCCGGGGACTTCCGCGCTGGCCGTGCATATATGACGGCCGCGCTAGATTACTACAGTCCCCGGCTTTTGCGGCCTAGTTCGTATCGTTCCCGCCCCCAGACCTGCCAGTCAGGAGGAGGGCGGGACGCTGTACAGACCAGCAGCGCTAAGAGCTGGAGTCTGTTTTACATACTCCAGCCCTCACACTAGGCACAGTGGGACGCAGTTTCCCGCACTTTTGTTTGTGGCACGCCCACGGTCCGCCCCTCTTCACAGGACGCCGGCAGCCATTCCTGCCTGCACGCTGAGCTGCAGAGGGGAGGCTGGGAGACCCAGACAAGGGATTCTACGACCTCACACCCGCTTTTCAGCGGGCGGTAAGCAGCCCTCAAGGGCTCTCCCCCACTTGTGCCATAGTGTACTTTGTATTTTGTGCTGGCAATACTTTACACTGTACGGTCGCTGGTGATTTTCTGCTATATACCCTCCTTAGATTTCTCAAGGAGACAACAGCATGTCGTCCGCAAAAAGCAAAAGTGCCAAGGCACGGACTTTATGTGCTGCCTGTACCGCATGTGGGGCTGCTCTACCGGCAGGTTCCACTGACCCCCATTGTGTGCAGTGCTCGGCCCCTGTGGCAATTGCTCAGCCGGGGCCTCTGCTAGAGGTGACCCAGGGAGAACCACCTGTGAATGCTGTCCAGGTGACAGGGACGGAGTTTGCAGCTTTTGCTGACAGATTGTCTATGACTATGTCTAAAATTCTTGAAACATTGCAGTCTAGACCAGTAACTCAGACCATGGGCACTGTTGGTACATTGCCCCCTGGTCCCCCTCAGCTGGAACACTTCCTAGCTCCGGGGGTGTCACATGCACCCCAGGGTGACGGCTCTGACTCGGACGTCAGTCCCAGACAACCTAAGCGGGCTCGCTATGAGCGACCCTCAACTTCATCACACTGGTCAGGGTCCCAGCGGGACGACTCTCTGTGTGATGAGGCGGATGTAACTGATCAGGATTCTGATACTGGGGCCGCTCTCAATCTAGATACCCCGGATGGTGACGCCATAGTGAATGATCTTATAGCGTCCATCAATAAGATGTTAGATATTTCTCCACAAGCTCCTCCTGCGGAGGAGGCAGCTTCACAGCAGGAGAAATTCCATTTCAGGTATCCCAAGCGTAAATTAAGCACTTTTCTGGACCACTCTGACTTTAGAGACGCAATCCAGAAACACCACGCTTATCCAGATAAGCGTTTCTCCAAACGGCTTAAAGATACACGCTATCCTTTTCCCCCTGACGTGGTCAAGGGCTGGACACAGTGTCCCAAGGTGGACCCTCCAATCTCCAGGCTTGCAGCCAGATCTCTAGTTGCAGTGGAAGATGGGGCGGCACTTAAAGATGCCACTGACAGACAGATGGAGCTCTGGTTAAAATCCATCTATGAAGCTATTGGAGCGTCGTTGGCGCCAGCATTCACAGCCGTATGGGCACTCCAAGCTATTTCAGCTGGCCTTACACAGGTCGACACGGTCACACGTACATCTGCTCCGCAGGTGGCACCATTGACCTCTCAAATGTCTGCATTCGCGTCTTACGCGATTAATGCTGTCCTAGACTCTACGAGCCGTACGGCGGTGGCGTCAGCCAACTCCGTGGTTTTACGCAGAGCCCTGTGGTTGAGAGAATGGAAGGCAGATTCTTCTTCCAAGAAGTGCTTAACCAGTTTGCCTTTTTCTCGTGACCGATTGTTTGGTGAGCGTTTGGATGAAATCATTAAACACTCCAAGGGTAAGGATTCAGCCTTACCGCAACCCAGACAAAACAAACCCCAACAGAGGAGGGGACAGTCTGGTTTTCGGTCCTTTCGAGGCTCAGGCAGGTCCCAATTCTACTCGTCCCAAAGGACTCAAAGGGATCAGAGGAGCTCAGATTCTTGGCGGACTCAATCACGCCCAAAAAAGCCAGCCGGAAGAACCGTTACCAAGACGGCTTCCTCATGACTTTCAGTCTCCTCTCTCCGCATCCTCGGTCGGTGGCAGGCTCTCCCTCTTTGGCGACATTTGGCTGTCACAGGTCAAAGACCGTTGGGTGAGAGACATTCTGTCTCACGGGTACAGGATAGAGTTCAGCTCTCGTCCTCCAACTCGTTTCTTCAGAACTTCTCCACCGCCCGACCGAGCCGATGCTCTGCTGCAAGCGGTGTCCGCTCTAAAGGCGGAAGGAGTGGTGACTTCCGTTCCTCTTCAGGAACAAGGCCACGGTTTTTACTCCAATTTGTTTGTGGTGCCAAAGAAAGACGGGTCGTTCCGTCCCGTCCTGGATCTAAAGCTGCTCAACAAACACGTAAAAACCAGGAGGTTCCGGATGGAATCTCTCCGCTCCGTTATCGCCTCAATGTCTCAAGGAGATTTCCTAGCATCAATAGACATCAAGGATGCTTATCTCCACGTGCCGATTGCACCAGAGCATCAGCGTTTTCTACGCTTCGTTATAGGAAGCGAACACCTGCAGTTCGTAGCTCTACCTTTCGGGCTGGCGACAGCCCCTCGGGTCTTCACCAAGGTCATGGCAGCAGTAGTAGCAGTCCTGCACTCGCAAGGTCACTCTGTGATCCCGTATTTAGACGATCTACTTATCAAGGCACCCTCTCAAGAGGCATGCCAACACAGCCTGAACGTGGCACTGAAGACTCTCCAGAGTTTCGGGTGGATCATCAACTTTTCAAAGTCAAATCTAACCCCGACCCAATCACTAATATATCTTGGCATGGAGTTTCATACTCTCTCAGCGATAGTGAAACTTCCACTGGACAAACAGTGCTCGCTACAGACAGGGGTGCAATCTCTCCTGCAGGGCCAGTCGCACCCCTTGAGGCGCCTCATGCACTTCCTAGGGAAGATGGTAGCAGCAATGGAAGCAGTTCCTTTTGCGCAGTTTCATCTGCGTCCATTACAATGGGACATTCTCCGCCAATGGGACGGGAAGTCGACGTCCCTCGACAGGGAGGTCTCCCTCTCTCAGGCAGCCAAGGAATCTCTCCGGTGGTGGCTTCTTCCCACCTCATTGTCAAAAGGAAAGTCGTTCCTACCCCCATCCTGGGCGGTGGTCACGACAGATGCGAGTCTATCAGGGTGGGGAGCAGTGTTTCTCCACCACAGGGCTCAAGGTACGTGGACTCGGAAAGAGTCCACCCTTCAGATCAATGTTCTGGAAATCAGAGCAGTCTATCTTGCCCTACAAGCCTTCCAACAGTGGCTGGAAGGCAAGCAGATCCGAATTCAGTCGGACAACTCCACAGCGGTGGCATACATCAACCACCAAGGGGGAACACGCAGTCGGCAAGCCTTCCAGGAAGTCCGGCGGATTCTGACGTGGGTGGAAGACACGGCATCCACCATATCCGCAGTCCACATCCCAGGCGTAGAAAACTGGGAAGCAGACTTTCTCAGTCGCCAGGGCATGGACGCAGGGGAATGGTCCCTTCACCCGGACGTGTTTCAGGAGATCTGTCGCCGCTGGGGGATGCCGGACGTCGACCTGATGGCGTCACGGCACAACAACAAAGTCCCGGTTTTCATGGCACGGTCTCACGATCACCGAGCTCTGGCGGCAGACGCCTTAGTTCAAGATTGGTCGCAGTTCCGGCTACCGTATGTGTTCCCACCTCTGGCATTGTTGCCCAGAGTGCTCCGCAAAATCAGGTCCGACTGCCGCCGCGCCATTCTCGTCGCTCCAGACTGGCCAAGGAGGTCGTGGTACCCGGATCTGTGGCACCTCACGGTAGGCCATCCGTGGGCACTACCAGACCGTCCAGACTTGCTGTCTCAAGGGCCGTTTTTCCATCTGAATTCTGCGGCCCTGAACCTGACTGTGTGGCCATTGAGTCCTGGATCCTAGCGGCCTCAGGTTTATCTCATGAAGTGGTTGCCACCATGAGACAGGCTAGGAAGCCATCCTCCGCCAAGATCTACCACAGGACGTGGAGGATATTCCTATCTTGGTGCTCTGCTCAGGGAGTTTCTCCCTGGCCTTTTGCATTGCCTACTTTTCTTTCCTTCCTGCAGTCTGGGTTGGAAAAAGGTTTGTCGCTTGGCTCCCTTAAAGGTCAAGTCTCCGCGCTATCCGTATTTTTTCAGAAACGCCTGGCGCGACTTCCTCAGGTACGCACGTTCCTGCAAGGGGTTTGTCATATCGTCCCCCCTTACAAGCGGCCGTTGGAGCCCTGGGACCTGAACAAGGTTCTAATTGCTCTCCAGAAGCCGCCTTTCGAGCCTATGAAGGAGGTTTCCCTTTCTCGTCTTTCACAGAAAGTGACCTTTCTAGTGGCGGTCACGTCTCTTCGGAGAGTGTCCGAGCTGGCGGCGTTATCATGCAGATCTCCATTCCTGGTGTTTCACCAGGACAAGGTAGTTCTGCGTCCAATTCCAGAATTTCTTCCCAAGGTGGTATCTTCCTTTCATCTCAATCAAGATATCACTTTACCGTCTTTGTGTCCGCATCCAGTTCACCAATTTGAAAAGGGTTTGCATTTATTGGATCTGGTGAGAGCACTCAGGATCTACATTTCCCGCACGGCGTCTCTGCGCCGCTCGGATGCACTCTTTGTCCTTGTCGCTGGTCAGCGTAAAGGGTCGCAAGCTTCCAAATCCACCCTTGCGCGGTGGATCAAGGAACCAATTCTTCACACCTACCGTTCGGCTGGGCTTCCGATTCCATCAGGGCTGAAGGCCCATTCTACCAGAGCCGTGGGTGCGTCCTGGGCATTACGGCACCAGGCTACGGCTCAGCAGGTGTGCCAGGCGGCTACCTGGTCGAGTCTGCACACTTTTACCAAGCATTATCAGGTGCATACCTACGCTTCGGCGGATGCCGGCCTAGGTAGACAAGTCCTTCAGGCGGCGGTGGCTCACCTGTAGGAAAGGGCTGTTTGACGGCCCTATCACGAGGTATTCTTTTACCCACCCAGGGACTGCTTTTGGACGTCCCAATTGTCTGGGTCTCCCAATTAGGAGCGACAAAGAAGAAGGGAATTTTGTTTACTTACCGTAAATTCCTTTTCTTCTAGCTCCAATTGGGAGACCCAGCACCCGCCCTGTTTTCTTAGGAAGTTTGTTTTTTTCGGGTGCACATGTTGTTCATGTTGAACAGTTCAGTTCTCCGAGGCTGTTTCTCGGGTTGAATTTGTATTTAAAACAGTTATTGGCTTTCCTCCTTCTTGCTTTTGCACTAAAACTGAGGAGCCCGTGATCCCACGGGGGGGGTGTATAGCCAGAAGGGGAGGGGCCTTACACTTTTAAGTGTAATACTTTGTGTGGCCTCCGGAGGCAGTAGCTATACACCCAATTGTCTGGGTCTCCCAATTGGAGCTAGAAGAAAAGGAATTTACGGTAAGTAAACAAAATTCCCTTCATCTCCTTACCCTCTTTTTGTCCTCATCCAGTTCACCAATGTGAAAAGGATTTGCACTTGTTAGATCTGGTGAGAGCACTCAGACTCTACATTTCTCGTACGGCGCCCCTGCGCCGCTCGGATGCACTCTTTGTCCTTGTCGCTGGCCAGCGTAAAGGGTCACAGGCTTCCAAATCAACCCTGGCTCGGTGGATCAAGGAGCCAATTCTCGAAGCTTACCGTTCTGCTGGGCTTCCGGTTCCCTCAGGGCTGAAGGCCCATTCTACCAGAGCCGTGGGCGCGTCCTGGGCTTTGAGGCACCAGGCTACGGCTCAGCAGGTGTGTCAGGCGGCTACCTGGTCGAGCCTGCACACTTTCACGAAACACTATCAGGTGCATACCTATGCTTCGGCGGATGCCAGCCTAGGTAGACGAGTCCTTCAGGCGGCGGTTGCCCACCTGTAGGAAGGGGCCGTTTTACGGCTCTATTACGAGGTATTATTTTACCCACCCAGGGACTGCTTTTGGACGTCCCAATTGTCTGGGTCTCCCAATGGAGCGACAAAGAAGAAGGGAATTTTGTTTACTTACCGTAAATTCCTTTTCTTCTAGCTCCAATTGGGAGACCCAGCACCCGCCCCTGTTTTTTTGTGTACACATGTTGTTCATGTATTGAAAAATGGTTTCAGTTCTCCGATATTCCTTCGGATTGAATTTACTTTAAACCGGTTTATAATTTTTTTCCTCCTTCTTGCTTTTGCACCAAAACTGAGGAGCCCGTGGGAGCACGGGGGGTGTATAGGCAGAAGGGGAGGGGCTTTACACTTTTAGTGTAATACTTTGTGCGGCCTCCGGAGGCATAGCCTATACACCCAATTGTCTGGGTCTCCCAATTGGAGCTAGAAGAAAAGGAATTTACGGTAAGTAAACAAAATTCCCTTCTTTATATATATGTATATATATATGTATATATATATGTATATATATATAAATAAAAAAAATGTGTGTGTGTATATATATATATATATATATGTATATGTGTATATGTCTGTATATGTGTGTATGTGTGTATATATATATATATATATATATATATATATATATATGTACGTGTGTGTGTATATATATATATATATATATATATATATATATATATATATATATATATATATATATATATATATATATATATATATATATATATATATATATATATATATATATATATATATATATATATAATATTTATTTACACACAAACTAATATTTCTTCGGCGCTCCATTGGGAGACCCAGACGATTGGGTGTATAGCACTGCCCTCCGGAGGCCACACAAAGCAATTACACTAAAAAGTGTAAGGCCCCTCCCCTTCTGGCTATACACCCCCAGTGGGATCACTGGCTCACCAGTTTTCTGCTTTGTGCGAAGGAGGCACACATCCATGCATAAGCTCCACTGTTTAGTCAGCAGTAGCTGCTGACTATATCGGATGGAAGAAAAGAGGGCCCATACTAGGGCCCCCAGCATGCTCCCTTCTCACCCCACTTGCGGTTTGTAAGGTTGAGGTACCTATTGCTGGTACGGAGGCTGGAGCCCACATGCTGTTTTCCTTCCCCATCCCCCTGAGGGGCTCTGAGGAAGTGGGATCTTTCCGGCCACCAAGCCCTGAGGCCGGGCTCCATCCACAGACCCATAGAACCTGCTGGATGTGGAGCGGGGAGTGCCGTTCAGGGACAAGGCCCTGCAACTTTCAGGTACTCTGTGTCCCCGTATGGCAGGCCACGCACACTCCAGGCTTGCTGGGTGTGCTAGTGCGCCGGGGACTGTAGCGCTGTGCGCTGGGCTTATAGTCCCTGCAGATTACTGGGGGACTTTACGTGTGGGGACCGCCGCGCCGACCGCCCCTGGAGCGGCGGCGCAGCTGCGACTTGTAGTGCGCCGGGGACGCGCCGACCGCGCTTTTACGGCGGCGGCGCTTCTAACTTTAGTCCCCGGCTTTTGCGGCCTAGCGCCGCTTCGTTCCCGCCCCCACCCTGTCACTCAGGGAAAGGGAGAGACGCTGTTCTATAGCAGCGCCGAGGGCTTGAGCCTTATTTGCATTCTCCAGCCCCCTTCACTAGACACAGTGGGCGCCGGGTTCCCGCTCTTGTCTCGGGCACGCCCTCGGCCCGCCCCTCTCCTCTGGACGCCGGCAGCCATTCCGGCACGCAGAGCGGGAAAACGGAGACAAGCGCTGAGCTGCCAGCACAGGATTCCGGCGCCACACACCCGCTTTTGTGCGGGCGGTAAGCGGCAACTAAAGTGCTGACCCACTAATGCCGAAGTGTCCTGTTGTACTTTTGTACGGTCGCTATTCAGGATGCAGACCTAGAAACAGCAGCAAAAGATCAGGGGTGCTAAAGCACAGACTCTATATGCTGCTTGTCTTGCATGTGCTGCAGTGTCATGTGTCCTTTATGCTTGTATGCTTTACATTGCACTGTAAGGGCTATTCTTGGCTGTCTACCCGCCTAGATGGCTAGACAGCGGCAGCAAACAGCAATGGTACTAAGGCACAAGCTTTCAATGCTGCTTGGATTGCATGTACTGCAGAGTTTGTTTTCATGCTTGTACATTCACTGCATGTCGCTATTCTTGGCTAATGCTCCTTGATGACTAGACAACAGCAGCAGAAAAGCAAGGGTGCTAAGGCACAAGCTTTCAATGCTGCTTGGATTGCATGTGCTGCAGTGGTTATTGTCATGCTTGTATGCTATACATTCACTGTATGTCGCTTTTCTTGGCTAATGCTCCTGAATAACTAGACAACGGCAGCAGAAAAGCAAAGGTGCCAAGGCACAGGCTTTCTATGCTCCTTGTACTGCATGTGCTGAAGTGTTTATTGTACTTCATGCTTGTATGCCATACATTGCACTGTACGGTCGCTATTCTTGGCTAATGCTCCTAGATGGCTAGACAGCAACAGCGAAAAAAAAAACAAAAAAAAAAACAGCATGGGTGCCAAGGCACAGGCTTTCTATGCTGCTTGTACTGCATGCGATACTGTTCCAGGACCCCCAGGATGTGCAATTACTCAACGGGGTCTCTGCTACAGGTGGCCAAAAGAACCACCTGTGATCCCTGTCCAGGGACAGGGACGGAGTTGCAGTTTCCGCTGATATATTGTCTGTGACTATGACTAACATCTTACAGACTTTGCAGTCCAGACAGACCTTGGGCAATGTTGATTCAATGCCCCTGGCCACCCTGATTTCGAAACAAATCATGGCTCCAGGAGGGTCCCATGCATCCCAGGGTGCAGGCTCTGACACGGACGACAGTCCCAGACGGCCTAAGCGAGCTCCCTAAGAACGGCCCTCGACTTCATCACAGTACTCTCTGTATGATGATGCAGACGTAGCTGTTCAGGACTCTGATCCTGAGACCGCTCTCAATCCGGATACACCGGATGGTGACGCTATAGTGAATAATCTTATAGCGTCCATCAATGGAAGGTTGGGTATTTCTCCCTCAACTCCTCCAGTGGAGGGGTCAGCTTCACAGCAGAAGAAATCCCTATTTCGGTATCTCAAGCGTATATTGAGTACTTTTCTGGTCACTCTGACTCCAGAGAAGCAGTCCAGGAACACCACGCTTATCCCGATAAGCGTTTTCTCCAACCGTATTGAGGATACGCGTTGTCTCTTCCCCCCTGACGTGCTCAAGCGCTCCAAGGGTGGATCCCCCAATCTCCAGGCTTGCGGCTAGATCTATAGTTGCAGTGGAAGATGGGACTTCACTTAAAGATGCCATTGACAGACAGATAGCCCTCTGGTTGCAATCTGTCTATGAAGCTATCGGCGGGTCGGTTGCCCCGGCATTCGCAGCCATAGAGGCACTCCAAGCTATTTCAGCTAGTATTGCGCAGAGGGACGCGGTCACATGTACATCTTGGCCGCAGTAGCGTCCTTCACCTCGCAATGTCGGCATTGCGACTCAAGCTGTTTATGCTGTCCTGGACTCTACGAGCCGTACGTCAGTGGCGTCCGCTAACTCCGTGTTGTTACGCTCCTAGTGTTAAGGGATTGGAGCAGATGCTGCTTCCACAAAAGTGCTTAACCAGATTGCCTTTATCTGGTGACAGACTGTTTCGTGAGCGGTTGGATTAAATCATTCAACTGTCCAAGGGTACGGATTCTTCCTTACCCCAGCTATCAAACAAGACCCATCAGGAGAAGGGACAGTCGAGGTTTCGGTCCTTCCCAGGCTCGGGCACGTCCCAATTGCCCTCGTCCAACAGGACTCAAAAGGCTCAGAGGGGCGCAGGTTCCTGGCGGGCTCAATCGCGCCCGGAGAAGGCAGCCGGAGGAACCGCTACCAAGGCGGTTTCCTCATGACTTTCAGCCCTCTCTCTCCGCGTCCGCGGTCGGTGGCAGACTCCCCCGCTTTAGCGACATTTAACTGCCACAGGTCAATGGCCGGTGGGTGAGAGACAGTTTGTCGCAAAAACTTCCTCACCGGCCGAGCCGAGGCTCTTCTGCAGGCAGTAGGAGTCGTAATCCCGGTTCCTCCTCAGGAACAAGAGACACTTTTTACTCCGATCTGGTCGGGGTGACAAAATAGGACGACTCCTTCCGTTCCGTTCTGGACCTTAAACTGCTCAACAAGCACGTGAAAACCAGGCGGTTCCGGATGGAATCCCTCCGCTCCGTCATTGCCTCAATGTCTCAAGGAGATTTCCTAGCATCAATAGACATCAGGATGCTTATCTCCACGTGCCGATTGCTCCAGAGCACCGGCGTTTGCTACGATTCGTTATTGAAGACGAGCATCGTCGGTTCGTAGCCCTACCCTTCGGTCTGGCGACAGCCCCACGGGTTTTCACCAAGTTCATGGCAGCAGTGGGACCACTCCCGCACTCTCAGGGTCACCCTGTGATCCCTTACTTAGACCATCTACCTGTCAAGGCACTCTTTTAAGAGGCATGCCAACACAGCCTGAACATGGCGCTGGAGACTTCCCAGAGTTTCGGGTGGGTCCTCAACTTTTCGAAGTTAAACCCAATCGCTGGCATATCTTAGCTTGGGGTTTCACACTCTCTCAGCGATGGTGAAGCTTCCACTGGACAAACAGCGGTCACTACAGACGGGGGTGCAGTCTCTCCTTCAAGGAGACACCTCATCCAGAGGCAGTCCCTTTCACGCAGTTTCATCTGCGTCCACTTCAATAGAACATTCTTCGCTAATGGGAGGGGAAGTCGATGTCCCTACACAGGAACGTCCCCCTTTCTCAGACGTTCAAGGACTCTCTTCAGAGGAGTCCACTCTTCAGATCAATTGTCTGGAGCTCTGGGCAGTGTATATTGCCCTGCAAGACTTCCTGCAGTGGCTGGAAGGAAAACAGATCCGAATTCAGTCGGACAATCCACAGCGGTGGCATACATCAACCACCAAGGCGGACTATGCAGTCGGCGAGCCTCCCAGGAAGTCCGCCGGATTCTGCTAGGGGTGGAAGACAGAGCATACACCATATCCGCAGTTCACATCCCGGGCGTAGAAAACTGGGAAGCAGACTTCCTCAGTCACCAGGGCGTGGACGCAGGAGAATGGTCTCTGCACCCGGACGGGTTTCACGAATTGGCACAACAGCAAGGTCCCGGTTTTCATGACGATCAAAGAGCTCTGGCGACAGGCATCTCATGGTCGGTCAACCGTGGGCACTACCAGACCGGCCAGACTTACTGTCCCAAGGGCCGTTTTTCCATCTGAATTCTACGGCCCTGAACCTACTGTGTGGCCATTGCGTCCTAGATCCTAGTGTCCTCAGGATTATCCCAAGGGGTCGTTGCCACCATGAGACAGGCTATGACGCCCACGTCTGCTAAGATCTACCACGGAAGTGGAAGATTTTCTTTTACTGGTGCTCTGTACAAGGAGTGTCCCCCTGGCCATTGGCATTGCCTACTTTTCTTTCCTTCCTGCAATCTGGGTTGGAAAAGGGCTTGTCGCTCGGCTCCCTTAAAGGGCAAGTCTCGGCGCTATTGGTGTTTTTTCAGAAGCGTCTAGCACGACGTCCGCAGGTACGCACGTTCCTGCAGGGGGTTTGTCATATCGTCCCCCCGTACGAGCGGCCGTTAGATCCATGGGATCTGAACAGGGTACTAGTTGCTCTCCAGAAGCCGCCTTTCGAGTCTCTGACGGATGTTTCACTCTCTCGACTATCACGGAAAGTGGCCTTTCTGGTAGCGATCACGTCTTTTCGGAGAGTGTCTGAGCTAGCAGCGCTGTCATCCAAGGCTCCCTTCCTGGTGGTCCACCAGGACAAGGTAGTGCTGCGCCCCATTCAGGAGTTTCTCCCTAAGGTAGTATCCTCGTTTCATATTAATCAGGATATCTCCTTACCTTCCTTTTGTCCTCATCCGGTTCACCGGTATGAAAAGGATTTACATTTGTTAGATCCGGTGAGAGCACTCAGAATCTACATTTCCCGCACGGCGCCCCTGCGCCGCTCTGATGCACTCTTTGTCCTTGTCGCTGGTAAGCGCAAAGGGTCGCAGGCTTCCAAAGCCACCCTGGCTCGATGGATCAAAGAACCAATTCTTGAAGCCTACCGTTCTGCTGGGCTTCCGGTTCCATCAGGGCTGAAGGCCCATTCTACCAGAGCCGTGGGTGCGTCCTGGGCATTACGACACCAGGCTACGGCTCAACAGGTGTGCCAGGCAGCCACCTGGTCGAGTCTGCACACTTTCACCAAACATTATCAGGTGCATACCTATGCTTCGGCGGACGCCAGCCTAGGTAGAAGAGTCCTGCAGGCGGCAGTTGCCTCCCCGTAGGGGAGGGCTGTCTTTGCAGCTCTAACATGAGGTATTTCTTTACCCACCCAGGGACAGCTTTTGGACGTCCCAATCGTCTGGGTCTCCCAATGGAGCGCCGAAGAAGAAGGGAATTTTGTTACTTACCGTAAATTCCTTTTCTTCTAGCTCCTATTGGGAGACCCAGCACCCGCCCTGTTGTCCTTCGGGATTTTTGGGTTGTTTTTCGGGTACACATGTTGTTCATGTTGAATGGTTTTCAGTTCTCCGACGTATCTTCGGAGTGAATTTGTTTAAACCAGTTATTGGCTTTCCTCCTTCTTGCTTTTGCACTAAAACTGGTGAGCCAGTGATCCCACTGGGGGTGTATAGCCAGAAGGGGAGGGGCCTTACACTTTTTAGTGTAATTGCTTTGTGTGGCCTCCGGAGGGCAGTGCTATACACCCAATCGTCTGGGTCTCCCAATAGGAGCTAGAAGAAAAGGAATTTACGGTAAGTAACAAAATTCCCTTCTTTGTTAAATACCCTTTTAAATTTATGAGAACATTTAGTCTCTTTGGGTAGAAGTCTGGGAGTCAGGATACCACATGAAGACTTGGCAATCTTTGCCCACTGTTCCTTGCAGTAGCTCCAAATTTGTCAGGTTGCAATCTCCTGTGTACGGTACACTCTTCAGGTCATCCACAGATTTTCAATTGCATTCAGATCTGGGCCATTCCAAAACTGATCGACTGGAGAAGCCGTTCCCTTAGTCTGGAAGTATGCTTAGGGATGTTGTCATGCTTAAAGAAGGAATTCCTCTTCATCTTCAAGTTTTTAGCACAGACCTAAAAGTTTTGTTGCAAAATTGACTTGTATTTGGAACTTCCCTCCTTCTTGACTAATGCCCCAGTTTCAACTGCAGAAAACCAGCCTGAAAACGTAATGCTACCTCCACAATGCCTCACTGTGGGTATATTGTTCTTTTAATGCTGTGCAGTGTTTTCTTTGTGCCAAACATACCATTTGGAATGCTAGCTAAAAACTTTGTTCTCATCAAACCATAACACATTTTTCTACACGCTTTTGGCAAACGATGTAGATTTTGATAAAACTATTGCCAAACTTGCATGTTTTTCTTCTTTATAAGAAGAAGCTTCCATCTTTCAACTCTACCGCATAGGCCAGACATATGACGAATATGAGGAATTGTCACATGCGGTATACAACCAATACTTGCCAGAAATTCCTTCAACTCCTTTACTGATGCTCTAGGCCTCCTTTCCCCAATTTTATTCTGGTCTTTTCATATATTTTCGAGGGTCGTCTTTTGTACTAATTAAGCCACTTCTGGATGACTAGTATATCTCATGTTGTGAAATTTTTTTTGTACCCTCCTCCTGACTGATAGTTTTCAACCATAAGATCCCTTTGCTGTGTTGTCAGCTGTTTATGAACTATCCTTTGCTATTAGCGGGTGTTCACACTTATGCAAACACACTAATGTAATTTTAAATTGTCTTTTCAGGGACAATCCTCTCTGAAGAGACAATTTGAGTATATCCCAGAGGAGTATTGCAGCTATAAGGCTCCTCACCACTGACAGCCAGATTGGTTTGTCAGTCTCCGCAAAGAGAAAAGTTCTCGTCTTAGACCCTATTGTAGTTTTATTATTTTTACTTCTTCAAAATGATTTGTTTATTTCTCCTTTGAATTTAAACAGATTATGGGTGACTTTAAAAGGTGGAAAAACGTCTGAAATTATTCTCCTTCATATGATTTTTTTTTTTCTTTTAAGTCACAAAAAACTTGTCATTATAACAGAGATATATAGCCTTTTCCTTTATACTATATCTGGTATGTTAATACCGTATTTTTTGGTTTACAAAATGCATCGGATTATAAGACGCACCCCAAATATAGAGGGAATAAAAGGTAAAAAAAAAACTATGGGTCCGTCTTATAATCCAGTGGTGTCTTAGGGGGGAGAGGGAAGTGGTCGAGCGGGGTCACAGGAGGCAGGGGCAGTGGTGGAGTAGTACGATACTGCGGGCGGTGCATTTCTTGTCCCAGATGCTCGCTGCAGGTGCTGTGAGGCAGGCAACATCCACAAACTGTCAGTGGTGTGGGCTTCAAAGAAATGGCGCCCGTAGGCGGTGTGTGCGCAGATGAGATCTTGACCCGAGAGCTCCATCTACACATTCACCAATTCCGGGCGCTGTTATTTGAAGCCCACACCGCTGACCTTTTCAGGATGGCTCCTGCCGCTTCACAGGTGCCTGTAGTCCTCAGCACAGAGCGGCGCCTGCAGGCCTAGCACAGGGCGGCACCCGCAGGTCCTGCTCAGGGCGGCACCTGCAGGTCCTGCTCAGGGCGGCACCCGCAGGTCCTGCTCAGGGCGGCACCCGCAGGTCCTGCTCAGGGCGGCACCCGCAGGTCCTGCTCAGGGCGGCACCCGCAGGTCCTGCTCAGGGCGGCACCCGCAGGTCCTGCTCAGGGCGGCACCCGCAGGTCCTGCTCAGGGCGGCACCCGCAGGTCCTGCTCAGGGCGGCACCCGCAGGTCCTGCTCAGGGCGGCACCCGCAGGTCCTGCTCAGGGCGGCACCCGCAGGTCCTGCTCAGGGCGGCACCCGCAGGTCCTGCTCAGGGCGGCACCCGCAGGTCCTGCTCAGGGCGGCACCCGCAGGTCCTGCTCAGGGCGGCACCCGCAGGTCCTGCTCAGGGCGGCACCCGCAGGTCCTGCTCAGGGCGGCACCCGCAGGTCCTGCTCAGGGCGGCACCCGCAGGTCCTGCTCAAGGCGGCGCCCGGAGGTCCAGCACAGGGCGGCGCCCCCAGCAGAGCAACATCCGCAGCTCTCAGCATTGCCCCTGCCTCCTGCTTCTCTTCTCCACCACCTCCCGGTAAGCTACATTCGGATTATAAGACACACCCCTCATTTTTGGGAGGAAAAGTGCGTCTTATAATCGGAAAAATATGGTAACTAGAGCAGGTAACACATCAGATATACGAATGTGGAGGTATCTGACCCTTCCCCCCCCCCCATGGCAGACATCAGGGAAGAGGTTTTGGGTACATTAGATTTTAGAATGCCAAATTCTTTTTTCTTCTGTGGAATAAGTCGCATCTAGAAGTGTATGATAGCATTTTTAAAAAACAAAAAACACAATGAACTCTTTTTCCTCTCCCCAGGTCCAGTGTTGTCTCCGCTGCTGCTTCTGGCGTCTGTTATTATTTGCAGTACTGATGTCACATCGACAACGCAGCTGCCAATCAACGAGCCCAGCGTCTTCTGCTGTCGGCTTTGGCAGAGCCGCTGAGCTCAGTCAGTAGCTGCAGCGCTGTCGATGTAATGTCAGCACTGCAGGAAATAAAATGCTCCGGGAGCAGTGGCTGAGATTCACCCCCGGACCTGGGGAGTGGGGGAGGAGGGGAGGTGGGGAGATGGGGGGGGGGGGAGGAGGAGGAAGGGAAGAGTGGGGGGAGAGGGTGGGGGAGATGGGGGGGGGGGGAGGAGGAAGGGAAGAGTGGGGGGAGAGGGTGGGAGAGATGGGGGGGGGCGAGGAGGAGGGGGGAGGTGTGTGTGTATGTATGTATGTATGTATGTATGCATGTATGTGTGTGTGTGTGTGTGTGTGTGTGTGTATATATGTGTGTATATATGTGTGTATATATGTGTGTATATATATATATATATATATATATATATATATATATATATATATATATATATATATATATATATATATATATATATATATATATATATATTATAAAAATATTTTATTTATTTATTTTTTTCTATGGGGAGTACCTATTGCAGAAATGTTAGCGTTCCCCCGGCTTTTCCAGGACTGGGTGTAACAAGACATCAGAGGTTCTTATACAGGATGGGCTATAATTTACTAAGGATTTTTGTGATATCCTGTGTATCAATATTATATATTTATCATGCTTCTTTCTCATTTAAGGTTCGGCAAGGATTAAAAACCTTCTCTAATTGGCCGACGTACCCACAGCTGTATGTGAAAGGAGAGCTGATCGGAGGCTTGGACATTGTCAAGGTAGCCTAAGACTGTATTCATGGGGTGTGAAAGGGTTAACCCACTCCACAACCATGGACGTACTGGTCCTTGGTTGTGTCCCTGACTTTGATGTGGGCTCGCACTCTGAGCCCACATCTTTCCCTGCACATGTCGGCCCACGAAATGTGTCTCTAACAGCCGGGGATGAATCAGAGATCAGCCCACCGCTGTTAACCAGTTAAATCCCGTTGTCAATCTCTGACAGCGCGATTACAAATTCCGGCGGGAAGAGCGTCCTTCCCTGCTGCCATCAACGGCCCCATGACATGATCGCGGGACACTAATGGGTTGTGATGACTGCCAGGGGTCAGCGTAAGACCCCCGTGTCTGTCATGACGAATTTCTTGTGAATACCGGCTCTGAGCCACCGTTCATTGGAGATTTGTGATTCCTGCTGTACAGAGTGATGTTGATGCTCTTGCTCTGTACAACCCAAGTGATCAGATGATCACCGCTTCAAAGTCCCTCAAAAGGACTAGTAAATACAGTAAAACACTTTTTTTTTTAATTTAAATACCCCCCCCCCACAAAAGTGTGCCAAAAGATAATTCTTTTATTATTTTAACAAACATCTGAATTTTTTTTCTCACCACTTTAAAATGAAAAACTATACATGTTTGTTATCTACGAACTCGTACTGACCTGGAGAATCCTAATGCCAGGCCAATTTTACCATATAGTGAACATTGTAAGTAAAAAGAAAAAAAAAAAAAGACAAAAAACAATTGGGGAATTGCACTTTTTTATTTGCAGTTTCACTGCACTTGGAATTTTTTCCTCGTTTTCCAATACACTATATGGTAAAATGAATGGTGTCGTTCAAAGGTAAAACAAGTCCCACAAAAACAAGTCCTCATATGGCTATATTCATGGAATAATAATAATAATAATTAATAATAATAATAATAATAAAGTCTCCTTATGTCTCCTGGAAGAAGGGGAGGAAAAAAATGCAAACACGAAAATAGACTGAAGGGGTTAAGGATAGTGAATAATGTTTTAGAAAGTCATATTCTGAAAGCCATACATTTGCGGTATTTTTCATTTTATTAGATGCACCAGATTATAAGACTCACCCCAAATTTAGAGGAAACAAAAACCCATGAGGTCCATTTTTTAATGTGGTGGTGTCTTACTGGGGAGGGGGGGGGGGCGGCAGTGGACGGTGGTGGGCCGACTCTGAGCGCCATTATTTGAAGCCCTCACTGCCAACATTTTCCGGATGGCGCCTGCAGCCCCAGCACAGCGCAGCTCCCTCGGCCTGCAGCCTCCCAGCACAGCGCAGCTCCCTCGGCCTGCAGTCCCAGCACAGCGCAGCTCCCTCGGCCTGCAGCCCCCCAGAATAGCGCAGCTCCCCCGGCCTGCAGCCCCCCAGCATAGCGAGCTCCCTCGGCCTGCAGCCCCCCAGCACAGCGAGCTCCCTCAGCCTGCAGCCCCCCAGCATAGCAAGCTCCCTCGGCCTGCAGCCCCCCAGCATAGCGAGCTCCCTCGGCCTGCAGCCCCCCAGCACAGCGAGCTCCCTCGGCCTGCAGCCCCCCAGCATAGCGAGCTCCCTCGGCCTGCAGCCCCCCAGCATAGCGAGCTCCCTCGGCCTGCAGCCTCCCAGCACAGCGCAGCTCCCTCGGCCTGCAGCCTCCCAGCACAGCGCAGCTCCCTCGGCCTGCAGCCTCCCAGCACAGCGCAGCTCCCTCGGCCTGCAGTCCCAGCACAGCGCAGCTCCCTCGGCCTGCAGTCCCAGCACAGCGCAGCTCCCTCGGCCTGCAGTCCCAGCACAGCGCAGCTCCCTCGGCCTGCAGCCCCCCAGAATAGCGCAGCTCCCTCGGCCTGCAGCCCCCCAGAATAGCGCAGCTCCCCCGGCCTGCAGCCCCCCAGCATAGCGAGCTCCTTCGGCCTGCAGCCCCCCAGCACAGCGCAGCTCCCTCGGCCTGCAGCCCCCCAGCACAGCGCAGCTCCCTCGGCCTGAAGCCCCCCAGCACAGCGCAGCTCCCTCGGCCTGCAGTCCCAGCACAGCGCAGCTCCCTCGGGCTGCAGCCCCCCAGAATAGCGCAGCTCCCCCGGCCTGCAGCCCCCCAGCACAGCTCCCTCGGCCTGAAGCCCCCCAGCACAGTGCAGTTCCCTCGGCCTGCAGCCCCCCAGCACAGCGCAGCTCCCTCGGCCTGCAGCCCCCCAGCACAGCGCAGCTCCCTCGGCCTGCAGCCCCCCAGCATAGCGAGCTCCCTCGGCCTGCAGTCCCCCAGCACAGCGCAGCTCCCTCGGCCTGCAGCCTCCCAGCACAGCGCAGCTCCCTCGGCCTGCAGTCCCCCAGCACAGCGCAGCTCCCTCGGCCTGCAGCCTCCCAGCACAGCGCAGCTCCCTCGGCCTGCAGCCCCCCAGCACAGCGCAGCTCCCTCGGCCTGCAGCCTCCCAGCACAGCGCAGCTCCCTCGGCCTGCAGCCCCCCAGCACAGCGCAGCTCCCTCGGCCTGCAGCCCCCCAGCACAGCGCAGCTCCCTCGGCCTGCAGCCTCCCAGCACAGCGCAGCTCCCTCGGCCTGCAGCCCCCCAGCACAGCGCAGCTCCCTCGGCCGCCTGCAGCCCCAGCACACTATTTTATTAATGTTTGGGGTCTCAAGAAAAAAAAAAGAAATCTGCAGTTTTTGCGGTCTGAGAAGGATTTCCACCGTTCAGGCATTGATCCTCAAGTTCCAATCTGTTACTGAGCTGTTTGCTCTTGGAATCTGCAGAATGATGAGCGCAGCTCTGTAGTACAATACAGGCTGTAAGTACATGATACGTATTGCATTTACACAATTGACTTTTTCTTTACATTAACTCTTTATGTAACCTGTTAACTCCACACTTCACAGGAGCATTTCCATCTTCAATCTGTCATTATCGTGTGTTTGGAGACAAATATGTCTTTGGAATGAGGCTCTGATGTCTTGACCCTTTCACATAAGCGGCTTCTCTACTCCTTTATTTCACATTTTATATTTTTGTCTTCTGTTTTGTTGATCAATGCTCATTTGTTTCTTGTTTCCCTTACACAGGAATTGAAAGAAAGTGGAGAATTGGTTTCCGCGCTGAAGGGTGAACATTAATGGACGGGGAGACCGTAGACAAAGAACTGCCTATAAGTTAATGTATTGCTCTGACACCGAGTCCTTGAGCTCGTCTCCTGGATCTCCGCCACCATCATTATGTAATGATTCCTTCCAATGCTCCGGATAGCATTCATAGGGAAGTAGGGATCACAGCGTCCCTGCACGTTCATGTGAAATTCACAAAAACATCAACAAATGTTTTAATTTAATAAACATTGTAAGAATCAATTAAAGTCTCTGTTATGTTGGGCTTTATAATAACATTTTTATTGAGTGACTCCTACAGGGGAAATGGAACGCATGGAAAAGCCACAAGCTCCGCTCTGACCATTAGTAGTACACTGGTGGTATCCATTTTTCCCAATAAGGCCTATAGACAGGCGTTTACCTCATGGTAACCATTAGAAATGCCCAAGTAATTTCACAGGCCTCTGGCTCTTGGCGGGGGAGGCCCTCTGGCTCTTGGCGGGGGAGGCCCTCTGGCTCTTGGCGGGGGAGGCCCTCTGGCTCTTGGCGGGGGAGGCCCTCTGGCTCTTGGCGGAGGAGGCCCTCTGGCTCTTGGCGGGGGAGGCTCTCTGGCTCTTGGCGGGGGAGGCCCTCTGGCTCTTGGCGGGGGAGGCCCTCTGGCTCTTGGCGGGGGAGGCCCTCTGGCTCTTGGCGGGGGAGGCCCTCTGGCTCTTGGCGGGGGAGGCCCTCTGGCTCTTGGCGGGGGAGGCCCTCTGGCTCTTGGCGGGGGAGGCCCTCTGGCTCTTGGCGGGGGAGGCCCTCTGGCTCTTGGCGGGGGAGGCCCTCTGGCTCTTGGCGGGGGAGGCCCTCTGGCTCTTGGCGGGGGAGGCCCTCTGGCTCTTGGCGGGGGAGGCCCTCTGGCTCTTGGCGGGGAGGCCCTCTGGCTCGTGGTGGGGGGGGCTCTGTCTCTTGGCAGGGGGGGGGGCATTGGCTCTTGGCATCTGGCTCTTGGCGGGGGGGGGTGCCTTTGGCTCTTGGCGGGGGTGCCTCTGTGCCGGTCAGTACTCCATGGCCACTGGCAGGCTATGGAGCAGCTCATCCGCTCTTACCTATCAGCATTTGTGGCTCTTGATAGGTGGCCTAGCGCTACATTGTGTGTGCATCATGGCACAATGATGACGTTAAGCAAAGCCGGCTAATGAAGGGAGAAGCCACAGATATTGAAAGGTAAGAGACCGTTCACAGGGCTCCTATCTATCGTCAAAAGAATATTCCTCTGCATTTTCTATGCGATTTCTGCTTTTAAAATCCATGAAAATTGGCAGTACAGTTCATGTGAAGGAGAGTTTAAAAACATTTGCAAAGCATTCGGGGCATGAAAATCATCTGAGCACAAGTCTTTGGCTGCACTTGCAGAATATACCACGGCTTCGTTGCAGGTTTGCAGTAGAAGAAATCCACCGTGTTTGGGCCTACCCTTAATGGAAATGAAACCTACTTCTGCTAGGATATGTTTACAACCAGTAAAAAAAGAAAAAGACCCAGCAAGAACAAGGGCAGAAAATATAAAAATATGAGTGTATGCTTGGTAAAAATGACAGTTTTTATTGTTCACTTTCTATATCTGCATATTCAGTACCTTGCAAAAGTATTCACCCCCTTTTTTTTTTTTTTTCTTTTTTTTTTTTTTTTTTTTGCTACCTCACAACCCGGAATTTCAATTTTTTTTTTTTTTTTTTGTGTGTTTACAACAGTTCAGGTAAAGAACACGCCTACATCTGTGTGCAATTGTTTTTCATTTTATTGTGAAGCGAACAAGAAATAGAAGAATATAACTGAAAATGTCACTGTGCATAACTACTCACCCTCTAAAATCAGTACTTTGTAACGCCTCCTGCCGCAATTACAGCTGCAAATCACTTTGGATAAGTCTATGAGCATTCCACCTCTCACCACTAGGATTTTTGCCCACTCCTCAAGGCAAAACAGCTCCAGCTCCTTCAAGTTAGAGGTTTCCTCTGGTGCACAGTGGATCTTCAAGTCTGACCACAGATTCTCAATTGGATTAAGGTCTGGGCTGTGACTCGGCTGCTCCAATACATTTACACGTTGCCTCTTAAACACCTCTGATGTTGCTTTAGCAAGAGCTTTGGGTCATTGTCTTGTTGGAAGGTGAAGTTCCATCCATGTCTCACATCACTGACACACTGAAACATGTTTTGCTCAATAATATCCCTGTATTTTGCACCATCCATCTTCCCCTCGATTCAGATATTTTTCCCTCTTCCTGCTGCCGAAAAACATCCCCACAGCATGGTGCTGCCACCACCGTGTCTCACTCTGGGAATGGTGTTGTTGAGCTGATGAGCTGCGTTGGTTTGGTGCCAGAGAGTAATAATGGAGAAGGGGTTTTATGCCGCGCTATTCGCCAGGCACAAGGACGAGAAGATATTCAATGTTCCTTTATTGTAGCTTGAGTCTACGTGTTTCAGGAGCTCTGCTCCCTTCATCAGGACATAAAGCACAAAAATATATCTAGAGATGTTATTTTTGTGCTTTATGTCCTGATGAAGGGAGCAGAGCTCCTGAAACGCGTAGACTCAAGTTACAATAAAGGAACATTGCATATCTTCTCGTCCTTGTGCCTGGTGAATAGCGCGGCATAAAACCCCTTCTCCATTATTACTCTCTGTTATCTATCACGGGGGCTGCAGCAGAATTCACCTAAATACCACATGCTTATATAGGAGTTGTGACTGGCACAACTCTTTGAGGTGAGTGCAAATCTTCCACTTCTCTCGGTATATACCGGGTAAGACCCTATTGCGCTTTCTATTTCTACAGTTTTTTCTAATTTGGTTTGGTGCCAGACATAGCATTTACCTTGGTGGCCAAAATGTTCAATTTTGGTCTCCTCTGACCACAGTACCTTCCCCCATACAGTCTCCCATGTCTTTTGGCAAAATCAAAACCAGCCTTCCAATTTTTGGCTATAAATTAAGGCCACTCCTCCATAAAGGCCACCTCTATGGAGTGTACGGCTAATTGTGGTCCTATGGACAGATATTCCAGTTTCTGCTTGGGAACTCTGCAACTCTTTCAGAGTCAACTTTGATCTTTGTGCTGACTCTCTGATTAATGTCCTGCTTGCGCAGGCTGAGAGTTTTGATGGGTGGCCCTCACTTTGCAGGTTTGTTGTGGTACCATGTTCTTTTCATCGGATGATGGTGGATTTGATGGTGCTCCAGGGGATCATCAGAGATTGTGATATGTTTTTAGAACCCAACCCTGACTTGTACTTCTCAACAACGTTGTCTCTGACTTGTTTGAAGATCTCCTTGGTCTTCATATTGTTTGGAGATCTGCTTGGTCTTCCTGCTGTTGTTTGGAGAGCTCCTTGGTCTTCATGGTGTTGTTTGGAGATGTCCTTGGTCTTCATGGTGTTGTTTGGGGAGCTCCTTGGTCTTCCTGGTGTTGTTTGGAGAGCTCCTTGGTCTTCCTGGTGTTGTTTGGAGATCTCCTTGGTCTTCATGGTGTTTGGCGGTCTTCTCAGTGCTGTTTGGTTAGGGGTGACTCTTGCTTAATGGTATTGCAGCCTCTGTGACCTTTAAGTGTATATATCGACAGACCCCGGGACACTTAGATTGCATCCAGGACTTCCTTTCCCTAAGCATGTGACTTATGAAGATAATTGCTTGCACCAGAAATTTTTAGGTACTTCATAGCAAAAGGAGTGAATACATTTACCATTTTTATTTATTTTATCCCATAAATTAAATTTTTGCCTATATTTTTCTCTCTTCACTTCCCCACCTTAGACTATTTAGTGCTGATGCATAAGACACAAATCAGGTTACAAAAGTATTTAAACACAGGTTGTAATGTAACAACATAGGTAAAAGCTAACTGGGTTGAATACTTTTGCAAGGGACCGTACAAAATGGTAGTGCTCAATTGATCACAAACTGTGATGTAATAAATCAGCTTAGCAGATGGATTAGAAGAGAAGATGATGGTAGCTACTGATACCACTGGTAACTCATTTGGCAGCCAGGTAAGTACAGTGTGATACATAGAGATTGTAGGATTTAAATGGTCCAAAAATTTGAATGAAACTCAATTGCAAAACTTCTGTTAAATAAATACATCCCCCTCCATGTACTTTATACTTTATTGTACCTGGACACTAATAAGGAATCTATGAGAGCAAAAGGTCTTCCTGTGATCCTGGTAGCTCCGGATTGACCGTGCAGGGTCTGGTATTTGGTCATCATCCGCCTACTAGGCAATACTCTGTGGCCCCTTCCGAACTGTCCAGACCTTTTGTCTCGAGATTTGTTTTAGCACCACAATTTACAGCCGCTTGCTTTAACGGCATGTTGAAGCCCCAGTTCTGAGGAGGTCTGAGAGGAGGCCTCTCAGAGCCAGCTATTCAGGCCATGATTAGGTCAAGAAAGCCCTCTTCACGTTACCATTGCACTTGCAAGTTTTTTTTTTTTTTGCAGTCTAAACTAGAAGTGGGGCAAGAGCTTAATTCTCCCAATTTCCAGGTTTCTGCCCAGGCTATTTTATTCCAAAGGGATTTGGCCGCGGAACCATAGATCAGGACTTTTCTCCAGGGATTGGCGCATGTCAGGCCTCTTTACTGGCTGCCCCTAGAATCCTGGGACCTTAATCTAGTTTTAGACCTGCTTCACAGATCCTGGTTTCTTTTACAGTCTCAAAAAGTGCCTTTCCTCATATCCATCACTTCTATTAGAAAGGTTTCTGAATTGGCGGGACTCTACTACCACGCCCACTATCTTGTTCATCATCGAGACAAGGTGGTTTCGAAGCCGGTTAAGACTTTCCTTCTCAAGGTCGTTTCCGCTTTCCACCTTAATGAGGGCATTGTCTTGTCTTCTTTTTGTCCTCCATCTCCTCTAATAGAAAAAGACTACACAGTCTGGATGTGTTGAGGAGGATACGTTCTTTGTCCGCCACTGCCCCCTTTAGGCAGTCCGATATCTTAGGTGTTCTACCAAATACCAAATGGGCCCAATAGGGATCAAGCAGCTTCCAAAGTGACTATCTGTTGCTGTATTAAAGCAACCATTGTCCAGGCTTATACATTAAAGGACAGGTTTCCCCCATTTAATGTCAGGGCGCATTCTACTAGAGCGGTGGGGGCTTTCTGGGCGGTCTGTCATCAGGTCTTGGCCCTGTATGAATATAAGGCAGCTACCTGGGCATCACTTCCTTACTTTTCCAATTTTTAGAGGGTCCATATCTTTGCTTTGGTTCTTGCAATTTTGGGCAGGAAGATTTTGCAGGTGACAGGTAATCAAGGTGCCGCTTGAGCTACATAGTAAGTTCTGTAATGTTACCAGAAAGTTTATTATTTTGTATTCTTTCCCGCTCCAGGGACAGCTTTTGGACGTCCCATGATTCCTGTGTCCCCCAATGAAGCGACCAAGAAAAATAGATTAATCGGTTTCTCATTAGTCTTCCCTGAAGAAAAAAGGTCCCATGCCTTTGCCCGGTTGGGCATGTATTTGTGTTATTCTATTACATATTTCTTATTTGTTTCCTTCTCTTACTGCTTTCTCACTAAACTGAGGAGAAAATAATTCCTGAAAATAGCAGACCAGTATGATGCAAGTTGCCGTCGCACATGTCTCCTATAGGAGTCTATGGCAAGCGAGTCGCATGAGAGATAGAAAATAGAATATACAGTATATGTAATATATATGCTGACAGGCAAGGTGTAGTTTGCTAGAGAGGAGCTAATTTTTAGTTCTATGTAAGATCTGTGTCAGCCGTCAGGTGACTGCAGACTGTCCCAGGGTTCTGTGTCCCGCCCAATGAAGATTAATGAGAAACAGATTTTATGGTGAGTACAAAAAAATCTACTTTTATGGATGTCACTTATTAGGCTGTGTACTGTTGTTTCAATACAGTGAGGTTTTTTTTTTATCACCAGACTAGGTGGCCGTGAGACTTGGTCCATCCACATGCCCACTACTGATAAGCAGCTCACTGTCAATATACAATGTACACAGAGAGCTGAGGTGTGGTTACCTTTTTGAGCTCTGCTATATCTAAAAACTCTGATTGTATCACAACGGCTGCACACAGTAATCCAAGTGATACATTGTTGGATTCAGGATCTCTTTTCCTACATCATGCTGCTCTCAGATGAAGTAGCAAAATCTTGGTGACAGATTGATCTTAAGACATAGTCATATGAAAAAGTTTGGGCACCTCTATTAATGTTAACCTTTTTTCTTTTAAACAATTTGGGTTTTTGGAACAGCTATTTCAGTTTCATAGATCTAATAACTGATGGACTGAGTAATATTTCTGGATTGAAATGAGGTTTATTGTACTAACAGAAAATGTGCAATCCGCATTTAAACAAAATTTGACCGGTGCAAAAGTATGGGCACCCTTATCAATTTCTTGATTTGAACACTCCTAACTACTTTTTACTGACTTACTAAAGCACTAAATTTTGTTTTGTAACCTCATTGAGCTTTGAACTTCATAGGCAGGTGTATCCAATCATGAGAAAAGGTATTTAAGGTGGCCACTTGCAATTTGTTCTCCTATTTGAATCTCCTATGAAGAGTGGCATCATGGGCTCCTCAAAACAACTCTTAAATGATCTGAAAACAAAGATTATTCAACATAGTTGTTCAGGGGAAGGATACAAAAAGTTGTCTCAGAGATTTAAACTGTCAGTTTCCACTGTGAGGAACATAGTAAGGAAATGGAAGAACACAGGTACAGTTCTTGTTAAGCCCAGAAGTGGCAGGCCAAGAAGAACATCAGAAAAGCAGAGAAGAATAGTGAGAACAGTCAAGGACAATGCACAGACCACCTCCAGAGACCTGCATCATCATCTTGCTGCAGATGGTGTCAATGTGCATCGGTCAACAATACAGCGCACGTTGCACAAGGAGAAGCTGTATGGGAGAGGGATGCAAAAGAAGCCGTTTCTGCAAGCACGCCACAAACAGAGTCGCCTGAGGTATGCAAAAGCACATTTGGACAAGCCAGTTACATTTTGGAAGAAGGTCCTGTGGACTGATGAAACAAAGATTGAGTTGTTTGATCATATAAAAAGGCGTTATGCATGGAGGCAAAAAAACACGGCATTCCAACAAAAGCACTTGCTACCCACAGTAAAATTTGGTGGAGGTTCCATCATGCTTTGGGGCTGTGTGGCCAATGCCGGCACCGGGAATCTTGTTAAAGTTGAGGGTCGCATGGATTCAACTCAGTATCAGCAGATTCTTGACAATAATATGCAAGAATCAGCGATGAAGTTGAAGTTACGCAGGGGATGGATATTTCAGCAAGACAATGATCCAAAGCACCGCTCCAAATCTACTCAGCCATTCATGCAGAGGAACAATTACAATGTTCTGGAATGGCCATCCCAGTCCCCAGACCTGAATATCATTGAAAATCTGTGGGATGATTTGAAGCGTGCTGTCCATGCTCGGCGACCATCAAACTTAACTGAACTGGAATTGTTTTGTAAACAGGAATGGTCAAATATACCTTCATCCAGGATCCAGGAACTCATTAAAAGCTACAGGAAGCGACTAGAGGCTTATTTTTGCAAAAGGAGGATCTACAAAATATTAATGTCACTTTTATGTTGAGGTGCCCATACTTTTGCTCCGGTCAAATTTTGTTAAAATGTGGATTGCACATTTTCTGTTAGTACAATAAACCTCATTTCAATCCAGAAATATTACTCAGTCCATCAGTTATTAGATATATGAAACTGAAATAGCTGTTGCAAAAACCCAAATTGTTATAAAGAAAAAAGGTTCACATTAATAGGGGTGCCCAAACTTTTTCATATGACTGTAAGTTTTATACTCCAAAAATTTTCACTTTACGGACTAATCTCTTCCATATTTCAGATGAGACTCGCCTATTCAGGTCTAAGTTAAAAAAAATAAAATAAAAACACCCATAGTGCATCCTATCTTTACAGTTAAATTGCAATTATTAATATTGGAAACAGGTATGTGATCTTTTAAATCTTATTAGCCGCTAATATAAAACCAGATGACAATACAGGTGACATTTTGAATTTGAATTTGGCCTAAACAATATAAAACTGCCCATATTTGTGACAACGGCTCATGAAATGCTTCTCGGTCCGGCAGGAGCTGTGGAGAGAACGAGTAAGAAGGACTTAATAAGTAGAGATGAGCCACCACCCTAGTGTTGGAGTTCGGTTTGGTTCGTCGAACGACGGATGTGTTCGACGAACATTTTCGAACACCATTGAAAACAATGGCAGGCAAATACAAACCTGCACAAACACGAACGCACACACACATATTATGCTCACCTTACCTTTAGTTCCACCGCCGGCCTCCTGGTTCTTGCAGTTCGCCGGTATAAGATGTGCATTGGGTAACCATCGCGACCGATGCTGGAGAGCTGACGTCAAAGACAGGAGCCGCTTGCCTCTGATTGGCCAGTGCACTGCCTTTGAGTAGCGTCTGACAGAGGAAGTTCCTCCCTTGTCGCGATGGCTACCCGATACACATCCTGTAGCGGTGAACTACATGTATCGGGTAGCCATCGTGACGAGGGAGGAACTTCCTCTGTCAGACGCTACTCAAAGGCAGTGCGCTGGCCAATCAGAGGAAAGTGGCTCCTGCCTTTGACGTCAGCGCTCTGGCAGCAGAAGTTCCGGCATCGGTCGCTATGGTTACCCAATACACATCTTGGATCGGCAAACTGCAAGAACCAGGAGGCCGGCGATGGAACAGAAGGTAAGGTGAGCATAATATGTGGGTGTTTGCGTGTGTTTGTGCATGTGTGGAATGGCAGAATAAGGGACCAGGATGGGATATTTAACAAGTTGTAGAAGGAATTGTCTGCATTGCAATGATTTTCTATGGGAAATCTTGCTTTGCTGAACAAGTAACTTGGTTGACAAGCACAGTCCCAGAATGGATTGTTCTCGGCAACCAAGGTTCCACTGTATTAACATTGAATGACAGTATTACTGTGAAAAGCCAGTTACGCTTTTGGTGATTGAACCGTTATCGAACATAACCTCGAACTGTCGAACTTGAAGCTAATTGTTCGCGTTCGTCGAGCAACTCGAAAATCGCCTAAAACAGGTCGAATTTGAGATTGGCGAACAGTTCGATTCGAACACCGCTCATCTCTATTAATAAGCTCTGATTCTCGAACAAGAGGTGTGAATGAGGCTAGGGACATGGGTGTAGCATCAGGACCAGGAGAGACTTGTTGCCCCGTCGGAATAGAGGTTGCCAGTGTAGTACAACACCCTGCTTTATCTTACAGTCCCATAGAGGAAGTGGTGCCCGTCGCTCTAATCTGACGAGGCATTTTAGTTCTTCGGACCCTGTTTATCTGAAAAATGATCACCTGTGGCCACAGAATAGGTGATAATTTTCTGATCTGTGGGGATTCCATCTGTTGGGACCCCCACATCATGCATCTCTGTTAGGATGGATGCAGCTTCAAAAAGTGTCTCACATTGGCAGATCCGGCCTGTCCAACTGTTACACAGATAACTCATCCATTTCAATAACCACCATGTAATGCTTCATTCTCTGCCATAGTGATATCCAGTCTATAGCTCTTTAGCTGTTGCTACACCTTCCAGCATTATGTGGGACAGTCGACACTCTTTAATTGAGATAATCAGAATTGAATTTTAAAAACAGATACATTTTGGCCATTTTTCACTTCTTTTTTTGTATAGGCGTTGTAAAATGTTTACACAATGAAGTATAAAATATACAAATCTACGCGCATAACAATAAAACTTTTTGTAGCTGGTTTTTAGTTACTTGAAGTTTCAAAAATGACCACAAGATGGCAGCAGAGGACAAACTAAAAGTGCACAGTGTAATTAATATTTTCAACACTAGATGGCAGGACTGTATAAAAAATAAAACTTGAAAGCCATCTAGTGATTTCTAATATAAAGGTCTACTCTACATATCCAGGTTTATTTCAGATCATTGTTAAGCTCGTTATAGATTATAAATCGTTTCAATTCAAGTGTGAATAAAGTCTGGGGCCACTGCCAGCTAATCAGGGCAAGAGGGACCTTAATTTGCTCCGAGCCTGCACTTAGTAGCGGCTCTTGTAATGTTCCACTCTGGAATTGAAGAGAACTATCTGATGATCCTCCAGCATAAAGGACACTCAAATTAAAATCATTAGGTTTCATTAGTTGCGATGGCTTTATGGTGCCAAATTTAGAACGATGAGGATCTCTTACGGGAGACTCTTAACTTTGCTCTAATTCAATGGTGCACCATTCGTTCATTCTGCTTGGACTTATCATCAGAATGAAGCAGGGAGACAACTAGTATTTCTTCGGCGCTCCATTGGGAGACCCAGACGATTGGGTGTATAGCACTGCCTCCGGAGGCCACACAAAGCAATTACACTAAAAAGTGTAAGGCCCCTCCCCTTCTGGCTATACACCCCCAGTGGGATCACTGGCTCACCAGTTTTCTGCTTTGTGCGAAGGAGGTCAGACATCCACGCATAGCTCCACTGTTTAGTCAGCAGTAGCTGCTGACTATATCGGATGGAAGAAAAGAGGGCCCATACTAGGGCCCCCAGCATGCTCCCTTCTCACCCCACTTGTGGTTTGTAAGGTTGAGGTACCCATTGCGGGTACAGAGGCTGGAGCCCACATGCTGCTTTCCTTCCCCATCCCCCTGAGGGGCTCTGAGGAAGTGGGATCTTACCGGCCTCCAAGCCCTGAGGCCGGGCTCCGTCCACAGACCCATTGAACCTGCTGGATAAGGAGCCGGGGTACCGTTCAGGGACAAGGCCCTGCAACTTTCAGGTACTCTGTGTCCCCGTACAGACAGGCACGCACACGCCAGACTTGCTGGGTGTGTTAGTGCGCCGGGGACAGTAGCGCTCCACGCTGGGCTTGGATCACAGCAGCTTAGCTGTGTGGATTCATGTGCTGGGAACTACCGCGCCGGCCACTCTCGGCGCGGCGGCGCGGCTGGGACTTGTAGTGCGCCGGGGACTTAGCGCCGACCGCGCTTTTACGGCGGCGGCGCTTATAAATTTAGTCCCCGGCTTTTGCGGCCTAGCTCCGCTTCGTTCCCGCCCCCTCCCTGTCAATCAGGGAATGGGACAGACGCTGTGCAATCGTCAGCGCCGAGGGCTGGAGCCTTATTTACATGCTCCAGCCCTCTCACTAGGCACAGTGGGACGCAGGTTTCCCGCTTTTGGTCTGAGCACGCCCAGGGCCCGCCCCCCCTCCACAGGACGCCGGCAGCCATTCCTGCATGCAGTCTGGCTGGAGGACGGACACAGGCTCTGGGAGACCCAGACTAGGGATTTCTGGCGACCACACACCCGCGTTTAGCGGGCGGTAAGCAGCACATTAGTGCTGGCCCCACTAGTGCCACAGTGTGTATTGGTGTACTTTTTCCTGTACCAGATATATATATATATATATACTGCACTGTACGGTCGCTTCTTGGCTGTATACCCCTATATTGCTCTGAGGAGACAGCAACATGTCATCCACAAAACGCAAGGGTGCCAAGGCACGGGCTGTATACTCTGCTTGTACAGCATGTGGGGCTAATCTACCAGCAGGCTCCAACGACCCTCATTGTGTGCAATGTTCAGTCCCAGTGGCACTTCGTCAGCCAGAGCATATGGTGGTGGTAGCCCAGGCAGAGGCGCCTGTGAACCCTGCCCCGGTGACGGGGACAGAATTTGCAGTTTTTGCTGATAAAATGTCTGTGACTATGACAAAAATCCTGGAGACCTTGCAGTCCAGGCCAGTGGCTCAGACCATGGACTCTGCTGTGGCTATGTTCCCAGGTCCCCCTCAGTTGGAACTAATCCGTACTTCGAGGGGGTCCCAGGCATCACAGGCTGAGGGCTCTGATTCTGATGACAGTCCCAGGCCGCCTAAGAGAGCTCGCTGGGAGAGACCCTCCACGTCGTCACGCGGGTCAGGGTCTCAGCGAGAAGGGTCTCTATATGATGAGACAGAGGTGGGTGATCAGGAGTCTGGTCCTGACACCGCACTCAATTTGGATACGCCAGATGGTGACGCCATGGTAAACGACCTTATAGCGGCCATCAATAGGCTGTTGGATATTTCTCCACCAGCCCCTTCAGCTGAGGAGGCAGCTGCCCAGCAGGAGAAATTCCATTTCCTGTATCCCAAGCGTAAATTGAGTACTTTTCTGGACCACTCTGACTTCAGAGAATCAATCCAGAAACACCATGCTTATCCGGACAAGCGTTTTTCCAAACGTCTTAAGGATACACGTTATCCCTTTCCCCCTGACGTGGTCAAGCGCTGGACCCAGTGTCCAAAAGTGGACCCTCCAATATCCAGGCTTGCAGCTAGATCCATAGTTGCAGTGGAGGATGGGGCTTCACTTAAAGATGCCAATGACAGACAGATGGACCTTTGGTTGAAATCTGTCTATGAAGCTATTGGCGCGTCGTTTGCTCCAGCATTCGCGGCCGTGTGGGCGCTCCAAGCTATTTCAGCTGGTCTGGCACAGGTGGACTCTTTCTTAAGTCCAGCAGTGCCGCAAGTGGCGTCCTTAACTACGCAAATGACTGCGTTTGCGACCTACGCTATCAATGCGGTACTAGAATCTACGAGCCGTACCTCAATGGCATCCGCCAACTCTGTAGTTTTGCGCAGAGCCTTGTGGTTAAAAGAATGGAAAGCAGATTCTGCTTCTAAAAAATGTTTAACCAGCTTGCCACTATCTGGAGACAGACTGTTTGGTGAGCAATTGGCGGAAATCATTAAACAGTCCAAAGGTAAGGACTCTTCCTTACCCCAGCCCAGATCAACCAAACCTCAACAGAGGAAGTGGCAGTCAAAGTTTCGGTCCTTTCGAGGCTCGGGCAAGTCCCAATTCTCCTCGTCCAAAGGGACTCAGAAAGAGCAAAGGAGCTCTGATTCCTGGCGGTCTCACTCACGCCCCAAGAAAGCAGCCGGAGGTACTGCTTCCAAGGCGGCTGCCTCATGACTTTCGGCCGCCTCCCTCCGCATCCTCGGTCGGTGGCAGGCTCTCCCGCTTTTGCGACATTTGGCTGCCACAGGTCAAAGACCAGTGGGTAACAGACATTTTGTCTCACGGGTACAGGATAGAGTTCAGTTCTCGTCCTCCGCCTCGGTTCTTCAGAACTTCCCCACATCCCGACCGAGCAGATGCCCTTCTGCAGGCGGTGCATTCTCTAAGAGCAGAAGGAGTGGTGGTCCCTGTTCCTCTTCGGGAACAAGGACAAGGTTTTTACTCCAATCTCTTTGTGGTGCCAAAAAAGGACGGCTCATTCCGTCCCGTTCTGGACCTAAAACTGCTCAACAAGCATGTGAACGCCAGGCGGTTCCGGATGGAATCCCTCCGCTCAGTCATTGCCTCAATGTCTCAAGGAGATTTCCTAGCATCAATAGACATCAAAGATGCTTATCTCCACGTGCCGATTGCTACAGAGCACCAACGCTTTCTACGCTTCGTGATAGGAGACGACCATCTTCAGTTCGTAGCTCTGCCATTTGGTCTGGCGACAGCCCCACGGGTGTTCACCAAGGTCATGGCGGCAGTGGTAGCAGTCTTGCACTCTCAGGGACATTCTGTGATCCCTTACTTGGACGATCTACTTGTCAAGGCACCCTCTCAGGAGGCATGCCAACTCAGCCTGAACGTTGCACTGGAGACTCTCCAGACGTTCGGGTGGATCATCAACTTCTCAAAGTCAAATCTGTTACCGACCCAATCACTGACGTATCTTGGCATGGAGTTTCATACTCTCTCAGCGATAGTGAAGCTTCCGCTGGACAAGCAGCGGTCACTACAGACGGGGGTGCAGGCTCTCCTTCAAAGTCAGTCGCACTCCTTAAGACGCCTCATGCACTTCCTCGGGAAGATGGTGGCGGCAATGGAGGCGGTTCCGTTTGCGCAGTTTCATCTGCGCCCACTTCAATGGGACATTCTCCGCCAATGGGACGGGAAGTCAACATCCCTGGACAGGAAAGTCTCCCTTTCCCAGACGGCCAAGGACTCTCTGCAGTGGTGGCTTCTTCCCACCTCATTATCACAGGGAAGATCCTTCCTACCACCGTCCTGGGCGGTGGTCACGACAGACGCGAGTCTGTCAGGGTGGGGAGCAGTTTTTCTCCATCACAGGGCTCAGGGTACGTGGACCCAGCAGGAGTCCACCCTTCAGATCAATGTTCTGGAAATCAGAGCAGTGTATCTTGCCCTACTAGCCTTCCAGCAGTGGCTGGAAGGAAGGCAGATCCGAATTCAGTCGGACAACTCCACAGCGGTGGCATACATCAACCACCAAGGGGGGACACGCAGTCGGCAAGCCTTCCAGGAAGTCCGGCGGATTCTGATGTGGGTGGAAGCCACGGCCTCCACCATATCCGCAGTTCACATCCCCGGCGTAGAAAACTGGGAAGCAGACTTCCTCAGTCGCCAGGGCATGGACGCAGGGGAATGGTCCCTTCACCCGGACGTGTTTCAGGAAATCTGTCGCCGCTGGGGAAGGCCGGACGTCGACTTAATGGCGTCCCGGCACAACAACAAGGTCCCAACCTTCATGGCACGGTCTCGCGATCACAGAGCTCTGGCGGCAGACGCCTTAGTGCAAGATTGGTCGCAGTTCCGGCTCCCTTATGTGTTTCCACCTCTGGCACTCTTGCCCAGGGTGCTACGCAAGATCAGATCCGACTGCAGCCGCGTCATACTCGTCGCCCCAGACTGGCCACGGAGGGCGTGGTATCCGGATCTGTGGCATCTCACGGTCGGCCAACCGTGGGCACTACCAGACCGACCAGACTTGCTGTCCCAAGGGCCGTTTTTCCATCGGAATTCTGCGGCCCTGAACCTGACTGTGTGGCCATTGAGTCCTGGATCCTAGCGTCTTCAGGATTATCCCAAGGGGTCGTTGCCACCATGAGACAGGCTAGGAAGCCCACGTCCGCTAAGATCTACCACAGAACGTGGAGGATATTCTTATCCTGGTGCTCTGCTCAGGGAGTGTCTCCCTGGCCATTTGCATTGCCTACTTTTCTTTCTTTCCTGCAATCTGGGTTAGAAAAAGGTTTGTCGCTCGGCTCCCTTAAAGGGCAAGTCTCGGCGCTATCCGTCTTTTTTCAGAAGCGTCTAGCACGACTTTCTAAGGTACGCACGTTCCTGCAGGGGGTTTGTCATATCGTTCCCCCGTACAAGCGGCCGTTAGATCCATGGGATCTGAACAGGGTACTGGTTGCCCTCCAGAAGCCGCCCTTCGAGCCTCTGAGGGAGGTTTCACTTTCTAGACTATCACAGAAAGTGGCTTTTTTGGTAGCGATCACATCTCTTCGGAGAGTGTCTGAGCTAGCAGCGCTGTCATCCAAGGCTCCCTTCCTGGTCTTCCACCAGGACAAGGTAGTGCTGCGACCCATTCAGGAGTTTCTCCCGAAGGTGGTATCCTCGTTTCATCTTAATCAGGATATCTCTTTGCCTTCTTTTTGTCCTCATGCAGTTCATCGCTATGAGAAGGATTTACATTTGTTAGATCTGGTGAGAGCACTCAGAATCTACATTTCCCGCACGGCGCCCCTGCGCCGTTCGGATGCACTCTTTGTCCTTGTCGCTGGTAAGCGCAAAGGGTCGCAGGCTTCCAAGGCCACCCTGGCTCGATGGATCAAAGAACCAATTCTTGAAGCCTACCGTTCTGCTGGGCTTCCGGTTCCATCAGGGCTGAAGGCCCATTCTACCAGAGCCGTGGGTGCGTCCTGGGCACTACGACACCAGGCTACGGCTCAACAGGTGTGCCAGGCAGCTACCTGGTCGAGTCTGCACACTTTCACCAAACATTATCAGGTGCATACCTATGCTTCGGCGGACGCCAGCCTAGGTAGAAGAGTCCTGCAGGCGGCAGTTGCCTCCCCGTAGGGGAGGGCTGTCTTGCAACTCTAACATGAGGTATTTCTTTACCCACCCAGGGACAGCTTTTGGACGTCCCAATCGTCTGGGTCTCCCAATGGAGCGCCGAAGAAGAAGGGAATTTTGTTACTTACCGTAAATTCCTTTTCTTCTAGCTCCTATTGGGAGACCCAGCACCCGCCCTGTTGTCCTTCGGGATTTTTGGTTGTTTTTCGGGTACACATGTTGTTCATGTTGAATGGTTTTCAGTTCTCCGACGTTACGTCGGAGTGAATTTGTTTAAACCAGTTATTGGCTTTCCTCCTTCTTGCTTTTGCACTAAAACTGGTGAGCCAGTGATCCCACTGGGGGTGTATAGCCAGAAGGGGAGGGGCCTTACACTTTTTAGTGTAATTGCTTTGTGTGGCCTCCGGAGGCAGTGCTATACACCCAATCGTCTGGGTCTCCCAATAGGAGCTAGAAGAAAAGGAATTTACGGTAAGTAACAAAATTCCCTTCTTTCCCGTATAAATAACTTTTTTTTTTTTAAAAAAAAGTATGTACTTCTCTGTCTAATAATAAGCCCAGCACCTACCAGTTTTTCAAAGGGTTGAAAATGCATTTGCTACCTTACCGCAAATGAGTGTAGTAAATGAACCCCTCCTGTTGCCTTTGTAACGGTCAAGGAAAAGGAATATACTAAAAACCATGGTAAGGTCTGTTGTTTTCATTGCTGCCAACATCTCTGGGGATGTTAAAGTCCTACCACTATCCTGCCTGAGGAAGGGAATCACCTTTTTTTTTTTTTTTTTTTTTTTTTTTTTTTTTTGCTATACCTAATATTTTATACCTTGCCATGTGTTTGTGTACACTGCGAGTACTGTGTGACTGATCCCATGAAGTGCTGTCTGTGTGATGCAGGAGATTGGTGTTACGTTCATCAATACGTTTTGTAGGTGAAGTATTCCCATGTTTAACATTCTAAAATAATATGCCACTGAATAGCAGCAGAGACATGTAAAGTTTTGAATGCAGAGCATAAAAAGTTAGCACACTGAGCTGCTGTACAAAATCCTGAGTAATAGTAAAAGATGATATCCAGGCAGCACTCAAAATTGCAGGTCACAGTCAAGGGATACCACACCCAAGTAATAAATGAACAATGAGACCAGCAATGTATTGACAAAGGCTAAAGGTCTAACCGAAACACGTTCTTTTTGTTTGTATCGTGCTTTCATGGATTAAATCCTAAAGATTACTGTGAGTCTTGGAGTGCATGTTTCATTGTTCATTCATTCATTCATTCATTCATTCATTCATGTAAGAAATCCTGAGTTATGTGGAATGTGTGGCTCTTTAGCATGTCTGTCCACGCCTCTAGATGTGTACTGTGTCACTGAATAGCAAGAGTGATGTCTAAAGTATTGAATGCAGAGCATAAAAAGTTAACAAACTGAGCTGGTATATGAAATCCTGAGTCATGTGGAATGTGTGGTTCTTTAGCATGTCTGTCCAAGTATCTACATGTGTATAGAGAGCTAGATACTGTTGTATAATTTTCCAGCACCACAGAGGCTTGCAACCTAGCTGGCAGGCAGATGTAAAGGAGAAGGGTGGGCAATCATCATGAAGATAGATACATAGAAAGTAAGGGGTGCTAATTGATGAGCCTCTCCAAAGGACTAGTTAGGGTATATAAGAAACTCCATGCTGTGCACGACTTGATTTAGCCTTGCTCCAGGAGAAAGAGATTAAGTTACCTTGATGAGAGAGCCAGCGGTAAAAAAAGCGAGGGTGAGCATTGCTGCCACATAGAAAAGCAGAGAAACTATGAGTGCATCTGCCGGCAAGGAGAAAGTAGCCACCATATGAGTGAAGATTAGAAACGGTACAAGAGAGCATTGAGGATTCATTTCCATCCACCTCACAAGACGTTTCTGAAGCCTGAGTGTGAAGGAAATTACAACATCAGAGACCAATGGATATAAGTGCCTGTGTGTGAGGAACTGGGATGGGTTAACTGAGTGAGAAGGCTGCAAGTTGCTGCAGTAGTGTACCATTGCCAAGAGAGGTGACTAAGAAGGGCTCATAACCAGCACTGTGGTTGTGTTCTGCACTATGAAGGACAAATAGATTGCGCACGTGTGAAGGAAGTGCTGCTGAAATGTTTCCTAGCAGATTGTCAGGAAACCAGTGTTGGCTCAGAGCTGTATACCAAACATCAGCCTCTGTTCAAGCCTTTTACTTTTTAAACATTTGCACTTGAAATAATATGTCCCAAGAATGACAAAAGTATTTTAGGAGTGATACCTTTATAGGCTAACCAGAAAAATTATATTAGCAAGCTTTCAGAGCACAGAGGCTCCTTCTTCAGGCCAATTACATTACATTACAATTTGCCTGAAGAAGGAGCCTCTGTGCTCTGAAAGCTTGCTAATATAATTTTTCTGGTTAGCCTATAAAGGTATCACTCCTAAAATACTTTTGTCATTCTTGGGACATAGTATTTCAATTGATTTTTCTGGCTAACACGGTACCAAAATATTACCCTGTATTGCACATTGTAAACATTTGCACCAAATTCCTGCATTCCTTTCCCCATCCTTTAGTGTCTAGGGTATCTACAATATACTAATTAAAGGGGCACACTACAAGACTCTGTGCATTCCTTAAGCTGGTGTCACACTAAACGACAGCGACAACGACGTCGCTGTTACGTCACCATTTTCGGTGACGTAACAGCGACCTTGTAAGTCGCTGTTATGATCGCTGCTTAGCTGTCAAACACAGCAGAAGCAGCGATCATAAGGTCGCTGTGCTACATGTTCAGAGAGCAGGGAGCCGCGCTTAGCGCTGGCTCCTTGCTCTCCTGCAGCACACATCGGGTTAATTAACCCAATGTGTGCTGCAGCTACATGTCACAGTTCAGAGAGCAGGGAGCCGCGCTTAGCGCTGGCTCCTTGCTCTCCTGCAGCACACATCGGGTTAATTAACCCGATGTGTGCTGCAGCTACATGTCACAGTGCAGAGAGCAGGGAGCCGCGCGCACTGCTTAGCGCTGGCTCCTTGCTCTCTTTGCTACAGTATGCATCGGGTTAATTACCCGATGCGTACTGCAGCCACATGTGCACAGAGCAGGAGCCGGCGCTGGCAGCAAGAGCGGAGGCTGGTAACCAGCGTAAACATCGGGTAACCAGGGAAAGGACTTCCCTTGGTTACCCGATGTTTACGCTGGTTACAGCTTACCGCAGCTGCCAGTGCCGGCTCCTGATCGCTTCATTTCGTCGCTCTCTCGCTGTCACACACAGCGATGTGTGTGTCACAGCGGGAGAGTGACGACCAAAAAATGAAGCTGGACATTCAGCAACGACCGGCGACCTCACAGCAGGGGCCAGGTCGTTGCTGGATGTCACACACAGCGACAGCGACGGGACGTCGCTGCAACGTCACAGAAAATGGTGACGTAGCAGCGACGTCGTTGTCGTCGTCGTTATGTGTGACACCAGCTTTACAAGACTCCAATTAAGCAAGATAACAAGCTTTGAGAATGGCCCAATATTACAGAAGCCACCCTGCTCCATGAGATACAAGTGTGATTAGTAGAACTGTGGACGTCTTATCTGATTGTATTAGGAGGAGCTGCTTTTGCCGTCAGAATCCACAATGAGATCTTAAGTGCTAATGCGCAGATTAATTACTATGTGTCGCGATAAGAATTGTTCTTATGAATTAGCTAATTATTGATCTTTTCTGCATGGCGTTACATCACTTCATCCCACATTACGTAGATCTCGGTGACTGGAGCGGTTTGCGCTTTGTTCATTTGCACTGTGTTTGAGAGAATATATCGCACTGATCATTTCACGTGTGATAATGATACATTCATATCAATCATCGCAGTAGAAAGTACAGCATGGTGTAAAATGAAGCTCCTCTCAGCTGATTCATGACCAGTAATCGCAACAATGCTGAATGTGCAGCGAAACAAAGAGACGGTAAAAGCCAAACAAAGCAAACTTAAAAAAAACAAACAAAAAAAAACCACACAATTTTAAAATTTGTTTTAGCCCCAAATACATGCATTAAAGGAAAAACTAATCCCTAAAAGTGAGCAAACACTAAATATATTTATACTTTTAGAATTATAAGCTTTTCGAAGATGAAGCGTTTCCCCTTCTACTGGGAGTCTAAATCTACAATATTAGAGAATTACTTTCATCTTAATAAATAATACCACCATATTTCAATATGTGTCACGGATGTGTCTGGACCTTCAGGTGCTGCTGCTGGGACCAGGTGCAGAAGGGCCCGGCGATCGTCCAGACGTTAATGGACGCTGTCCCTTTTAAGAACTTGATTTAGTTTGTTTTTTCAGTTTCCTTGCCAGGTTGGAGAAGCCTTTCCCCCAGCTGGTAATTAAGGGCCTTTATAACGTGGGGCCTCCCACTCCTCCAGTGCGGGTTATAATCTTCACTTGGAGAAGTTGCTTGCTCAGGAGTGCATGTGGCTTCAGACTACTGTTGTTGTATATGCTGCAGATTCCCTCTCAAGATAAGTTGTTGTTTTTCCTTGTTGTGGCTTCAGACTACTGTTGCTGTACATTCTGAAGATTCCCTCTCAAGATAAGTTGTTGTTTTCCCTTTTTACCCTTTTGCTGTTTATTTTTGTGCTTGTTTTTCCCTCCATGGATTGGTGGGTGGTGGGATTTAGTCCTAGGGTCTTGCTAGGAGACAGGGGCACGTTGGTGGGCCACACCTCCTAACCCTTATAAGTACCTGTGGTTCGAGGGCAAGCGCAGGGCCCTCCAGTTTCAGGGTCAATGCAGGAGCCCCCGGTTTCCCCCACCCCTCTTTGTGTTTCAGCCTCCCTTATTCCCAGGTGTCCACTTGCTGGGTGTCTCTCCCCACACCCAGTGTGACAATATGACTATGACTGATTAATTCCTGCAGTTTTCTAGTCATTGGAGTCACTGTTTCTTTGACTGTAAATATTTATTTTCCTATTACTATCCTTCACATGTTCCTAAACTTGCTCTAAAGAACTCTTCTGGAAACATTTTGACATTGTGTTTATGAACCACAGAAGAGATGGAATTTTTTAAATATACAGAACAAGAAACATTGTCAGTCTTGGATCTTTTATGACATCTACATGATTTTTGTATGGGGTCTTTTTTAAGCGATGGAGGATATGGAAGAAAAGGGTTAATCCGCGCTGCCAGAAGAAGATCACAGAAGATCGATGGGGATTAAAACATCTGATTTTATTGTTCTACGTATTTTGGAGCTGTATAACCGTTTCTTCAGAAGCAAAATCAATCATGTAGACAGTTGAGAGAGATTTTTTTTCCTATTTTCCTCTCTTAAAGGGAACCTGTCACCAGATTTGGGGGTCTATAAGCTGTGGCCACCACCAGTGGGCTCTTATATACAGCATGTTAGAATGCTGTATATAAGAGCCCAGGCCGCTGTGTAGAACGAAAAATCACTTTATAATACTCACCTAAATGGTCGCTGCGGTGCAGACTGGTCGGATGGGTGTCTCCATTCTCCGGTGCCGGCGCCTCCTCTTTCGGCCATATTCATCCATCTTCTGAAGCCTATGTTCATGATGCGTCCTACGTCATGCACACTCGTTGGTCCCACGCATGCGCACTGCAATGCTTTGATCTGCTCTACTCAGGGCAGCTCAAAGTGCGCCTGCCCAGGACCTCAATGCCGGCGCATGTGAATGACGTAGGACGCGTCATGCACCCCGCCTTCAGAAGGAGGACGACAAAGATGGCCGAAAGAGGAGGCGCCGACACCGGAGAACAAAGACACCCATATGACAAAACTCCACCGCAGCAACCATTTAGGTGAGTATTATAAAGTCATTTTTACGTTCTACACAGAGGCCTGGGCTCTTATATACAGCATGCTAGAATGCTGTATATAAGAGCCCACTGGTGGTGGATGCTGCTTATAGGTCCCAAATCTGGTGACAGGTTCCCTTTAGAGGGCTTAGAGAGAGGGCTTTTTTATTTACATTTTTTAATTATTTGTATTTGGAAAATGTTTTACATTTTAGTTTCTTTTCACTTTATGGAGTTTTCCAGGAGTATCATCACAGACATTTATGAATATTTTATCACTATTTATACTTCTGGCGCCTACACCTGTCTCTCCTGGTTTCTCCCTTTTTTGTAGCTTCTGTCACTGAAGAGCGGCCCCACATGCATGGCTTTCTCTATTGACTTCTACAAGTCTTTTTACTACTAATTACTTTAGTAATTAGTACTAAAAAGAGCCAAACAAGGTAAGAGAAGTGTGAGTCCCAGAGGTGGACAGCTTTTTATCAGATTGTGGTTACTCTCAGGTATGTTATGTCTGAAGGTCTTACTGTTAAAGGATCCTGTCAGGTCCCCGGTGCCCTCCAAACCAGCAGCAGTCACATCTCTATGACTAAATTCCCTGCTTGACCAGCTCAGTATAATGTTATACATCTAACTCAATGTTTAAAAAAGTATTTATAACCTTTGCTTTTCTGATGCTAATTAGGCATGTGATTAGGCGATTTTGTGAGAATGTTGATGTCTCAGTTGCAGTGTCTCCTCCCGTCCACCAGAGGGGTGTCTGCTCAGTCTGGAGGAAGGATTCTGTGGGGAGGAAAAAGGGAAAGAAAGAAGTTTTCAGAACAAATCATAAAGATTCTGAGGTGTGGTGGCCGGTTTTCCCTGCCCTGGTCTATGGTACCTGGACTGACAGAGACTGCCTGCTGACTGCTGGTTAAACAGAGACCACTCAGCTAAGTGACAGGTGATTAGAGACTGTCAAAAAGACTGTAATCAGAGCAACATTGCCGGTAACGCCGGCCTGCACCCGACTGCTATCCCATTCCTGAAGTGATCTTTTCCAGGTGGCTGTCTGTCACTGATGAACTCCCTGCTATGCTGAAACCTGCCACGACTTCTGTGGATACGATGCCCCTGGAACTATCATTTGGTACCGTAAGTCCTGAGCTCGGGCCTCGAGCATGTTTTTTTTTCTATTTTTGCGGGAAGTAGTTTTTGCGCCAAACCAGTTGAGATGCGCTGCAGTAAGTTACACATGACTGAACTTGATCTACAGCAGTATTCCTGTAAACAAGGTGTTTGGCGCCCGCGTAGCCTGTTACTGTGCACATGTGTGAAGGGGAGAGGGGGAATACTAATATAGTTAAGTTTGTTAATCATTGTGCTGGTCCAGAGACAGTTCCTGCTGTACACTCAGTGATTTACACTTCTTAGTTTAGAGGTTCTGTGATACCATTGTTTAGGTCTCATGTCAGGTAAATTGTTCCAGTAGTTCCTGAGACCTTCGTGTTGCTGGACTAGCACATTGATGCTGACTTCCTGAGCTAGATGTCTGTATATATTGTTTGTGGTAAATTCTGTCTGGTATGCCGTGTTACATCACCCATATCTTAATTGTTTATAAAGTAAGCCATCATCACTGCCAGCTACTAAAAATCTTGTGCATGTGTGGCGCCCCTGAGGCTTCCGTCGCCCCAGGACATTGCACCCCATCCAGCGGTGTGATGCCTTCCATTACACCATAGACTCTCACGAGCACCAACTGTGCCCCGGGGCATTGCTCCACCTGTGGGGAGCAGTATCATCATTGATGCCATATTATCACCCCGGAGGCCTGATACAGCAGCGGCTTAATAGCCGCATACCACAGGTGGCGTCACGAACACAAACTTTATTTACTCCCAAGTCACCAGCCATTTTAACTGACACCCACCAGGGCCACGGAGTCGGGCCCCGCCACCACTGACTCTTCCCGGACTAGTCCGGCCCGGCACCGGGTGTCCCATAGCCCTGGGGTGGGCGAGTCAAAATTGGCATCACGAACAGGATTTCGTGCCCGGTCCCACTGGGTACTGTGCGCCTGAAGAATTGTGCTTAAAAGACTGTTATAGTGAGAAACTGCCACCATTGAAGCCACTGAGCGCGGGAAGAAGGGGGGTGTGCCTGCAGAAAGAGCGTGAAAAGAAGCCCCGCCCCCTTGTCTAAGAAAAGAGCGCGAAGCAGTGCCCGCTATGGAGAGCGGAGGAAGAAGATATGGCGCCTAGAGAAGCTGGCTGGCTGGCAAACCGAGTCTAAATGCCAGACCAGCAGATAAAGAAAATGTACCTGATAGCAAGCGGAGCGGTGCCGGCCGTGATGGGCTGGGCGCCAGTCTGGCGCCAGATGCTGGTGCAGCCTCCTGCCCCGCCTCCAAAAAGGGAAAGGGTGTAGCTGAGTGGCGTGGTCGAGCACCCGAACAGTGCAGCAGCGAGTGTTCCCCAGGCCGGTAGCATGGCGGAGAAGCCACAGAAGAGTGCACCGGGAACCAAGGGAATGGACCCTGAGCTGAGCGAGATCCGGGAGGAGATGAGGAACCTTGCCCGGAGACTGAGCACACTGCAGTTGGAGGTGGACCGGCCGAGTGAAAACCAGAGGACACCCGAGGACGTGGGCTACAGGATGGAGGCCGCAGAGCGACATGCGGGTGAGCAATATATTGTCCCGACCCGTCCAGACCCACGGCTCTACCAAGTGCCACGGCCCAGTCCATCCATGGCCCCGCTAGACTCCCCCGCCAGCCCCGCCGAAGCCCCAGGGGAAGCCGGAGACCTGCCAGAAGGCCCCGAAGATGGCGCCTGGTGCCACCTGGGCCCCGAGCCACTGGTGGGGCACCTTCCGAGTCCCCCTGTTAACCTCCTGGGAGCAACATCACCGGGAGTGAACTGGGACGCAGCGCCCATTGACAGCGGGAGACTGCAGCGGCCACTGCGCCCCAAAGAGACCCCCATGGCTAATGAAGTGGCCTGCCAGAAGAGGCTGGAGGAATACCAACGGGAGCGGGAGAGCCGGGAGGAGAGACGCCGTGCAGAGGAGGCATCCAACCTGGCTGCAAAGGCCCGGATACGGCGAAGCCGCAGAGAGCACCAGGGCCCAGTATGCAGAGGCCGGGTGCTGGAATTTAAATTGAAGGACGGCTGGGGGTTCATCAGGGAACCAGGCCTAGGAAAGGACGTCTTTATTGCACGCCGTGACATAGAGGAGCACCTCACTAAAGGTCACCCTGGGCGTGATGTAAAGCCGGGTGATATGCTGGAGTACACCAGGCTGATGAGGAGCCGCGGCTGGTATGCCCTGGGCGCCCATATCGTGCGTGAGGAAGCACCACTGGAAGAGCCAGAGTGGCGCCGTACAGCCGGTAACCCCTCACCAGCCAGCAGTCCCATGCAAGCCAGCAGTCCCATGCAAACCGGTAGCCCCCTGCAAGCAAGCAGTCCTTTGCAGGAAAGCCGTGCTGTGCCTGCAAGCAGCCCCACTCTTACCCAGGCTACAGCGACCCGCAGTAGGCCAGTGACCAGCACCCAGGAGACCCAGACTATGATCTCCTCGGCCTACCTGTTGCCTGGGGCAATGCCGGAGTGAGATCCCCGCATCTACCCCCGCGAGTAAAGAGATGAAGATGCTGAACTGTATATAGCCCCTGTCTGCCCCACATCCCTTTGAGAAGATGTCCCTTTTGTGCTGCCCTCATGTTCTTTTTGAAGACGACACCCTACCCTGCCTTACTGCCCCGTGTACTTTTTGAAGATGTCACCCTCCATGTGTATGTGTTACCGGGCCACTGGACTGGAATGTGGTCCCCGGTGACTGTGAATGTATAATGAGTCCTGTGTTAACCAGGCCACTGGACTTAGTGGCTGGTTTTGTCTTTGCCCTTTGTAGTTTGAAAAGTTGAATGAACTGCCAGGCTACTGGACTTTTTGTAGCCAAGAATGTAAATAGTTGCACCTGTTGTGCCCCCTACCAGAATTATGGGGGAAGTGCCCAAACCGTGCAATGGACTGGAAGTGCACATGTAGAGTTTCTTTATAAGAAAGTTTTTGCAACGTTTAAGTACCTGTGCCTCCTATAAAGGGAAGAAAGTTGTATTATTTTATGTTATGCATGACAAAAATTTTGCAATTTTTCCACATTTTCTGTTGTTTTTCAGCCCGAGGACGTGCTGGGATTCGCTGTGGGGGAGTGTGGCGCCCCTGAGGCTTCCGTCGCCACAGGACATTGCACCCCATCCAGCGGTGTGATGCCCCATTCTGGATGAGGAAAGGAGTGAACGCCGGTCCCCTGGCAAATCTACACAACACCCATTGTTAGGTACACACTGGGACCAGGGATAGTGGCAGCAACCCTCCCATGCTGCATGCTGGGAGGGGCCGTAAGACCCATCCCTGCTCCTATAGGGTACAGCTTAGCAACTGGGGAGGTGGGAGGAGCCACCAGAGTGCAGTCAGAGAAAGGAAGGTCAAGTGTAGGGAGTTGAGGAGAGTGAGGGGAAGGAGAAGGAGGTCTGCAGGAGGCAGACAAGAAGGAGAAGAAGAAGAAAAGCTCTAGTCAGGCAGGAGCTAAGGAAAGAAAGTGACGCTTCCTGGTGAAGAACCTGGGACTCAGAGGGTCCAGGTGACACCAAGCAGAGGAAGAGAAGGGATTCCAGGGCCACGGATAGCTGGTGAGTTGTGGTGGCCTGTTCCACAGGAACATCGGTGGAGGGATCAAGCTGCAACAGGGGACGGTCCCTAGAAACAGAAGGAGTGAAAAATCATCTCCAACAGTGAAAACCGAGGCCCAGGGAAAGTTGCAAACTCCCCGGGCCACAGCCCACAGCAGAACCTCTAGAAAGGGGGCAAGTAACCGACAGGCGAGCTCCCAGCCTGGAGGCTGTAGTGGAGGCCGAGCAGGCTCATCCTAAAAGAGCTAGGCTTAAGGAGACAGCTGAAGACAGAGACACTTTAGAGAGAAGGGTACCGGCATTCATTCCAGAAATCACCCAGAAACAGCGGAGGTCCCTGACAGTGGGTTCTAGCCGTCTGAAGGCACCAGTGTGCACCTACCAGGAAGTGTGAGTAAAGATCTTGGAATTGCACCCTCCGGTGTTGTCTCTGTTATTTCCTCTGCTTAGCCTTCCATTACACCATAGACTCTAACGAGCACCAACTGTGCCCCGGGGCATTGCTCCACCTGTGGGGAGCAGTATCATCATTGCTGCCATATTATCACCCAGGAGGCCTGATACAGCAGCGGCGGCTTAATAGCCGCATACCACAGGTGGCGTCACGAACACAAACTTTATTTACTCCCTAAGTCACCAGCCATTTTAACTGACACCCACCAGGGCCACGGAGTCGGGCCCCGCCACCACTGACTATCCCCGGACTAGTCCGGCCCGGCACCGGGTGTCCCATAGCCCTGGGGTGGGCGAGTCACATGCGCGCAGCTCATTTTGGCAGCATCACTGCGCTCTGAACTCGGGTGTACACGTTCCGGTTTCGGAGAGGCACACTGCACATGATCGGAAGAACTACTTCTACAGTTACGATCTTTACTACCTTACAAATGCTCTTCTGGATGAAAGAACCCCTCCAAATCTTTTAGAAGATCTTTCCAGAAGAGAGGAAGCTGTTATATCTCCATCTGGGCCAACTCCATTTTAATGTTTACAGTTAGGTCCAGAAATATTTGGACAGTGACACAATTTTCGCGAGTTGGGCTCTGCATGCCACCACATTGGATTTGAAATGAAACCTCTACAACAGAATTCAAGTGCAGATTGTAACGTTTAATTTGAAGGTTTGAATAAAAATATCTGATAGAAATTGTAGGAATTGTACACATTTCTTTACAAACACTCCACATTTTAGGAGGTCAAAAGTAATTGGACAAATAAACCAAACCCAAACAAAATATTTTTATTTTCAATATTTTGTTGCGAATCCTTTGGAGGCAATCACTGCCTTAAGTCTGGAACCCATGGACATCACCAAACGCTGGGTTTCCTCCTTCTTAATGCTTTGCCAGGCCTTTACAGCCGCAGCCTTCAGGTCTTGCTTGTTTGTGGGTCTTTCCGTCTTAAGTCTGGATTTGAGCAAGTGAAATGCATGCTCAATTGGGTTAAGATCTGGTGATTGACTTGGCCATTGCAGAATGTTCCACTTTTTTGCACTCATGAACTCCTGGGTAGCTTTAGCTGTATGCTTGGGGTCATTGTCCATCTGTACTATGAAGCGCCGTCCGATCAACTTTGCGGCATTTGGCTGAATCTGGGCTGAAAGTATATCCCGGTACACTTCAGAATTCATCCGGCTACTCTTGTCTGCTGTTATGTCATTAATAAACACGAGTGACCCAGTGCCATTGAAAGCCATGCATGCCCATGCCATCACGTTGCCTCCACCATGTTTTACAGAGGATGTGGTGTGCCTTGGATCATGTGCCGTTCCCTTTCTTCTCCAAACTTTTTTCTTCCCATCATTCTGGTACAGGTTGATCTTGGTCTCATCTGTCCATAGAATACTTTTCCAGAACTGAGCTGGCTTCATAAGGTGTTTTTCAGCAAATTTAACTCTGGCCTGTCTATTTTTGGAATTGATGAATGGTTTGCATCTAGATGTGAACCCTTTGTATTTACTTTCATGGAGTCTTCTCTTTACTGTTGACTTAGAGACAGATACACCTACTTCACTGAGAGTGTTCTGGACTTCAGTTGATGTTGTGAATGGGTTCTTCTTCACCAAAGAAAGTATGCGGCGATCATCCACCACTGTTGTCATCCGTGGACGCCCAGGCCTTTTTGAGTTCCCAAGCTCACCAGTCAATTCCTTTTTTCTCAGAATGTACCCGATTGTTGATTTTGCTACTCCAAGCATGTCTGCTATCTCTCTGATGGATTTTTTCTTTTTTTTCAGCCTCAGGATGTTCTGCTTCACCTCAATTGAGAGTTCCTTAGACCGCATGTTGTCTGGTCACAGCAACAGCTTCCAAATGCAAAACCACACACCTGTAATCAACCCCAGACCTTTTAACTACTTCATTAATTACAGGTTAAAGAAGTTGTCCAGTTACCAAAACTGTTTTTTTTTTTTTGATAAATCTTGCTATTATGTGCCTCTAAACACATCTATCACGTTATTTTACCAATATTATCTTTTATCATGGTCTAGCATAACATCTTCATTTCTGGCTCCAGCTCTGATGGAGTTAATCTCTCTCTTAACTTCCTGTGTTCAGTTACTACAACTTCCATAATCCTTTGCAGTAACTAGCAATCTATCTCCCAACCCATTCTGACTGTTCCCTCCCCTCAGATCTCCACCACAACAGTTCCCTCCCCTCCTTCCTGTGTGCACTGCCTAATCATGGTAATAGAGCTTTTATCCTTTGGTCTTTCTGTGCTGCATGTCACTATCTGTCTCCACTATGGGACTTGTAGTGCAGGTGACCGGATGATACATGTCACTAACTGCCCCTCTCTGTGATTTCTGCTGCATAGTACCAACTGTATACACTCTCACCTGCACTACAAGTCCCATAGTGGAGACAGTGACATGCTCTGCTCTGACACATAGTGTGCTGCATGTCACTGTCTCCACTATGGGACTTGTTGTGCAGGTGAGAGTGTATACAGTTGGTACTATGCAGCAGAAATCACAGAGTGGAGACAGTGACATGTATCATCCGGTCACCTGCACTACAAGTCCCATAGTGGAGACAATTAGTGACATGCAGCACACTATGTATGGGCGGCACGGGCGGCACGGTGGCTCAGTGGTTAGCACTGCAGCCTTGCAGCGCTGGGGTCCTGGGTTCAAATCCCACCAAGGACACCATCTGCAAGGAGTTTGTATGTTCTCCCCGTGTTTGCGTGGGTTTCCTCCGGGTACTCCGGTTTCCTCCCACACTCCAAAGACATACAGATAGGGACTCTAGATTGTGAGCCCCAATGGGGACAGTGTTGCAAATGTATGTAAAGCGCTGTGGAATTAGTAGCGCTATATAAATGAATAAAATTATTATTATTATTATTATTATTATTATGTATCAGAGCAGAGCATGTCACTGTCTCCACTCTGGAACTTGTAGTGCAGGTGACAGAGTGGAGCAGATTGGTCCCATGCAGCTGTGCTGCTGGTGGGAGTATATGATCACACTGCCGACACCGCCCGTTCTCCTGACAGCTGAGCAGAGCGGGCGGGTGGACAGTGTGATCAGATACTTGCGTGACAGGGGGGATTTCAGTGGAGGAAACCCCCCTGTACTCCACACTGGAGCCCATACCTGCCACAGCTGAATGCTGGTAAGCGTCTGCTTTCACCGCTCCACAGTAAAGTTCTCCGGCTCCTCCCCTCGATGCTGTGCTGTGACGTGCGGTAGTCACCGCCCACAGCCCTGTCAGTCACTGTGAGTGGCGCCGGCCTCCTGTGACGTACCCGTCTTGTTTGAGAGCCTGGAAATGCCGGGACGTCAGAGGATGCCGGCGGCCACAGCTCCAGGCGGTCATGTGACTGGCACTGAGCGTGCAGGATAGCGCCGCTCAGTGCCAGAAATGGAAATAGAGGCTATTGAAGAAGATACAGACAATGGTAAGTGAAAATCATTGGGGGAAAAAAAAAAATGGGTGGACCACCCCTTTAATGAGGGAGACGCCTTCAGAGTTAATTGCAGCCCTTAGAGTCCCTTGTCCAATTACTTTTGGTCCCTTGAAAAAGAGGAGGCTATGCATTACAGAGCTATGATTCCTAAACCCTTTCTCCGATTTGGATGTGAAAACTCTCATATTGCAGCTGGGAGTGTGCACTTTCAGCCCATATTATATATATAATTGTATTTCTGAACATGTTTTTTTAAACAGCTAAAATAACAAAACTTGTGTCACTGTCCAAATATTTCTGGACCTAACTGTATGAATATAGAATGGGAGGGGAGAACATTTCCTGTAGGTGTATTTATCTATATGATGTATATGTATATTGTGACACTGCTATGTTGCAACTCGGAATTACAGTGGAACCTCGGATTACGAGTAACCCAGTGTTTGAGCATTTCGCTATATGAGCAAAGCTTGCTGCAAATTTGTAACTCTGTTTGCGAGCAATGCTTTGCTGTACGAGCAAATACCGCACACACTTCCGGTTCTGTACTTTCACCGCGCTGTGACCCACTCTGGCTGCTTCTTATGGTCCGCAGGCACATGGATCCGGTAACAATAACAGCCCATGCTGCTGCTTTCTGTGCTTCATGTCTGCTGGTACTGTGCTCTATCTGTACACCTCCCAAAGGCAGCGCCCTGATCAATCAGAGGCAAGCGGCTTATGCGTATGATATCAGCACACTGACCATTCAGAGGCTAGTGTCTCATGCGTATGACGTTTGCTGCTGAAGCACTAACAGCGGCAGTCCCTGCATCGGTCGCGATCGTTACTGGGTCCACATGCCTGCTGACTTCAAGAACCAGGGAAGAGGCCGCCGAAGGAACGGAGGATAGGTGAGAATAATGTGTGTGTGTGTTTGTGTGGAATGGCACAGTAGGGAAGTTGTGGAACAAATTGTCTGAGTTTCAATTGTTTCCTATGGGAAGAGTTGCCTTGCTATACAAGTAACTTGGATTACGAGCACACTCACAGAATGAATTATGCTCGTAATCCAAATTTGGATATAGCTACCCGTCCTCTGCATCGATCCCTACGGCAATGTATTAGGTGACTTGGAAAACGTGATTCTTTCTATCATGGTGCATGAGTCACAGTTCTTGCAGCGTTACGCCTCTGCTGGGTCCAGGATGTGGCACAATACTATCTACAATGAACTTATTTTACACTTTCACATATTTGCCCCCCGTGCATGCTGGTGAGGACAGTGGGGGATGTCAGGGTCCAATGGTCCCTATTAAAGTGATGACTGCGAGCTGCCAGTGAAGAACTGTTGGCTGCTCACGAAAGTTAAAGTTGCTCGAAGGCTTGATTACTTCAGCATATTTTCCCGATGACCCATCTGTGTTTTAAGTACTTTTCAAGCATTAAAAATGTGGTTAACTGCTTGTGAAATATGTTGTGATGTTAAGTCATTCATCTGCAGGGGATTAAAAAAAAAAAAAAGAAATATTTGAATAAATGTATAGAAATGAACGACAGTGCCAAAACAAAAGTGTGTGTGTGTGCGCATGCGTGTGCGTGCGCATGCGTGTGTGTGTGTGTACTGCCCTTCTACATCATTATTGCCTATGTACACTTTTACCGATATTTTTTTTTTATTTTACTCAAAATAAAGCAACTTTGCTAAAGACTTTAAAATGGAAAGAAAAAAAAAAAGAAACATAAAGAAAAAAAAAAAGAAACATAGAATAAAAATATTATGACTGTGCCGATACCAAATTATGCTGACGCAAAGTATGCAAACATTTTTCTATATAAAAGAAATGTATTTCTTTTCTTCCTATTGCTTTTAGTGTTTATTTTTCACTCATTTGGTAGTAAAATATACTCTGAATCATAATTTCTCATGTCAGTGCAATTACGGTGATTCCAAAATATATAGATTTTTTTTAATTTAAATGGAGAAAAAATATTCTAGATTTTGTCAAATAATTTTTTTTTTTGGCTTTGTATCGCCATTTTCCGAAACAGGACACATTTTTACTGTTCCACCAATTGAGCTGAATAGAGATTTTTTTATTTTTCCGTGACGAGCTTATGGTTTCATTGATACCAATTATCAGTTTTTATTGTTTTTCCTAAAAAAAAAAAAAAAAAGTGGTGACAAGCAAAAAGCCCCCAGCAAATATGGCTTCTTGAATTTTTTTGGTACTGATCAGGTTAATTAACATTATATCTTGATAGATTGGCCTTTTATGAACACAACAATACCAAACATCCTAATTGTTTTTATTTCTTTATTTTTAATAGGGAAAAGGAGGTGATTTGAACATGTGTGTATATATATATACCGTATATATATATATATATATACGGTGTGTATATATATATATATATATATATATATATATATATATAAAAATAATAATAATATTATTATTATTTTTACAATTTTTCATATAATGTCAACACTTTTTCTTTACTTTGCATTTTAATCAGCAAAGAGGACTTGATCTGCAATAGTCCCGTATAGTTGAACTTTGTCCTATAGCTGAGCTTCAGAGAGGGACCAAAATGGCAGTGATGAGGGGCTTCACATCACGGGTTGCAGAGGGTAGACGGTAAGCAGAAGCAGTGGAGCGCGTTCCATTTAAACATCGATTGACAGCAACATTTAAATGGTTAACAGCCACCATCGGAGTTAATTTCTAGCTCCAGCTGTTAGAGACAGATGCTGGCTATGGAATATAGCCGGTATCTACCACGTGTGGAGGGAGCTCAGCTCCTGAGGCCTCTCCACACACAGCTAAAGTACAATCCAGTAAAGAAACATAGATGTACAGCAGAGCAAACAATGAAAAACACAGATTAAATGCAGAAGGCAGAACACCTTCTATTGGGCCTCTCCGGTCGGTCTCCTGGGATTTGTGACCTGTTGGCAGCTCCCCTATTTCATGGAGTGCGATGTAGGTCCCAACTCAATTCAAGTCTATGAAAGTGTTGTTCTAGTTCTCATAGACTTGGATTGAGTTGTGACGTAACTTTTAAATTACAGACAGCAGGTACAGTTACAAGATGGTGTGACGCCCTGGCCGGGCCAGGTAGTCACAGATAGGGCCCCGCATTACACCTGTCCCTCATAGGTAACATACAGCCAAACATTTAAACCCTAGTCATCCCCCTCAGGGCTTGATGGACACACCAGGGGGCGGAACCAGGCAGTTGGAAGACGTCCACCGAGGAGTTCAGACAGCCTGGGGCGGGAAAGTAAACAGTACAGTTTCAGAGTTCAAGTTGGAAAGATGTGTTGGCTAGAGCTGTGTGCAGCTCCAGCAGAGGAGAAAAAACAATTTGAGCAGGTGCCGGGGTAGGAGCCCTGGTACCTTTGGCTAGGAGGCAGACGGCGGTCTCCGTCAGTAGGAGCCGGGAAGACGGCTTGGTGTAACCGATGTGGACTGGGACAGGGATGTAGCCCGCCGGTACCGACCCAGGGAAACCGACTCGGAAACCGGAGCACAAAGGGGGGTCCTCAGACCCTGAAGCTAGGTCCAGAAGCTACTGGGGGCTAGCTAATTAACTGATTGCGGCCAGGGCTTGAGGTCCTGTCCCACCCAAAGTCCCGACTGAAGGCAACAGCCCAACGAGGGGGATAAACGGCCACCGCCACGGCTCAGAGATCCCACGGGCCAGCGTCTGCGGGCAAAGGGCTCCTTAGGCGAGAACAAGCCAGGAGCGGACTCCTGAAGTTGCAAGCACAGGCAGTCCACTATGTTACACAGGTGCAGGAGAAAGACAGAGACCACCAGCCGGGTGGGGGACCAGACTGCAGCCGGCTGCGGGCACCAACCACCATCACCTTGGTTTACCAGAGACTCGTGTGTTTACTAATAGTGAGTACAACAGCACCCTCTGGTCGCCCATCTCCCTGCACCGCCAAACATCTCCCCCAACGGGTCCCGGGGCCACCATCCCTGCCCACGGAGGGGTTAACAACTTGCTGCGTAACATCTCCCCTGGGTGCCCCGTAACTGCAGCGGTGGTGTCCACCTTTACCACATCCCGTGGGTGGCATCACGAACTTAACACGGCTCCGGCCGTACATCTACATCCCCAAACCACAACCCCCCTTTCAGTTGAAGTGACCGCGAGACGCCCGGGTCCGGAGACCCTCGAGCCACCCACTGAAGGTCCGGATCTGAGCAGCTCGGCTGCCGAGCACGGGGCGGTACACCGGCGCTGCGGGACCAAAGTGGCATTGAAAAAAGATGAAGCTGGCGGAGAGTATATGACAGGGGGTTTACATTTAAAGCGCCACTCCAGTGTTGGAAAAAAAAAATCCTGGAGTGGTGCTTTAAGAGAAAATCACTGTTAAAATGCCTTGTATTCCCAGAGAAGAAATGGTGAAGTGTGTCCATCTTACCGAAAAGCTAAGGCATCTTCAACTTACCAACACCTTATGCCCCTTTCACACATCAGTTTTTTTTGCCGTCAGTCATAATCCGTTTTCTCATCCGTCGCAGATTGTGACAAAACTTATGCGACGCATCCGTTTTTCGATGGATTTGACTAGCTGGGGGTTAAATAATACTCGGAGCATGGTCAGTTAAAAAACATGGAATCCGTAGCCGGATTCCATCATTTGACGGATGACGACGGATCCTGCGCTCATAGGCTTCCATTATACCAAATGACAGATGGCGACGGATCCATCGCTGTCCGTTTTTTCGATGTACACAAACAACGTTACTGTGGACGTTGTCTCCGTCCGACGGGCAAACATTTTTCGATAGATCTGTGAAACGTGAGGCCATCCATCACAATCTGTTGCTAATACAAGTCAATGAGAACATTTTTTCAAATTTTTTTCAAAATTCGACGGATTGTGACTGATGGCAATAAACTGATGTGTGAAAGGGGCCTAATAGTTCAGGGAGAAAACATACTTGGTGTAGAAATGCTGGCAGATTGTTTTATGTCACTACCAGTGATGTCCTTGAAGAAATCCTCAGGAATCTGTAGAATCAGCTTTGGATCCTGAAAACATCTTGTATTAATTAAGCAGAAAATATTTAGCAGATGAAAAAAAAAAACATACCTCAAATCCACCAAATTCCTCATCGAGGTAACAAATATTTATTGAGTTATACTCAGAAACACATAAAGAAGCGCTTCAATAAAAACTTGGGAAAATAATGTTCCATATGGAGACACCTCAAGGCAATGCTGATCAATAAGCCGGAACCAACGTTTCGCCCACAAATTGAAGACCCTGAAGAAGCTGAAGTTGTGGGTGAGAATGAAAAAAATCAGGCATTGTAATTTACTCAAGAAAGGTGAAGGATCCAGTTTTCAGTTTATATAAAAACCTCAAATGTAATTTATTCCTTTAAAAAAAGCGAAAAAGGTTACAAAAGGCTAAAGTGAATTCCCTTAATAACCAACGCATATCGAATCCTTCAGCGTTCTTAGTGCTGTAGCGTGCGAAACATGTTGGTTTTTATGGAGGGAATTCACTTCAACCTTTTCCAAAGTATGTCTATTTTTTTCTTTTTTTTCATGGATTAAATCAAATTTGATGTTTATTTTTTTTTAATTTATACTGGAAGCTGGATCCTTTACCTTTCTTGGACATTGGCAGTGGCGTGCTTTCCCGGTTTCCCCAATGACTGGATTAATTTTTTAAAGGATGAGCTGGATCATTTTGTTTATTTGAATTTTTCTTTACTGCATATTCCTAAAATCAAAGCCCCCTGACAAAGGTCTTTCACTGAAACGGTCGTCGGGCTGTCGGCTGCTTCCCTGACACCTCTCGCTGCTACATCCAGGTGACTACTTTTCCTCATATTATGGTTGCTTATCAACTTTTTTCTGCCTCTTTGTTAGGAGCCGCTGGTGCTTCTTAGTGACATATATTTCTATCAGTATTGCATTGGCAAATTGTTGATTCCCATACTGACAATGTATAATATCATGATATATTTATACCTTTTATTAGTCATATGGACAGGTTTTCGGTATACAGTGCGTCCACCCATATCCTGTCCACCGCCATTAACTTGAGAACGGTGGCAGCTATAGGCATAGAAGTGGTGTCTAGGTATAGTAAAGTAGCCATGCGCTATGCAATGAAACCACCTATAGCGCCACCTGGTGGAAAACAACGGAGTTGGCATTTTTATCTCGAAAGCGGAATGAGATAGAGAAAAATAGTGAATTAAAAAATTATAGGGCATCATCAATTCAATACGAATCGACACCTTGCATACCGAAATGCTATGATATGAAACCCATGACCCCCCAAAACATTGAATGCCGGTCACGCATATGGCGCTCATTTAACTTTGACGCTCAAAATGGCCACCGTCAGCTGCAATGCACATCTGGACTCTGCACAGCATACTGTATCTTGCTGCACGTTGTGCAATATGGTAGGTGACACGTTTGCACAAGCATCTGTGATACGTCGTCGTAGGTCCTGCAATGTAGGTGGAGGGGTCGCATACACCTGCTGTTTGATGTGACCTCACAGAAAGAAGTCCAATGGGGTCAGGTCAGGTCAGGTGAGCGTGGAGGCCACTCTACACAGCCACCATACCCAATGACTTGTAGGAAGGTCTCCATGAGGTATCGCTTCACGTCCGCAGCCTTGTCAGTTTTACACGTTCTAATCATAGCATTTCTGTATGCAAGGTGTCGATTCGTATTGAATTGATGACGCCCTACAACTTTGTAATTCACTTTTTTTCTCTATCTCGTTCCGTTTGCGAGATAAAAATGCTAACTCCGTTGTTTTCCACCAGGTGGTGCTATAGGTGGTTTCATTGCGTAGCGCATTGCTACTTTACTATACCTAGACACCACTTCTATGCCTATAGCTGCCGCCATTCTCAAGTTAATGGCAGTGGACAGGATATGGGTGGACACATTGTATAGTCACCTGGTGTTGGCGTAAGTGAAAGCTATATATATGTATAATATTTTTTCCTCCTTATGTATGCTGCATTGTACAAATTTTATATGCATTTTTCAATATATGCAGTATACATATATATATTTATGCGTACATAATAGTATTTAATTGACATTTATCTCTTGTCGTTTTTGGCTGCATACTTTTTGATGGTATAGTTATAAACCTACATATTTTGCAGGCTTGCAGACTCTTTCCAACACTGTTTTTACTGGGTCTTTTTTACAATATTCCTTTTTCCACTATTATTCCTGATAAAAATACATTTATGGACGTTTGATCACATTTGGTCTTTTTTTAGTGTTTTCTAAATTCACAGCCGTAGGTATTGCAATGGTTGAGTTCCAGATGGAGGACACCTGACAGAAGAACTGGTTTGGAGAGGAGCTACAGGGGCACAGGATGGGGAACTATAGTTTAGGAAGTAGCGTGTAGAACAAAGCTCATTGCTACATGTACATCTTAGGCAGTTTCTCAGGACCGCATTCTTACAAGTAGGTTCATCATAATAGAAGATGGTCGAAAGGAGCCCCCAAATGCCTCTACTTATTGATCTGCTTCGGCTCTTCCCATTCAAACTTAGGACCTTGTCTATGGGAGGCAGAAACACTATCAGTGAGCCACAGGTTGAAGTCTAGCTAATTATTCACCGATGTAGATGAAAAGAAAAGTTTAGGAGAATTTGAAGTCTGTGTCGTATTCTTAGGGGCACTTTGCACACTACGATATCGCAGGTGCGATGTCGGTGGGGTCAAATAGAAAGTGACGCACATCCGGCGTCGCAGTCGATATCGTAGTGTGTAAATTCTTTATGATACGATTAACGAGGGCAAAGGCGTCGTAATCATATCATCGGTGTAGTGTCCGATATTTCTATAATTGCGCTGCAGCGAGTTGTTCCTCGTTCCCCTGCGGCAGCACACATCGCTGAGTATGAAGCCGCAGGAGCGAGGAACATCTCCCACCTGCGTCACCGCGGCTCACGCCAGCTATGCGGAAGGAAGGAGGTGGGCGGGATGTTTACGTCCCGCTCATCTCCGCCCCTCTGCTTCTATTGGCCGTCTGCCGTGTGACGTCGCTGTGACGCTGCACGACCCACCCCCTTAGGAAGGACGTGGTTCGCCGGCCAGAGCGACGTTGCAGGGCAGGTAAGTGCATGTGAAGCTTGGGTAGTGATAATGTTCGCTACGGCAGCAATCACAAGATATCGCACGTACAGCGGGGGCGGGGACAATCGCGTTCGGCATCGCAAACAATTGCTAGCGATGTCGCAGCGTACAAAGTACCCCTTAGTGAATAACACTTAGAATAAGAAAATATATTAGCAAAATCATTCTCTATGACGTTTTTTAACGCCTTAACTTGTGAATCAAGTGGTGTCTGATCTGACCTTGGATTACTGGATGTGACTGTAGGAAAGCGAGGGACAGGGAATCCTATGTTGTCCCTCATGCTAGGGGTCCCTAGGCTATCCCTAACCTCAGGGTTACCCCTAATGGTGGAGATGCCTTGCTAGAGATAAGCAAACCCAAGGTTTGATGTTTGTACTGAACACATAATTTACAAAAAAACAAAACAGAATTCGGGATTGGAGTTCGGATGCTTTACATATTCAAACCACTAGTGTCAGCATCACTGTGCTTGGACATGCTCGATGTTCATCCCAGTCAGTTGGATAACAACAGCATGATCGGATATAGTGTGCACAAAATAATAAACAAAATGGAAAAATCCCGACCACCTTCCCCTGGAAGGGATCTGTTTATGTGGGTGGTGACCCAAACTGCCCAATTAGTGACTTCCACTGGGGTTCAGGTCAAGTCCGGGTCCCAAACTAAACTTTATCTAAAGTCCAGGTGAACCCGCCTCCTGGTCAGAACTATTCTGATTCCCCCTTCCCACTAGGGAAAGAAGGGGCAGGAGTGAGATGGAAACACAGATAAAGACAGACAGGGGAAGTCGAAACTTCTTACACACAGCACACACACAGAAATAAACAATGAGAAACTCAGGAGAAAAGCAAGAGCAGGAAGGTAGCAACAAAGACAACAAGGGTAACTCCACAATTACTCAGCAACAAGTACTACAATCACTAGTTAGTTTGGATCACACCTCACCTGACCAGCTTAGATAAACTATAGCTGACATAGAAGGAAGTATTAAGCCAGCATATATAGGAGGCGAGCAGATGTCATTGGCTCTTCCACAGCATGTGACCAAAGGAGACTAATAAGCAGACTATCAGAGATTAACTCCTGCTAGCCTGCCTATGAACTACCAATCTGTTGGTTGATACCTAAGTCTGCCTGCGCTGATCACAGACTTCAGAGAATTCATCAGGCAAAATATCTGAATCTGTAGTTTGAACAGATCCCTACATCGCTATGACAGTTGGCGATATTTGTAAAAAATATTTGTGTTACAATTTGAACCTTTATAGGGAGTGATTATTGCCCTTTCTAGTTGAACCCTGTGCTTCAGTTGAATGTCTATGCCCATTATTTCCCATAATCTTCCCTATGATTTATCCACACACTATTACTATGTTCATTTCATTCCTTTTCTCTTATTCCTTGGAGATAAGCATACTTAAGACATTTGATGTGAGCTGGATCTCAGGTGATTAAAAATTGTAATGTTAGAAGGACTCATGTAAATGCTCCAGATCTTCAGCGTCGTGCTACGCACCCATTGTCCTGACATGGTGAGTGTGGCCCTCGTCATATCATTTCTACAGCTCCACGTAATAATACAATCGAACAATGCAAAGCATTATACAACGCGCTGGAGCGGCCAATACTGATCATTAACACAATTCTTCACACTGTTTTATTTTACATAAATCAATAGCAGAAGCGAAGATAAGAAACCTGGTGATATGTCTTATTAAAGAAAAAATGTCTCTCTCCCTCCTTATTACCCACTTGTTGTCTCCCTGCACTGATCATTCAATCTATATAAACAAATGCTCAAATCTGTCTACAGATCTGTCTTCAATGGGAACAAATTATACCTACTGAGAAAGGAGGTACAGGATGGAGAAATCAGAAACTGCTGAGGCTTCTATAGACAGTAACTGGAGAGGAAAAACTGCTAAAAATGTATAATATAAGCCAAAAATAGTCTTATTCCTCATTTTCACACTTCCAGTATCGGATACTGGAGTTATACTTTAATATGTCAAACTTTCTATAATAAGAAGCATATTGAAAAAATGAATTCGTTATTTAGAGATATCAAGATGTAAAACCATCCAAGCTGAAAACTGCCTGAAAATGGTCACCATCAGGCTTGATTAGGCCGGTTTCACACATCCGGCTTTTTGCCGTTTTGCCGGATGCGGCGCTCTCCCGTACAGTTAATACAGTACAATGACAGCGCTGTAACTTCCGGGTCACATGCGCCGGTCACATGACAGCATGTGACCGGCGCTTGTTGCGCTGTCACTGTACTGTATTAACTGTACGGGAGAGCGCCGCATCCGGCAAAACGGCAAAAAGCCGGATGTGTGAAACCGGCCTTACCTGGAAATTTATGGGTTAATAGATTTGTCTCTTTAATACATGTTTGCACTTTGCCAATTATTTTTAATTTTTAAACTCAGCACTTATATCTGTGTCTTGCCTGTCCTTTTTGTGGCTTCACATAGGCGCCCTATATATTGATCTAGCCTATACTGATGAATGTGCATATTTACATGTAATATCCATATTTGACCAGCAGATGTCAATCACGTCCACCAGTTGGATCTCGCACAATGCGTGATTTCTACCATTGTCCGTAAGGAATTAATATCTTTCAATAATATTGTGCACCAGACACAGTTTACACATATATATATCTAAATATATGTGTGTGTGTGTGTGTGTGTGTGTGTATGTATATGTATGTATGTATATATATACACACACATACACACACACACACACACACACACACACACATATATATATACATATATATATACACACACACACACACACACACACACATATATATATATATATATATATATATATATATATATATATATATATATATATAAATATATACATATATATGTGTGTAAACTGTGTCTGGTGCACAATGTATGTGTATATATGTGTATATGTATATATGTGTATATATATATATATATATATATATATATATATATATATATGGTGTATGTATATATATATATATACATATATATATATATATATATATATATATATATATATATATATATATATATATATATATATATATATATATATATATATATATATATAAAAATCAAACCTCTCGTCTCATATGCAAATGATCGATCAAGTGTCCACTGGGCATATCCAGACAGTCTAACAGCGGCGTCACACGCTACGATATATCGGGCGATATGTCGTCGGGGTCACGGATTCTGTGACGCACATCCGGCATCGCTAGAGATATCGTAGCGTGTGACAGCTACGAGCGACTATGAACGAGCAAAAATACTCACCTTATCATTGCTTGTTGACACGTCGCTCATTTTCATAAAGTCGTTCCTCCTTCTGCGCGCCGGTTGTTTATCGTTCCCGAGGCAGCACACATCACTCCGTGTGACACCCCGGGAACGATGAACACCACTTACTTGCGTCCCGCCGGCAATACGGAAGGAAGGAGGTGGGCGGGATGTTATGTCCCGCTCATCTCCGCCCCTCCACGTCTATTGGCCGGTCGCTGTGTGACGTCGCTGTGACGCCAAACGTCCCTCTCCCTTCAGGAAGTGGATGTTCGCCGCCCACAGCGAGGTCGTGCTCCAGGGAGGTAAGTACGTGTGACGGGAGTTAACGACTTTGTGCGCCACCGGCAACAAATTTCCCGTGGCACACAAATGACGGGGGCGGGTTCGATCGCACGATATATCGTACCTTGTGACGCCGGCCTAAGAGTCCTGGTCACCCTTACATAGGAGTTGTTCACCTTTGAGAACATTATCATTTGCTTTACATGAAAGCATGGACTAAAACTTATTTTTACAATTGGCTTTCCTTAAAATGTTGCACCATGGCTCTTTGGCTCTTTCTTTCCCTGGACCTTCAACTTTGATGCGGTCTGTGATCATAAATCAGATAAGACGCATAAGAGCGTTACATCTCTCCATCACACCGTCCTAACAGGTTGACTGACGAATTCTCAGTTAGCTCATTCCACAGCAAGCAATATCCATTGCAGCACAGAGGCCATAGAAGGCAAATCATGCAACATTTTTAATGAAACCCAATTGAAAAAGTGATTTTTTTTGCCTCAAAGATTTGCGTTTTAACAATAATAAAATTTTTTAAAAAAAGTGGCCAGCCCCTTTAAGCACACCCCTAGTCCATTGTGGGTGCAGCAATCGGTTTTGGTCTGAGCTTGTGGCAGTTTTCAGCACTGCTGAAAAATTATCAATCTTTGTGTTACGTTTTAGGTGTCAACCAGATTAACCAACAGATCAAGATTAGTATCCAAGTATGTCTTGGGAGTCAGCAAAGCCACCACAAGTATTTCTTATAAGGAATCGCAATAATATTTGAGACTAATGTTCCCAAGCGGTGGGAGCTGTTTATGGGAATATATCCTGCTGACAGGTGCCCTTTATGAATGCAATGCACTGAATCCGGCTATAGCCTCTAAATGTTATCAATGATGGGAATAATCGCTATGAGGATATCCTTCCAGACTGACTGAGTTTATAACCAATATAAATCGTAAAGCAAAATACTCTATTTGTACAAGATCTCAAAGAAGAAGTGCTTCCCTGGAGCCAAAGCTAATGTTCTTCTGTATGGAGCTGTTTTCTCATAACTCACCACTAGGGGGAGCTCACACTATATCGTCTGCATTTTCTCTATTGGACCATTTGACGATCCTCCTGATTTTTTTAATATTTTTTTATTTTTACGGGTGGACTGAAAAACAACTACAGGATGATTTCCCATATAATGTGTTGATGATAAAAATTTATCACGATGAATAATTCATTAAAAATCCATTTGTGTAGGTAGCGCAGGTGAGAGAGGCTGAGTGCATCAACTCGGGACTGTAACAGCAACCAAGTCTTGAAGTTATTATTATCTGTTTCCGAAAGAAAAAAAATAAAATTCTGTTTTTACATTATTCACACTGAGGGTTAATCTTCACGCTCGTTCAGTATATGTGCCAGTGTGATGGGGGAATCGGTGACGGGATGGAAATGTGCCTCTTTTTAATGTTTCCGCGCTTGGAACTCGGCTCATAAATCAAATGTATCTAATTTTAGTCATCAATAGAGAACGGAGCAGTTGACTTGTCTCCGAGCCACAAAGATTTCATATTTATTCTGACATAGTTTAGTGGCATCTCAGAAACAAATAAAGCAAAAGGGAAAAATGCTATTTGAAGTTATTCACTTTGGTGAACCACCAAGTAGGAGTCCATTGACCGGCTTTTGGCAATATATGAAGTTTGATGGCTTACAATGGGCTGGGAAGAGGAAGAGTACATGAAAATCATCGCTGCGTTCATTAACGCCCATGGGAATTCAGGTGAGAGCCAAAGAAAACTGATCGTAGATTTGGAGGGTTAAATAGGGCGTGGTTCCTATTATTAGCTGTGCCGTTGTAACGTCTGGGGCTTCCCTGACCGAGGGTCCCTTCTGTGCCCCGGAACGCTACAGAAAAGTAATCTCCTGGCTGAGTGTTTGTTCTATTACCTTTAAGATAAACCTCAGCAGACCGCACGCTGCCACGTGACATAAGATATAAGAAATAACCCAACGAAGTAGAAATAAATGAGAGAACCTAGTGGATTATATATCCATCCAATAGCAGGGATGACACTTTAAAAATTCATCTTCTTGTCATGCGGTGTTCTGCTCCTCACTCACTAGGTGTCATGGAGACTTCACATTGCAGAGTCTGGCAGGCAACCTGATGCTTCTTAGTGGCTCAGCCAGAGTCGGACTGTTTAGTGCTCTCTGGTCATTGGTATAGCAGGAATTAATTCCTTCTGGCTGGTGAATTGCTGCTGCATCACAGGTTGCTGGTGTCCTATCACAGCCGCTTCCACCATATAAAAAATGGTGGAACTTAGTCTCACATACCAATTATAGCTCCAGCCTTTGCTCCAGCAATACCGGTCCTTCTGTGTGGTGATCCAGTTATTGAACAGTTATGCTATTGGGTGTGCAGTGGAAATATTCTTGTCATTTTTTTAATTCATTTCCTCCCTGTACTTTGTTTTTCCCTGAACATTTATTGTCTTTTCCTCTGTACGTGCATGCAGTGAGTATGAGCTATGGTTTTCCCCTGTCTGTTGGTTTTTGTGGGGTTCATTTTTCCTGTCCTGGTCCTCCCCTAGGGTGGGAGAAAGGAGGCTACGTTGGTGGTTAAGACCTCGCCACCATCAGGCCTACCTCTGGGAAAAGGGACAATGTAGTATCCCTACTCTGAAGGCCAGTCTAGGCACCACTGGTTTTCATGTCATACCCATGACACTTCTGTACAATTAAGTGACAGGCACTTCATGGTTAGATGTGGCTGTACACTTCTTCCATGAAACGTTACAGTGAACAAACAAATCGCAATGGGAGACTCCATCTTCTCTTGAGTTGGCCGCATGCCCTGAGGTTTGTCGTTACAGCCCTTGCAATTGCTATCAACTTCCAATTGATGTTGGCCCCATGTCCCTTGCTGTGCCACTTAATCTTCCTTTTTTAATCCTCTTCGGAGAACATGTGTGACAGCTTGGCCAGTTTTTCCTTTGGCCTTCAGGTCCAGCTACATTTTCCAATTTTTATCTGGTATAGATAACGCTTGTTGTAGATCTCATTTGTGTGAGATGAAGAAACCTTCTGCCACTTGATACTTGTTCACGCTTGAACTTGCTACTCAATGATAGCCTTTCTTCTTCACACCCTACACTCATAAGACAAAGCTGGTCTGCAATCAATAGGATCCCTTCGTTCTGTCCTTTCCGGTGTTTTCCACTAACTGCATAACAAACAAGAAGTAACTTTGTATGCCCACTTAACTCCTCCCAACATGGGCTGTCTCCAGTAGTTATCCTTGTCTACTGGCTAAGTGTTGCAGGCCACCAGATAGATAAAACCACATATAAAACATGACACTGCATTATATCAGCATAACATCTTCAAAGTGAGTGTCTACAGCTTCTCCACTCCTTTACACTCCCCCTTCTTTAATGATTGCCATCCTCGGCAATCTTCGCGCTCGTTCAGTATATGTGCCAGTGTGATGGGGGAATCGGTGACGGGATGGAAATGTGCCTCTTTTTAATGTTTCCGCGCTTGGAACTCGGCTCATAAATCAAATGTATCTAATTTTAGTCATCAATAGAGAACGGAGCAGTTGACTTGTCTCCGAGCCACAAAGATTTCATATTTATTCTGACATAGTTTAGTGGCATCTCAGAAACAAATAAAGCAAAAGGGAAAAATGCTATTTGACGTTATTCACTTTGGTGAACCACCAAGTAGGAGTCCATTGACCGGCTTTTGGCAATATATGAAGTTTGGTGGCTTACAATAGGCTGGGAAGAGGAAGAGTACATGAAAATCATCGCTGCGTTCATTAACGCCCATGGGAATTCAGGTGAGAGCCAAAGAAAACTGATCGTAGATTTGGAGGGTTAAATAGGGCGTGGTTCCTATTATTAGCTGTGCCGTTGTAACGTCTGGGGCTTCCCTGACCGAGGGTCCCTTCTGTGCCCCGGAACGCTACAGAAAAGTAATCTCCTGGCTGAGTGTTTGTTCTATTACCTTTAAGATAAACCTCAGCAGACCGCACGCTGCCACGTGACATAAGATATAAGAAATAACCCAACGAAGTAGAAATAAATGAGAGAACCTAGTGGATTATATATCCATCCAATAGCAGGGATGACACTTTAAAAATTCATCTTCTTGTCATGCGGTGTTCTGCTCCTCACTCACTAGGTGTCATGGAGACTTCACATTGCAGAGTCTGGCAGGCAACCTGATGCTTCTTAGTGGCTCAGCCAGAGTCGGACTGTTTAGTGCTCTCTGGTCATTGGTATAGCAGGAATTAATTCCTTCTGGCTGGTGAATTGCTGCTGCATCACAGGTTGCTGGTGTCCTATCACAGCCGCTTCCACCATATAAAAAATGGTGGAACTTAGTCTCACATACCAATTATAGCTCCAGCCTTTGCTCCAGCAATACCGGTCCTTCTGTGTGGTGATCCAGTTATTGAACAGTTATGCTATTGGGTGTGCAGTGGAAATATTCTTGTCATTTTTTTAATTCATTTCCTCCCTGTACTTTGTTTTTCCCTGAACATTTATTGTCTTTTCCTCTGTACGTGCATGCAGTGAGTATGAGCTATGGTTTTCCCCTGTCTGTTGGTTTTTGTGGGGTTCATTTTTCCTGTCCTGGTCCTCCCCTAGGGTGGGAGAAAGGAGGCTACGTTGGTGGTTAAGACCTCGCCACCATCAGGCCTACCTCTGGGAAAAGGGACAATGTAGTATCCCTACTCTGAAGGCCAGTCTAGGCACCACTGGTTTTCATGTCATACCCATGACACTTCTGTACAATTAAGTGACAGGCACTTCATGGTTAGATGTGGCTGTACACTTCTTCCATGAAACGTTACAGTGAACAAACAAATCGCAATGGGAGACTCCATCTTCTCTTGAGTTGGCCGCATGCCCTGAGGTTTGTCGTTACAGCCCTTGCAATTGCTATCAACTTCCAATTGATGTTGGCCCCATGTCCCTTGCTGTGCCACTTAATCTTCCTTTTTTAATCCTCTTCGGAGAACATGTGTGACAGCTTGGCCAGTTTTTCCTTTGGCCTTCAGGTCCAGCTACATTTTCCAATTTTTATCTGGTATAGATAACGCTTGTTGTAGACCTCATTTGTGTGAGATGAAGAAACCTTCTGCCACTTGATACTTGTTCACGCTTGAACTTGCTACTCAATGATAGCCTTTCTTCTTCACACCCTACACTCATAAGACAAAGCTGGTCTGCAATCAATAGGATCCCTTCGTTCTGTCCTTTCCGGTGTTTTCCACTAACTGCATAACAAACAAGAAGTAACTTTGTATGCCCACTTAACTCCTCCCAACATGGGCTGTCTCCAGTAGTTATCCTTGTCTACTGGCTAAGTGTTGCAGGCCACCAGATAGATAAAACCACATATAAAACATGACACTGCATTATATCAGCATAACATCTTCAAAGTGAGTGTCTACAGCTTCTCCACTCCTTTACACTCCCCCTTCTTTAATGATTGCCATCCTCGGCAATCCAGGACCTACAACACTTGAAAAAGCAATGCAATAAAACACAATATAATTTATTCTTGAATTTGGGAGAATCTGGAACCTAATCTTATTCTTCAAGGTGCACCAGGTCTTGGCATCGAATCCAGTCCTTCTTTGAAAGGACCACGGAACAAAAGATGGAACATAGTCCTTTGAAGCACTAAGAGTCCTTATGTGCAATTTTCAACAAACTGGAACAAGCTTTGAAAATAACAATGATAAATTACCCCAGAAATGTGGAGATACAGCAATGATGAATCAGGGCCGTATACTATATACATTTAATGTAGGCATTTTTGCCTCTAGTGTATAGAAAAGTCAAGTCAGTTAGCTCTGTGCATCCTTGGCATGGCAGAGCACTAAGTGCTCCATTTTTTCCCGAGTTAACATGCCTCGCTACCTACCTGTATATGGAAGGCACTCAATTTGCCAGAGTGAGCACTGCCTAAACAGAAATCTTTGGCATTAAGGCACACACTGACACTGCTGGATTTTAGCGCATGAGCACACACCGTCCTCGCTCCTCCCTCATGGGTGTTTCAGCTTCTTTTCTGTATGTATAAGTATACAGTAATGACGGGCTGAAGCAGAGATCAGAAAGATCTGTGTACTTGCATTCCCACAAAATATTCAGGAATGCCCGCTATGGGGTGGGGTTTATTTAAGCTCCAGTTTTTTTCTACTCAACCCTGGGAACTATCAAGGCAAAATCACGATAGTTGGCAAATACAAAGAAATGGGATCCTGCTGTTCACTTAGTCTTCTGTGCGGCACGGACGTAGTTCGTCAAAAGAACAAGCTCACTTAAGAATGTACGTCTGGAAAACCAGTAGTGTGAACAAGGTGCAAAACTCAAAAAACATATAGCTATACAATAGGATAAAGAGTTGCACACTAGTCACAATGTATAGGGGAATAATGAAAAGCAAAACTGCTATGGGAATGCTAGAATGAAAAATACAATGACTATCTGAAAAAGTGAAAAACATGAAAATGAAATATGCATAACTGCAGATGAGGTTACACATAGGTTAGGGACCCCAAAAATAGAGATTACCTTGGCGTGGTTTGGGGCTCTATTGCATTGATCAATACAATGGCTAAACATCTCTTACATTCCTATTATTCATAGCAGTTATGCATATTCCATTTTTATGTTTTTCACTTTTTCAGATAGTCCATTGTATTTTTCATTCTAGTATTCCCGTAGCAGTTTTGCTTTTCATTATTCCCCTATACATTGTGACTAGAGTACAACTCTATATCCTATTGAAAAGAACAAGCTCAGACATGTTCGAATATAAGATATCAGGCATAAAACTGAAATGGTCTGCAACATATTTAGCAGATACATAGTGAACACTAGAGATGAGGGAACCTGAGGTTTGGTGTTCAGTGTTTGTTCCAAACACAGATTTAAAAAAAAAAAAAAGAGTTCGGAAGCTTCACATTTGAACACCACTCACGAGAACATCACTGTGCTCGGGTACACTCGGTGCTCAGCCCAGCGTGAGCCACTTGCAGTGTTTGAACGGCTCGCAGGACAACAGCATAATCGGATGTAGCGTGCAACCTCCCAAAAAATGGATTTGCCCCATCCACCGTCCCTCAGAAATGTCCAGTTTATGGTTGGTTGCATGTGGGCGGAGACCCAAACTGCCCAATTAGTGACTTCAATTGGGGTCCAGGTCACGTCTGGGTCTCAAAGTGAATTTTATCTAAAGTCCGGATGAACTCACCGAACCGAACTTCCACAGGTCCACTTATCTCACTTAGGCACAAGTCCAACTAATTTACACAACTTCCAGATCAGACTACACAGGATATGCTTTTTAGACTGTTACCAAGGAGACACATTAATCAGAACTGCCAGATCAGACTACACAGGATATGCTTGTAGTCTGTTACTAAGGAGATACATTAATATGATCTGCCAGATCAGACTACACAGGATATGCTTTGTAGACTGTTACCAAGGAGACACATTAATCTGATCTGCCAGATCAGACTACACAGGATATGCTTGTAGTCTGTTACTAAGGAGATACATTAATATGATCTGCCAGATCAGACTACACAGGATTTGCTTTGTACTCTGTTACTAAGGAGACACATTAATCTGATCTGCCAGATCAGACTACACAGGATATGCTTTGTAGTCTGTTACCAAGGAGACACATTAATCTGATCTGCCAGATCAGACTACACAGGATATGCTTGTAGTCTGTTACTAAGGAGACACATTAATCTGATCTTCCAGATCAGACTACACAGGATATGCTTTGTAGTCTGTTACTAAGGAGACACATTATGATCTGCCAGATCAGACTACACAGGATATGCTTGTAGTCTGTTACCAACGAGACACATTCATCTAAATAGGAGCTGCAAACACAAAATTTGAATTACTGGGTAATAGTCCCTCTAAAAGTCAAGTGTATACTGCCATGTGGTCCAGTTGGGAATTACCCAACCTAACAGAGTCAATTATGATATTGGTTATGACTAGTGAAGTTTTAAGGTCACAGCTGCCAGGATCCTTCATTACTAATGATATGAAAACAACTAGACTCTTTTCCTCAGCATTTTAGCAATGCTAGAAAATTCCTTCCCAGCCAGTAAAAAAAAGTCTATTCCTATGTAGATCATTTATATTTAATTGCAGCCATTAATTATGAGCATGTCTGTGTGAAGAATGTGGTTATATCACAATGATACATCAGCTGTGTCAGATTCAAGCTTTGCATCGAGACACCACATTTGCTGCAATGGGTTTTTTTCATTATATTTTTTTTTTTCAGCTGCTTAAAGTGCAAATTTCAACCTTTTTTTTCAGGATTGGAAATAAAATCCAGGTTTTTCCCTGGAAAGAGAATAGATAAAAGTATGGGAGATAAAGTAGCATCCTAGCAGAAGCTATTAACCACCGACTCAGGCCTGGGGGCCGCGTCACTTCATAACCACCTTATATAATGTTCTGTCTGAACTCCCAAAGGGGATGTTCTCTCTCTTGACCGGTTGAGACAAATTGAATTCAATTCCCTATTCATACTCCGCTCTATAAACTGGGACTGTCGCGAAGAGATACAAAGAGTTTACAAAGCTGATATGAACAAAAATGCTGCCGTAACCAATGCAACATCAAAAAGGATAAAAGATTGTGGCGGGGCATCCTCCATAATCTAAATATCACTTTTATTCTTAACCTAAACCCAAAACCTTCTTTTGAGGACCTTCCAATTAAAAGAGATAAAAATTAAGCATTGTGCATAAGTTTTAGGCAGGTATGGAAAACAAGATGCAATGCAAGAATGCTTTCAGCAATAGGGGCGCTTATAATTTAAAATATTACAATAACTAAAAATATACTAATACTAGCTGTACTACCCGGCTTCGCCCGGGTTAATAACTGCAGTTAACAAAATAGAATGTATTAACAAAAATGTATTCTGCACACAATAGATAGAAATGTAATTATAATGTCTGTCTCCCCCTCTGTATATATCTCTCTGTGTCTCTCTCTATCTCTTTGTCTGTCTGTCTGTCTCTTTCCCTGTCTGTCTCTGACTGTCTCTGTCTCTTTTTCCTTCTGTCTCAATATCTTTCCCTGTTTGTCTATCTATCTCTGTCACTTTCCCTGTCTCTTTCCTTGTCTGTCTCTTTCCCTCTCTTTCCCTGTGTCTGTCTCTATTCCTCTGTCTCTTTCCCTGTGTCTGTCTCTTTGTCTGTCTCTTACCCTGTCTGTTTCTTTCCCTCTCTTTCCCTGTCTGTCTGTTTGTCTGTGTCTGTCTCTTTACCTGTCTGTGTCTGTCTCTTAACCTGTCTCTCTCTTTCCCTCTCTTTCCATGTCTGTCTCTTTCCCTGTCAGTCTGTCTATTTGTGTCTGTCTCTTACCCTGTCTATGTCTGGATCTTACCCTATCTGTGTCTGCCTCTTTCTCTGTCTGTGTCTGTCTCTTTCCCTGGCTGCATTGTGACACGCCAACGTTCCATATAAGGGCATTGCTGCGCATTCTTCTGAAGTTCTGGCTGCACTATGGCTCCCAGCTCCATTCGCTTTAATGGAGGCAGGTTTGTTGGTGAATAACTGTAAAGCACGGGGTTAAAATTTCCCCTCAAAACATAGCCTATGACGCTCTCAGGGTCCAGAAGTGTGTGTCTGCAAAATTTTGTGGCTGTAGCTGCGACGGTGCAGATGCCAATCCCGGACATACATACATACATACATACATACATACATACATACACACATACATACACACATTCAGCTTTATATATTAGATTACAAAAATTACTATTTAGAATAGTTTATTTTTCTCAATTTCCAAATGCAAAGTGAATGAACAAAAGAGAAACCCTGAGCCAATCAGTGCAACTAACCTATTTCTGAAACTCTAAATTAGACTTTTGCAACTGTCAACAGGTATGTTGGCCAACTGTTCGTGAGCAAAGTGCTCTTTGTGCCTCAGGTGTGAAGGTTTCAGCTCTTTCCAAAGATGTTCAGTCGGATTTCGATCAGGGCTCATAGAAGCCACTTCAGAATAGTCCAATGCTTTGCTCTTAGCCGTTCTTGGATGCTTTTATTTGTATGTTTTCGGTCATTTTCCTGTTGGACAATGCATGATCTGTGACTCAGACCAAGATTTTTGACACGGGGCAGCACATTTTGCTCCAGAATGCCTTGATAATCTTGAGATTTCATTGTACACTGCACAAACTCAAGACACAGTGTGCCAGATGCAGCAAAACAAGTCCCAAAATATAACCGGGCCTCCACCATGTTTCACCATAGGTATAATGTTCTTTTTTTTGCTTCATTTTTGCATCTATGAACATTGAGTTTACGTGACTTTGCCAAAAAAGCTACAGTTTTGTCTCATCTGTCCAAAGGATATTCTCACAGAAGTTTTGTGGCTTGTCAGAATGCATTTTGGAAAATTCCAGTCTTGCTTTTTTATGATTTGCTTTCAACAGTGGTTTCCTTTTAGGGCATCTTCCATGAAGTCCACTTTTGCCAAGACAGTGACGAATGGTGCGAACTGACACTGATGTACCTTGACCTTGAAGATCACGTCTAATCTCTTTGGAACTTGTTCAAGGCTCTATGCTTCACCTTCTTATTATCCATTTCTTCAATTTGTCATCAACTTTCTGTCACAGTGGTCTCTCTGCATATGGAGACCTGTGACAGGTTCAGGGCCGGAGACCCATTTTGTTTGGAAACTTTTAATATGAAATATGTTTTTTTTTTTTGTTTTAGTGATGAATGGGTTAATGTCAGTTTTGTTGCCAGCAGCTTTCCAACAGTCCATGTCAGTTGCAGCTGCTTAGTTACCATGCCTCTCTCCTTTAAGTAATAGCTATTCCCAGCATTCATTGATGTTGATAGAGCTCATTCTATTCTGCCCATCTAGGTGGAAAGAGCTGCTGGGGTACTGTCCTGTGCCCAGCCATCTGCTGCTTTGTAGTCTGTCTTCAGCCATGTATATTGGTGTTCATATCCCCTTGTCTGTCTTTCCTTCATTTCCGTGTTTATTAGAGCAGTGGTGGGACTATTGTCTTTTGCTTGTCATCTCACTAGCCAGGGAGTTTGCAAGGCTAGTGAGAGATTAGGTATCTGGCTCGACAAAGGGTTGAAACACCCCATATAGGGACGCTAGGGAGCTCAGGTAACAACTTTACGTGAATTCAGGAATTGTAACCTTACCCTTCTCCCTAGTAGCAGGGCCCACCATTGTTAAAGTGACCCCAATGTTTCCCTTTGTTTGTGGTGTTTTTTGTAATGCATCAGATGCCCGTAGGTCTAAACGCCAGTATCACACACTACATTTGGACTTCTTCAACTCCGAGTGTGACACTTTCCTCTTCTGGACACATTCAGGGAGATTGGCTACAGTCCCATAGAATTTAAACGTCTGATTAATATATGCAACAACTGTAACAGGAATATCAAGCTGTTTAGAGATGGTCTAATAGCTTTTAACTTCAACATGTTTGTCTATAATTTTCTTTCTAATCTCCTGAGACAACTCTCTTTTAAACTTTCTTTGGTCATGTTCAGTATGGTACACACATTGATAGCAAGCAGCACAATGACTACTTTTCACCCTTTATAAAGGCAGACTGACTGATCACAAATATCTAGATGCCTGTGATGCTATTTACAAGACACACCTTAGTTTTACTTGCCTCTATGGTAAAAATAGTTTCAATCTTTTCAAAAGTTATCATCATTTTTGTCCAGGCCATTTTCATTAGTTTTTTTTTCCTGTTAAACCACAATTCAAAAGCAATTTTTCTTTGTCATTTGTTGATATTCAGTCAATATAAATGAAAAATTATATTTGTTGGTTTCAAGTTATTACAGTGATTATAGTACCAACAATTTTGTCCATGTGTTTATGTGCAGATATAGGGGTAATCTGCAGGTGAACAGCATTGAAATGTTGTCTTTCCGCCATAGCTGGCAATCCAAGTGACAGGGAGTAATTACAGCTGCTACTCACACAACAGTGAGCAATGATTTTAGCCGCTCCATGCCTAAAACTGAGCTGCTCATGGAATATGTTTATTTGTTTCCTGTAGCCATGCTTTCAGTTAAGTGGGCAGCCAAAATTTCAACTCTATTTACCCTAATAAAAACCCTTTATCTGCAGGTAAATATGCATATGATAGGTTTTATTTAACTGATACTGAAACAGCTGTGTAAGAGGCTTGAAACTGGGTGAGGAACAGCCAAACTCTGCTACAAAGGTGAGGTTGTGGAAAACAGTTTCATGTCAGGGATCATACACCATGGCAAGATTGAGCATAGCAACAAGATACAAGGTAGTTATACTGCATCAGCAAGGTATCTCCCAGGCAAAGACTTCAAGTCCTTTCTGAAGAAGCACCAAGTAATGGGCAATGTTGTTGTGTGGCATCCCATTTCAGCTAAATAATACTTTTACTCTTTACCGTAGCACCATCTTTCTTTGTGAAAATTCTCAAATTAAACAGTACTGTGGAAATGTTTTAGGCAAGTGGGGAAAAATGCTGCAAAGTAACAATGCTTTCAAAAATAGCATTAATGGTTTATTAATATCAAGTTAGCATGTGCATGAACAATTCCGTGGACCATTGTGACCCACCAAAATAGTTATTTTTAATTTATTTTTAAGAAGAAGAAATGGTAGTCGAAATGTTCAAGCACAGGTCAGGATTGCACTGTGAGAAAAGAGGTCAACACTGCTTATAGTTGTATTATAGTGAGAGATTGAGATGCCAGAGGGGGCCCAAAATACCTGAAAGTCTAAGTGTCCGGTTATGGGTTAATATAGCTTTGCACGCACTATGTCCCTCACAACGTAGAATAAAAACATGTATTGATGTCTGTGATGCTCTCGGCTGGTATAGGGACATTGAGTGGGGTTAGTGGATCCACTGGACCACAGGAAAGACCTAGGCTTACCCTTTAGTGGGAGGGGCTTAACTAATCACCTACGTCCAGGCCATTGCCAGGAACCATTTCCAGGGCAGTGACTGTAGCAGCTGACCCCCAGGACAGGAGACAAACTCAGGTATAGACAAAGGTATAGGCAGGTACAGGCAGGATGGCTGGGGCAGACAGGTAGCCGGTTACAGACAGGTTATTTGAAGGCAGGTACAGGGTGACGGACACAGACATAACGGGACAGGAGCACAGGAACCTGACAACTAGCTAGCAGCAGACTGGTATACTAAGTAAGGCTATTTCGCTAGCACCTCCCCTAATGGGAGGGTGCCTTAAATACATAATGCCTCTCAGCCATTGGCTGAGAGGCATTTCCTGGAAATAGCTCAGCAGTCCTTTAAGAGGAGGGCTGGTGCGCATGCGTATGCCTTAAGCACACTTTTGGTAGACCTGGGCTGCATGCACAGGCCCCGGGAGGGGAAGGAGGCAGCAGCAAACGTGGTCAGCTGGGGGAGTGCGAGGGAGGACTCGACCTTGCAGGGGTGATGATTGAGCTACAATGTCACTTTAAAGTAAAATACATAATTATGTCACAGTATAGGAATAATGCAAAAAAATAATGCTGAAATCAAAGTATGAAGATATGCCCAGAAGAGGTGATCATCCAAAGTATCTTAAAATAGGGCAGCAATACATTTTGTATGTAATCTTCTATGGTCAGCACTAGTTGCTCTCTATGTAGGAGTGGACGCTTGTTGAGTTCCATAGGAGCTACCATGCCTGATATCCTAGTTCTTATGCATGTGAAAATGATATAACACAACATTATGAGGAAAAATGAAAAATCCAGCTCACCATTACAAATATACACCTTTTGTTCAGAGCTTGGACAAGGGCTCAACAATGGTCTGAATACAACATACAAAAGTAAAAATGTCAAACTCAATGAACAGGTTATTTCTTATTTTCCTGAATGTTCAATCATCCATGCTTTTCAGGTATGTAAACACCCTTGATCATGACTAATAGAGATGAGCGAACCCGAAGAGTAAAGTTTTTTGTTTGTTCTGATCATGGACTTTACAAAAAAATTAGTGTTGGAGTTTGGATTATGGTTGCTGTACGTATGCAAACCACTTGTGCGAGGATTGCTGTATTCGAAAACCCTTGGTGCTCAGTCGAGTGCGAGCCTCTTTTGAACACCTCGCACTTGGGGTATAATCAGCGTTATCGGATGTAGTGTGTACAAAAATAAATGAAAAAAAACCTGCCCTGGAAATGCTCTGTGTATGACTGTCTGTATGGTGGTGGAGAGCCGAACTGCCCAATCAGTGACATCCAATGGGGTTCAGGTCAAGCCCAGGTCCCATCCAAACTTTATCTAAAGCGTGGCCAAACCCAAACTTCAATGAATCCGCTCATCTCTAATGACCAAGGCTGTTTATACACCTAGATGCGGATGCTATTACAGCATTTTTTTTAGAAAATGGTGTAATGTCCTATCAAAAAAACTCACCAGAAAAAAGCCACCAGCCAAATCAGGTCAAAATGGCAAATGCACTCACAGGATGCAGCGATTTTGCTGGTGGCTTTTTTCCGGTGAGTGTTTTTGATTTTTGTTCTTTGAATTTTTGTCTTTTTCGGTGAATTATTTCTACTGTCCTATGTTTGAACATTCAAGAAAGTAAAAAAGAACCTGTTCATTGAGCTGGATGGTTTTAGTTTTGTAAACACAACATTATATATCGATATATACTGTATGCACTTGAAAACTAATATAAAAGACATTGGCGGAGTTGTCAACCGGCGTTGTAAATGTCCCTCATTATACAATAGAGTCATCATCAATAAATTCTGCAGCATAATTGTTCCTTGCTATATATTGTTGGATTATTGCTCTTCTGGGATTCATTCTGTGGCTGTACCAAGTCTAGGGAAAGGATGTGAGATATAAATGGGTTCATCATTTTCTATCTGTTTTCCACGCTTATGACTTGTTTTCATTATGGGATTGCCGTAATTGGAAATACAGATAAACCAGCAACAGGACGATAGTGGTAATGGTCAACTTCATGCATTTCTATACTGAGATCATCATCAGTAAACTCAGTCAAGGAGTTTGGTATGGAAGGGTATGTGCACATGGCGTCTTTTTCCAGTGGGTCTGCTCACGAACCTGTCTAAAAAAGTTTAGGTAGACCATTTCTCTCTGTAGAGGTTAACTGTATCGGTGCTGTGCAAGAAGGCATCAGTGATACAAAGCTAGCAAAAAAGGGGTGAATAACAGTTTCAATTTTGTGTGCTACAAAAAAGAACAAGTTAGAGGCACAGAGAAGCAGGTATTAAGCACCATCATCCACTGTAGATGTTGTCACCTTCCCTGGCTGGAGGAAGACATTAGCCTCCCTGGATGGAAGAGCCGCCAATATAAAGAAGGCAAGGATTGTCACTACAGAGGGAGCATAGAGGATTATTCCTGTGAATGAAGAGTGTATCTCCTGAGAGAATGGGAATCAATTGCCATAAAAGCAAAGATTAGAGGCTGATTCCATAGAGCGATGAGTGTGTCTGTTGGAAAAGTTTGGCAGCCATAAGTGCAAAGATTAGCCACTGCAGATGGTAGCATTGAGGTTTCTTTCTGGATTTTGAGATTTGTCACACTAGAAGCATCCAAGTGTGCAGAGAGTAGTAGAGAGAAAGGCAAGGTGGAGGAGAAGTCAACAACAGCAGAATAGAGTCCTCTACCTGTGGGTCACCATCTTCCCATTCCCTAGACACAAGGTTTCTTCTCCATTTCGCTGTTTGCTTGGTACTTCCCCATTCCTAGCGTGACAGCAACACTATATTGAGGAACGGACTGTAAAGGTATTGCTGGACTTGTCATTGAAAAAGCAGCATGCACGCGTAACTAGTTTGGGGTGTGAAATTCTACTGACAGATGGAGTTTTCCAAGATGTACAATGTTTTCCGAACAATAGGTAATGCTTAAAAAAACCCCCAACCAATGAAAAGGAAACGCAAAACAGTACTCATTTATATACATCACCCAATTCAGAACTGTCACTACTGGTTTTTGTTTGATTTGCTACATTGATCCCATGCTTTATATCCACATGACCACTGCAACCAATCAGTGGTCATAAAGGTGATTCCTGTATGCACCGCAAAGGATCCCTAATGACAGTGATTGGCTGTAGTGATCACACGGATGTGCAGCAGCAAACACCAACTTGTACCACTTTAGTGGTGGCTCTGAGTATATTATTATTATTATTATTAGTATCATAATTTATATCAAAGCATTTTTTACCACTAGGCAAAAAAAAAAAAATATTTTGGACAGCTCGTGAGAAAGGTAATGTCTAGCTCTGAGAAGCCTTTCTAAAGGCTGCTTTACACGTTTCAATATATCGTGCGATCGCATTTGCGATCGCACCCGCCCCCATCGTTTGTGCGGCACGGGCAATTTCTTGCCCGTGTCGCACAATGCTGTAACCCCCAGTCACACGTACTTACCTTCCAAACGACCTCGCTGTGGGCAGCGAACATCCACTTCCTGAAGGGAGAGGGACGTTCGGCGTCACAGCGACGTCACACAGCGGCCGGCCAATAGAAGCGGAGGGCGGAGATGAGCTGGACGTAAACATCCCGCTCACCTCCTTCCTTCAGCATTGCCGGCGGGACGCAGGTAAGCTGTGTTCATCATTCCCGGGGTGTCACACGGAGCGATGTGTGCTGCCTCGGGAACATTGAACAACCGGGCGTTCGATTTTTAGAAAATGAGCAACGTGTCAACGATGAACGAAAAGGTGAGTATTTCTGCTCGTTCATAGCTGTCACACGCTACAATATCACTAACGATGCCGGGTGTGCATCACTTACGACGTGACCCCACCGACATCTCATTAGATATATCGTAGCGTGTAAAGCCCGCTTTAGTTTCATAGTTTACAAACAACAGATTAACTACATTTTTAAATGGTGCTGGGATTCGTTGCTGAGAGAGGGGAAGAGAGAGCTGTCACTATCTTTTCCTAGTGCTGAACATGTGAGTAATGTAAAGAGTTGGTTGTATATTTGTTGAAAACCCCTTTAGGATATTAACTTTTTTTTAGTTGAGCATCAGTATATGCATTTATTCTGGAAAGAAACAGGTATCTGTATGTATAGGCATATAATGGATCTACATATGAATATATGCATCATATCATCAGCATCCGCACCGGTCTTAATGTCTATTTCATACCAATGTGTCAGACTTCCAGGAAATGTATCCTGAATTTTAATGCTACCTCCCAGTAAGATAATTACAGCTGACTGGTCTGATTGGCACTCTTCATCATAATCACTACTTCGCAAACACAAATAATCACTGTAATCCCTGCCTGAAACGTACAATCATTTTTAATATATTTTCAGGGGTTTTTTTTACGTATCCATTCATCAATCTGAATAAATGTCCTCTTGGAAACTGAGGATTTCAGAATATATTAGTTCAAAGCTTCCAACTCTGAACTCACAGATGTGTTGCTGGCAGTGATCTTACCCTCGCCTGAAGCGATGGAAAAACGTTCATTATGGCGTATACAGAGAGCACAAACACTGCAGAAGCATCATTTCCCAGGGCTAGTTTTATGCATTCAATGTCTTTAAAGTGATGATGACATAACTGCAGTGTTACCGTTCGTTAGGCTTTTATTGGAGAGTTGCCGCCTGATGGTGCGCAAGCAGGTGATGGTTGGTCACATTGGCTTGCTAAAATTTCCCTAATATAATCTCATTGAACCTTAATTTTCATCTCATTTGATAAAATATTAGCTTTGCATAACAATTTTTTTTATGTATACATGCATAGCTATGGTCATAGCAGATGCTACAAAGCCCAGACACCACACGAAGTTACACTTGACACTGCTTTCTTTTATTTCGTTGATGATTTAGTTACTCCACTATATCCAGATATACTGAAAGTGACACTCAATTTTATAAGTATGACCAGATGCATACCTCCCAACCGTCCCGGATTCAGCGTGACTGTCCCGATTTTAGGGCTCCCTCCTGCAGTCCCGCTGTTCACAGCTCTTGTGCCGGCTCCTCCCCTCAGTGCAGTGAATAAATTAACTCAAGATGTGTTCACAGCTCCTGTTCTGGCTCCTCCCCTCAGTGCAGTGAATAAATTAACTCAAGATGTGCAGTGCATGAACTAAACTCTCATCTCCTCTAATTTCCCAGAAGGGGCTAGATCACATCAGCTTGTAAGCTCTTTGTCCATAGGCAGTAGCTCTACCATTGAGGCATAAGAGGATTTACTAATCTTGACTTGTATTTCAGGCAGAGAAGCTAGAAGCAAATTATTCAGCTACATAGAGATATAGATAGATATACACTACATCTCCATGTAGCTGAAGGAAGAGGTCAGATTCTTTTTTTCCTGATTAGGTTATAATAGTGGTATTTGACTACATGATTTAATGCATGTTTCCCCTGTCCCAGTACCTATATCTTAACTTACATACACTATGAGTAATTAACCCTTTTGAAGCCATAGCTCTCTCTAACCATTTTTCAAGTGGAAAACTATTTACCTCTATAGGCCACTATAATTCTATTCAACTCACATGGTTTCTATTTCATCCACAAGGCTTTGTTTTTGTTATTGTTTGGTAAGCGCGGTGGCCATTAACATTTATCCATTCAACTTTATAAGCAAATGTGTAAATGTTGGTTTGAACTTTTCATCACACGGTGTTTGGCTCAAAACTCTCTGCGTGTCAGGACTACTTCTGGTGGATTTCCTGATGAAGAAGTGGGGTACACTTCGAAATGCGTTGAATCAAACCACCTTACATTATACTTCTCTTGGACGTGTGTTGTATCTCCAGCAGCACAGTGGTAGATCCACATTTTACAGTGTTCCTGAGAGGCTTTAGGACTACTTCTGAGTCAGATACTCCACACGATGCTGCTTTTGACTTGCACAAACAGGCTCGGGCATCGACCAGCTGTGCTCTTGTTAGTAACTCCGGGCTTGCAGGAGTTAATTTCTGCTAGCCTGTGGATTGCTGCTTGAGTCACATGTTGCAGGAGACCTATCACAGTCACCTGCACCCTTTTTATGATGGTGGAACCTGTTTTCCCATGCCGATGATAGCTTTATGCGATCCCGATCCTTGTGCTTTAAAATCCTGTTGCTGGGGAACTTCTGTGTGCTGTTTGGTGTGTTGTGGAAATTCTCTGGTTCTCTGATTATTTCCTCCCTTCCTTTAGTTTCCTCCTCATCACGCATTGTCTATACCTCTGTGAGTAATTGCTGTGAGTTTTGTTTTTACCCCATCTGTTTATTTGTATTGGATTAATTAATCCTGTCCCAGCCCTCTCCTAGGTGGAGGGAGAGGGACCATTAGACCAGGGTTGTTCAGATGTATCTTTGGGATCAAAATAAGCTAGAGTTCTCCTAGCCTGAGGGTCAGTTGAGGCTCCCCTGTTCCTAGTGATCCTATCAAACACTGTGACACTTTTTTTTTAACAGGTTGCAGGAACTCTGAAAAACTCTGCATGATATTGATATGTTTGGACAATCTCGACGGAGAGCAGCAGCAGCTTCCTGCTGCTGCTCTCTGCTCAGGTTGTCCAAAAGTGGCAATCCCCATACATACTAATATAAAATTAATTCTTCTAAAATATCAAAGGTCTGCAAACTAAAGACATTAGTTTAAAGCCCAGTAAGGATATCATCCAGAAATCAATGAATTTACCGTTCTATTTTGTAGACTTGATAAAAAATGTTTTGTTATTCAGGTCAGGTTATATATACCCTTAGATTTTTTATGAATTTGTTTCATGGTATATTTGAATGTTTAATTACTTTCATGACTTTCACTTTTTTTATTGAATAAATGTGCCAAATATTTCAATGGGTTATTTTTAATGCTTGCTTTTTTGAGAATATCCATAAATATTTAATTCCCTGCATTCATAATGAAGCCTAATTATATTTCAAATGCCTCAAAATAGCATCTTTTGATGCTGCCGGCTCATTGGTATTTGCTCAGTATACAACATGATATCACAGGAATCTAATTTTCTAGTAATTGTCTTCTCTGGTAAACTTTTATGCTTTGATAATTTAAAGGGATTGTAAGCTTTAAAAAAGCATTAGCTTTAGGGCGGCGTGATGGAGCTGGTAGAAGAGAGCACAGAGGCCGTATGGGCCTTTAGTAGTGATGAGCAAGGACTACCATGCTCGGTGCTCAGTACACATAACTATTGATGAGTGAGCACTACCATGCTCAGGTGCCCGGTACTCATAACTAGTGATGAGCGAGTACTACCATACTCAGGTACTCATAACCAGTGATGAGCGAGCACTACCATGCTCAGGTACTCATAACCAGTGATGAGCGAGCACTACCATGCTCAGGTGCTCGATACTTTTAACTAATGATAAATGAGCATTACCTTGCTCGGGTGCTGAGTACACATATCTAGTGATGAGCGGGCACTATCTTGCTCAGTTGCTCGGTACTCGGAACTATTGATGAGTGAGCACTACCATGCTCGGGTGCCCAGTACTCATAACTAGTGATAAGCAAGCACTTCCACGCTCGGGTGCTCGGCACTTGTAATTAGTGATGAGCGGGCACCACCATGCTCGGGTGCTCGGTATTGGTAACTAGTGATGAGCAAGCACTACCATGCTTGGTAATCGTAACTAATGATGAGTGAGCACTACCATGCTCGGTACTTGTAACTAGTGGTGACTCAGTGAGCACTACCATGCTCTGGTGCTCAGTACTCATACCTAGTGATGAGTGAGCACTACCATGCTGGGGTGCTCTGTACTCATAACTAGTGATGAGCGGGCACTACCATGCTCCGGTGCTTAGTACACATAACTAGTGATGAGTGAGCACTACCATACTCAGGTGCCCAGTACTCATAACTAGTGAGGAGCATTCACTACCATGCTCGGGTGCTCTGTACTTGTAACTAGAGATAAGCGAGCACTACCATGCTCAGGTTCTTGATACTTATAACCAGCAGTTGATATTCTGATGGGCACAACTCAAGTATACAAGTATAATAGAAGTCAATGGAGAACTCAAGAATTTTTTTCAGAAGATTTCCTGAAAAACAAAACTCAGACAAACTGCAAACTCACAGGAACAAACAGTAAGGACTAAAGAGAAAAGCAAGAGAAGTAAGGCAGCAGCAAGAGGACAACAAGGGTTAACACCACCACTGCAAACAGTATTAAAACACTACAACTACTAGTAAGTCTGGATGAAATCACCTTTCCAGACCAGTATAGAGAAACTATAGCTGGCACTAATGTAAGTGTCCAACCAGCATACATATGAGGAGCGTGAATGTGACTGGCTCTCCCACAGGATCTGACCAAAGGAGATTAACAAGCAGCCTAGCAGAGATTATTTTACTCTTGCTAGCCTTCCTATGAACTACAAGCCTGTGGGTTGACGTCCGAGTCTCCCTGCACTGATCACAGACATCAGAGACGTTAACAGGCAGAGTGCAAGAATCTGTACTTTCCATAGATCTTGACGCCACCATAAGAGTCAGCGATGCATGCAAAAGCCTCCTTGTGACAGACAGTCTATCGGGCTGTTCACATGTCAAATTTTTTGTGGCCATGTAAAATCACAGAACCATGTCCAACATTGATGCAAGCGTCGGATCAAAATCGGCAAAGTCTATGGATCACTAAAAAACCTGATCGCATTCGGATGCCATCCGTTTGCTGTCTATTTTTCGCTGACTTATAGATAAGAGATGAAAGTGTAATGAAATTTATATTAGAATCCTCGGTTAACACGAACATGTAAAAATATCAGCCTGATTTGGATCCAGAAAAATGGGACAATTTTTTTCTTACTTGTGATTCGCGTGAGTGCGGTCCATATGTAATTTTTTTTACATTCACAGCTATTAATCATTTACAAGACCAGTTACAGTTCCCTATGTTACAGAATTTCAAAGTATCCGTAAAAATCAGATGCTATAATTTTTTATTAGATTCTTTTCTTGCACCCATAGAGATGAATGGGTGAATGTCATGCGATTTCAGAGTAAAATTGCAGCAGGCGATTTTGTTCCCACGTAGCTTCTGCCAGTGAAAAAATAGGTCAGTACTGCACCAGTAAGTAACATTGATTTGAGTGCAATACATTTTTTATAGCACTTGGAGTGAAAATATGGTCATCTGCACAAGGCCTTAAAGGGGTTGTCCATTACTGGGGCAACCCCTTCTCGTTTCCCATGTGTGGCCCCCTTAAAATAAAATAGCTTATACTCACCTTCCATGGCGGCGCCCTCCCAGCAGTGTCGGCGCCCTCCCAGCAGTGTTGGCGCTTGTGTTCCCAGGGCTCTTGTGAGGTTGTGAAGTCACATGACTCTGCACCCACTCACCCACATGACTCTCTCCCCGCCTTGAGACAAATGATAAATCAGCAGGAAGTGTGCATCCAGGCGCATCTCTCACTTCCTGCTCATCATTTCTCTGAAGGCGGGGAGAGAGAATCCGGCGGTGACTAGGTCACGTGACATCACAACCTCTCGTTGGCTCAGGGAACTCGAGCGCTGACACTGCTGGAACAGCACCAGCATGGGAAGTGACTATAAGCTATTTCAATTTAATGGGGCCAAATATGAGGAATGGGAAAGGGTTGACCAAAAAGTGGACCATCGCTTTAACCCTACTTTCATGTTATGGGTTAAAAAAAATGTTCTATGAAACTCATTCTTGTAAAAAGTTTGCAAATTGCTTTTGCGTTTAGTGAAATATTGATTAAGATTTTACTGTTCAAAGGGGGTGTACTTATTTATGCTGAGCACTATGTGTATTACCTGTCATGGCATTCCTGCCTGTGATGATAATATTAATAACATGACTACTGAGAAATTATCTGCACAGAATAGGAAGTGCCAGTTTTTTATTGGGCTCAGTGGAGTGCCAGCTCTCTACTGCTCCCCATTGGGGACATCCAGCGTTCTACATTTGATATCTGCCACTGATCGTTGCCCTAAGCAGTCTTGGTAGTATTCCTAGCATCATAGCTGAGTCTGGTGAATTACCACAGTAGTCATGAGCTATATGTGTGGGAACCGAGACTCATAAGGGTACTTTACACGTTGCGATATGGTACCGATATCGCTAGCGAGCGTTCCCGCCCCCGTCGTTGTGCGTCACAGGCAAATCGCTGCCCGTGGCGCACGACATCGCTAACACCCGTCACAGGACTTACCTTCCCTGCAACGTCGCTCTGGCCGGCGATCTGCCTCCTTTCTAAGGTGGCGGTTCATGCGGCGTCACAGCGACGTCACACGGCAATAGCAGAGGAGGGACGGAGATGAGCGGCCGGAACATGCCGCCCACCTCCTTCCTTCCTCATTGCCGGTGGACTCAGGTAAGGAGATGTTCGTTGTTCCTGCGGTGTCACACGCAGCGATGTGTGCTGCCGCAGGAACGACGAACAACATCGTACCTGCAGCAGCAACGAAATTTTGAAAAGGAGCGACGTGTAAACGAGCAACGATTTTTCACGTTTTTGCACTCGTTGATCGGTGCTCCTAGCTGTCGCATGCTGCGATGTCGCTAACTGCGCCGGATGTGCGTCACTAATGACGTGACCCTGACAATATATCGTTAGCGTTGTCGCAGCGTGTAAAGCACCCTATAGGAGCTGCAGAGAAGAGGGGCTGTGGTTGATAGCATTATCCACAGGTATTTTTTTTTTAATTGTAAATCATTACTTACTCATGGCCCATTTTATTGTGAAGTTACAGGTTCTATCATGTAAGCAATAGTTGTCCTCAATGCTGAAGAGTAGACCCCTTCATGACTTGCTACTGCTCATAGACAGTCTTTGATGTACTTGATCTGCTCAGTCACAGACTTCATGCATCCTTTTACCTTCCATAGGTGCCCTGTTTCCCCAAAAATAAGACCTAACCTGAAAAAAAGCCCTAGTAGGATTTTGGGCTTTTTTTTGAGTATGCTTAAAATATAAGCCCTAGTTGCGGTTCCATAAGGAAGGGTCCAAGCAGCTAAAAAAGTTAAAAAATACAGCAGGACTCTTCATCAAAGTAAACAAACACTCCCAAAAGAAAGCAGACATCCCCCAAAAAAAACAGACAAAACCCCCCAAAAATTGCATTCCCCAAACCCCAAAGAATTACAGTTGACAAGTGCCGATGGTGGATGGGCTCTCACACAGAGATTTGTGTTGCTGTCAGGTCCCTCGCTGTTCCAGCTGCATTCCACTGCAGCTCTCACACAGAGATCAGCTAGAGTATCACTCCACATGATTAATACTTCTTCCAGCCACCAGGGGGAGCCAACAACTGTAGAACTCAGGGGGACCTGACAACAATGCAGATTTGTATGTGATAGCCATTTCACTTTCCAACTGTAATTGTGGTTTGGTAAGTGCGATTCTTTTAGGGGGGTGTCTGCTTTCTTTTGGGGGTAAACTTAGCAGTACATAGAAAATAATACATTTAAGTACATAATTTAACCCTTTGTAAATATGGTCTGTACACACCACTATAGGACTAGTTCTGCACCATGAGAATAGCAGATCAGGTAAGAAAGTGTGCATCTTAGCCAGTAATAAGAGTAGCACAAAATGTTCTAGAATGTAATGACAAGATTATATTTAAATAAATGTTGATTTTTTTGTTCAAGAATAAATGTGGATTGTTGTTCATGGGAAAATATAAGACACCCCCGGAAAATAAGCCCTAGAGCAGGGGTCTGAAACTCGGCTGGGTGTATGGGCCGCACAGAGAAAAAAAAATAATTTGAGGGCCGCATTCTTTGCAGGACAAAGTGACATTTTTATTGGTACCATATATATTTTGTTTTTTACACACTTTTGGATCACTGATTTTGAACATTTTTTACTTGTTTATTATAGCAAATGTGCACATTCTTTGTTTAAATATAAAAAAAAAAAATGTTCATGGTAAAAAAAAAATGTCATGCCTTATTTGAGTTTTTTTTTTTTCCACATATTATCCCTTTCTTGTAACTAAAAGTGTTACAATTAGCACAATATAGAAATTTTGGCCAACATCTTTTAGTAATGTTCCCCATTTTGTTGTAATGTACCCATCCTTGTTCCCTTGTAGTATTGTGCCCCATCCTACAGTAATGTGCCTCCTCCTTGTCTCCATCCTATAGTAATATGCCCCATTCTTGTCCCCATCTTATCGTAATATGCCCATCCTGTAGTAATGTGTTCATCCTTATCCCCATCTTATAGTAATGTTCCCCTTGTGGCAATCTCCCTACCCTGTAGTACTTTCCCCATCCTATATTTGTCCTATTCTATAGTAATGTTCCCATCCTTCAGTAATGTCCTCATCCTATAGTAATGTGCCAACCTTGTCCACATCCTATAGTAATGTCCCCATCCTATAGTAATGTCCCCAGCCCTATCCCTATCCTATAGTAATGTTTCCCATCCTTGTCCCCTTGTGGTAATGTCCCTACCCTGTAGTACTGTGCCCATCCTAGTCCCCATCCCATAGGAATGTGCCCACCTTGTCTCCATCCTATAGTAATGTCCCCAGCCTTGTCCCCATTCTATTGTAATGTCCCCATCCAATAGTATTGTGCCCATCCTTGTAATGTCCCCATCTTTTAGAAATGTCCCCAGCCTTGTCCCTATTCTATAGTAATGTGTCCATCTTGTCCCCATCCTATAGTAATGTGGTGGCGGCGGCTGAAAGGGGGCAGTGGCGCTATAACTTACCGATCGCTCTCCTCAGCTTCCACAGACACCGGAGTGAAGCTGAGTGGAGTGGTCTCTGGCCTCAGATCCACAGTGATTGGAGAGATCGGTCACAAGGCCAGTCTCTCCAATCAGAGCTAGGGTGGGTGAAACAGAGGTCACCCATCTCCAGCCAATGATCAGTGCTACAGCTGCACTGATCATGGCTGGATTTCAATGTTTCAACCATTTTCAATGGCTTAAACATTACAGTGGCTGTGATTGGCTGAGCGGCGTTCGTCAGCTAATCACAGCCTCCGTAGGTCCAGGGAGGAGACACCACTCCTCCTTAGGTCTCCTACTCCCCAAATCTAAGGTATTTGCAAAGCGATCGCAGCCACCGGGGCTCCGGGGCCGTGATTTCCCCATGACGTACTGGTTACGTCAAGGGTCCTTAAGTACCAGGGAGCCATGCCATACCTAGTACGTCATAGGTCTCTAAGGGGTTAATGTGCCATCCTTCACATACACACACACAAAAAAACCCCCCATCATTCTTCTCACCTATCCTGCGTTCCCTCGGCTGCCTCATCTCTGCTTCTTGCTGTCTGTAGGCCCGTGTTCCCGTTGACTATAGGGGCAGGAGCAGGGGCCGCAGTCACTGTCAGCAATTTATGTCAGATAATTGTTTTGCCGGCGCTGCACGCGCAGAGTCAAGCTCTCTATGCACAACTATTCCAATGCAGCCGTCCGCCAATCAGATGTAAGCAGCTGAGGTCAGGCAGTTTCCATTGGAGGAATAGTTGTGCACAGAGCGCTGGACTCTGAGAGAGCAGCGCCGGCAAAACAATCTGACATAAAGTACAGACAGTGGCTGCAGCCCTGCACCTGCCGCGATAGTCAACAGGGGCACGGGCCTGCAAGCCCACAAAGCAGCCTGAGGGGCCGCATGCGGCCCGTGGGCCGCATGTTTGAGACCTCTGCCCTAGAGCATATTTTGGAGCAAAAAATAATATAATACCCTTTGCAGACAGAAAAGAAAAGAGAAAAAAAAGAATGAGATAGCAAACTATAAAGATAATGCAAGATAATTAGATTTGGCAGTTGCACAGGCAACCATCAGGACCGAATATATCAGGTTGTAAGTACAGTATTAATTGGTAGAGAAGTAAAGGATTATTCACTGCGACTGAAGAAGTGCCTTCACTGAGCTCTTGATAAATTTCCGAAAGCACATTTTATACAGCTAATATCAGCAGTTTTAGATATTAATCTGTGGATTTTTATTTCTCCTTTTTAATCATTTTAACTCTGCCACTGACGAGGCCAGGTTCAGCCATGATGGTTCTGGTTAACGTCCATACATACTGTAAGTATAATTTTTGTTGTGCCAGTGTTTTTTTTTTGTTTTTGACAACCTATAAAATAAAAATGTCGTCAGGATTCAATCCTGCTGAAAAATTCCTGCAGCACAAGGTGGTTGTCATGCGCTGTTCTGCCCCTCACTCACTAGGTGTCATGGTGACTCCAGACTCTCCTCCTTAATTGCTCAGCCAAAGTCGGGTGTCAACTGTTTTGTGCTCTCTGGTCCTTGGTTTAGCAGGAGTTAATTCCTGCTGGCTGGAGAATTGCTGCTGGGATCACAGGTTGTGGACATCCTATCACAATCGCCTCTGCCTTATAACAAATAGTGGAACCAAGCCTCACATGCCGAAGATAGCTTTAGCCTTGCTCCAGCGTATTCAGTCTTTGTGCGTGGTGACTCAGTTGTTGGTGAACTGTTGTATGCTATTGGGTGTGCTGTGGAAATATCCTTGTTTGTTTATTTCCTCCCTGTACTTTATTTCTCCCTGAGCACGTCTTGCTAAATTCTCCTAAAAAGGGCTGAAAGCCCGTACTCACGAAGCGCTCACTGATATCCTAATCAGGCACGAATACTAAGATTCTTTATAGCAAGATATTATTTATTTAATAGCACATGAATAATCAATGGTACATAGGCATTATAACTACTTTATAGTCATAGAATCTTATACAATAACAGAAATATACATCAACATTACCGTATGTTGTAGCACTCCTTCCTCATCGGAGGGACTCGATTAGTGAGAAGGAAGACAACCCGGCCTCTGCATCACAGGCGCAGTGCGTCCACTTGAGCGTCCTGGAAATGTCCATGTCTCACTGAGTGAGCCCTGTTTTTATACCAAACTTTGTACATTAAGGTCGTCGTGTGCACTGAGTATTACAATTGGTGACCAGCATATGATTGCTGAGTCATGGTCATGTAACCTGACCACACACTGCTGTGGGCACCAGTAGCTTCCTACACATGTTGCTAGCTGACCACTGGTTTTCTGCATATGTTGCAATGATCCGTGAATTTTACATCTCTAGTTTCCTACACATGTTGCTAACTAACCACTGGTTTCCTGCATATGTTGAACTGTAAGCGTTCCTTCCTCATAATAGTGGATTGTTCAAGACCTACTAACACGTACTCTTCATCATGGTGAAATCGGGTCAACCAGAGGACACCTCTCTGATACTGAGTTTGGATGGATCAATAAGACCTATAATTACTATCTTTTGATTAGGATTCCTATCTAATCACACTCATTCTTCAGTCATATCACATTGGTATCACAGCACATATTGTCTTTTTCCCTGTGTGTGCTTGCAGTGAGTTTATGCCTTGGTTTTTCCCTGTCTGTTGGTGTTTGTGGGATTCTTTACTCCTGTTCCAGACCTCCCAGGGGGTGTTAGACCAGGGCTGCTCTGGAGGTAGGGCTACGCTTGTGGTCCAGACCTGGCTACCATCGAGCCTATGTCTGGAATAAGGGACGGTTTAGGGCCCCTAGTCTGAGGATCAGTCTAGGTGTCCACACTCTGGTTTTCCGTGTCATATCCATGACAGTGCTATCATGTGCAGTCCTGTCCTAGTCCAGGAACTATCACAAACTGGTTTTCTCCGCTCAATCTCCTTGGGTCGAGTTCACATAGCATTTTACTCTCATGTTTGTGGCTTTCTGAGATTTACGTCTGCAGCCCTGGAATGCGGAATTTGGGCATATGCTGATGTGTCTGGATGCCATGAATGATAGTTCAGCCATTCAATCTTTGGCAAGGGCATGCTGAGTTGTCAATATGATGTGTTATGATCCGGAACCATGGAAGACCACCATAAATCATTGGTAAAAGGTGACAAGAGCATTGGCAACTAAACTGGCAGCCATCCCCTTACTAACCATCAACACTAGAAGTAGCCGAGGGGTGAACTAACATCCTGTGCACCGTGAACACAGCCGGAGAACTAGCTATCCTAAAGGAAGGAAAGATGAATAACTCTCTGCCTCAGAAAATAGATTGCCAAAGAATAACAAGCCCCCCACATTCAAAGACTGCAGTGATATAGGAAAGCACAATACACAGATAGATGGTAGGATTAGCAAAAGGTGAGGCCCTACTGACTAAATAGGACAGGATAGGAAAGGGACTGATGGTGGCCAGAGAAAATCCCTGCAAAAATCCAAAAACCTGATAGTACAAAAAGCCCTCAGATCACTAGATCTGAACTCCGTCCTATACCAGGCACTCTTGTCATACCAATGAACAGAAAGCAGGAACCATTACAAATTCAAGAAGCAACAAACACATGGACTAATAGGAGCAATACTCCAAACATAGCTGCAGGGATCTTCCCAGCTTCTGTTATGATCCAGAACCATGGAAGATCACCATAGATCACTGGCAAAAAGGTGACAAGATCATTGGCAACTAATCTGGCTGCCATCCCCTTACTAGCCATCAACACTAGAAGTAGCTGAGGGGTGAACTAACATCCTATGCACCGCGAACCCAGCCGGAGAACTAGCTATCCTAAAGGAAGGAAGGATGAATAACTCTCTGCCTCAGAAATAGACCGCAAAAGGTATAGCAAGCCCCCACATTCAAGATTACGGTGATATAGGAAAATACAATACACAGATGGAGGATAGGATTAGCAAAGGTGAGGCCCCACTGACTAAATAGGAAAGGATAGGAAAAGGGCTGATGGTGGCCAGAGAAAAACCCTACAAAAACCCAAATACCTGATAGTACATAAAGGTCCTCAGATCGCACGATCTGTACTCCGTTCTATATCAGGCGCTCTTGTCAAACCAATGAACAGAAAACAGGAACCATTACAAATTCAAGAAGCAACAAACACATGGACTTATCGCAGCAAAACTCCTAACATAGCTGCAGGGAGCTTCCCAGCTAAGCAACTGAGAGGGAAGATCCCTGCATGCAAATAAACTGAAAACAACCACAGCAAATGACAAACTCAGATAAGAGCAAAAAGAACCAAACAACAAATAAAGAGCCAAGCACTTATCTGGGGTAGATGTGATCTGGAGCAGGATGAAGCAGGCTGGTGTACAAAGAACAACTGACATCCGGCATAGCCTGCTATCAGACCAGGGTTTAAATAAGCAGAGAGTTAGCAATGGAAACGCCCATTGCTCAACACACCTGGTCTCTGACCAAACCATTCCTGGCCACAAGAGGGAGCCTCACAGCAGCAAAAGCATAACTGACATTCACAACAGTACCCCCCCCTTGAGGAGGGGTCACCGAACCCTCACCAACGCCACTGGGTCGCTCAGGATGAGCATGATGGAAATCGCAAACCACCCTGTCCGCATGAATGTCAGAAGTCACAACCCAAGAGTTATCCTCCAGCCCATAACCCTTCCATTTCACAAGGTACTGAAGCTGTCGCCTACTGCGACGGGAATCCAGAATTTTCTCAACCTCATACTCCAGATCCCCTTGTACCAAAACAGGGTCAGGAGGCACTGCTGCAGGAACTGTTGGCTCCACATGTCTCTTCAACAAGACTTATGGAAGACATTGTGAATCTTAAATGACACAGGCAGAGTCAAACGGAAAGATACAGGGTTGATAATCTCCGAAATCTTATAAGGTCCAATAAATCTGGGCTTAAATTTAGGAGATGGAACTCTCATAGGAATATTTTAGAGGACAACCACACCATGTCCCCCACTTTAAACCGGGGGCCAACAGTCCGACGGCGGTTGGCAAATTTCTGGGCAGATTCTTGGGATTGAAACATTTTATCCACTACCTGCCCCCAAATCTACTGCATTCTGTTTACCACCGAATCCACCCCTGGACAGTCAGACGCCTCAAGCTGCCCCGAGAAGAACCTGGGGTTATACCCAAAATTGCAGAAAAATGGGGACACCAATGTGGTAGAGCTAGCTCTATTGTTAAGGGCAAATTCAGCCAAAGGCAAAAACGAAACCCAGTCATCCTGATCCGCAGAAACAAAACACCGTAAATAGGTCTCCAGGGTCTGGTTAGCCTTTTCAGTCTGACCGTTGGTCTGAGGATAAAACGCCGACGAGGAGAAAGACAGCTGAACACCCAATTTGGTTGGCTGGATGTACTGTTATGATCCAGAACCATGGAAGACCACCATAAATCATTGGTAAAAGGTGACAAGAGCATTTGCAACTAATCTGGTAGCCATCCCCTTACTAACCATCAGCACTAGAAGTAGCCGAGGGGTGAACTAACATCCTGTGCACCGCAAACCCAGCCGGAGAACTAGCTATCCTAAAGGAAGGAAAGATGGATAACTCTCTGCCTCAGAAAATAGATTGCCAAAGAATAGCAAGCCCCCCACATTCAAAGACTGCGGTGATATAGGAAAACACAATACACAGATAGATGATAGGATTAGCAAAAGGTGAGGCCCTACTGACTAAATAGGACAGGATAGGAAACAGACTGATGGTGGCCAGAGAAAAACCCTGCAAAAATCCAAAAACCTGATAGTACAAAAAGCCCTCAGATCGCTAGATCTGAACTCCGTCCTATACCAGGCGCTCTTGTCATACCATTACAAATTCAAGAAGCAACAAAAACATGGACTAATAGGAGCAATACTCCAAACATAGCTGCAGGGAGCTTCCAAGCTAAGCAACTGAGAGGGAAGATCCCTGCATGCAAAATAACTGAAAACAACCACAGCAAATGACAAACTCAGATAAGAGCAAAAAGAACCAAACAACAAATAAAGAGCCAAGCACTTATCTGGGGTAGATGTGGTCTGGAGCAGGATGAAGCAGGCTGGTGTACAAAGAACAACTGACATCCGGCATAGCCTGCTATCAGACCAGGGTTTAAATAAGCAGAGAGTTAGCAATGGAAACGCCCATTGCGCAACACACCTGGTCTCTTACCAAACCATTCCTGGCCACAAGAGGGAGCCTCACAGCAGCAAAAGCATAACATTCACAACAATGATGATAAACAGCTCAGCTATCCAATTAGGGCTGGGGCGTGTGAGGCTTCTGTGCCGCCTCCTGGAGCAGGCGAACTGCTCGGGTCCGGGGTTTGCTGTGGCTCGAGGGTCCCCAGCCTCTCGATTTAAAAAGGGGGGAAAGTTATTTACAAGGGATAATTCATGACGCCACCCATGGTTCACGGTAAGGGGGGTACCGCTGCTGCCGATGGGAGTACCCGGGGTAGATAGAGTGGGGCAGCCAGATGGTGATCCCTCCATGGGTAGGGGAGGCCCCGGGACTCTGGAGGAAGATGGCGGATGGTGTTGTGCAGGCAGGACGCAAGGAGGGCAGTGTACTCACTCAGGCTGTGAAGATGGTAGTGCAATCATTAAGCAGACTCTGACACAGGAGTAAACCAAGTCTCTGGGTACCGCTTCCATTTTGGGGAGCCCGTCCGGGTGTCCGTCCCCACTGGTATTGCTTAGTGGTCCGGAGCCTGCCTCCTTGCACAAGTGTAGAAGTTCCTAAGTGACCCGTCGGCCTGAAGCTGTCAGGGTCCCAATCCCTATATTTCTACAGTGAAGCTGTGCTCTCGATGGCTTACACTTTATGATTCCAGTGGGTTGCATGAGCTGGAAAACTCTATCCCCCTTGTTGTTTTGATGCCTTCGATCTCTGAGCTCTTGGGGAAAGTTCATAAAGAGACTATCCTCCACAGATTAATTATCAGGTTGCGTGAAGCTACTCCCCAATCTAGGTCCTGTAGCTCGCCGTGCTCGGTACCGGTCCAGTTACTGGACGTTCTAGTGCCGACCGTTCTCCAAAACTAAGTCAGTACACCCTTTCCAATACCCTGCGACCGGGCCTCCGACTCCTCTGGTCTCAGTCCATCGTCTGCGACCCAACCAAGGTCACACAGGAAGCTACAACTCCCTCAGCTCCTCACTCTTTGAGGGCTACTACTGAACTTCAGGGAGCTGCTACTTACAGCTCCTCACTCTTTGGGAGCTACTGCTGAACTGACTAAATCCCTCCCACCAGTCTGCCTGACCCCTAGGCGGGTGGCCCTTTTCCAGCTAGACAACCCACTGGTGTGTCGGACATGGTGTGGTGTGAGGTGTGGTTAGGATTTGAGTGCTGATGGGAACAATACCAGTGTGTAGGAATCCAGAACCATGGAGGGTGAGTTCTGCACTAAGAGAAAGGAGAGTGCAGTTCCCTTTGACACCCTGATAGAGTTAGGGGTGTCACACTTCCTGCATGTGTTTCCTGTTTAGAGGGATTATCTTGTTTAGTGACGATCCCGATCTCAAGCCTTCCTGGGAAGCTTGTGTTACAGATTGGGTACAGATTGGTTCCAGGGGTTCTATAAAAAAACCATTATTAAAAAACATTATTATAATACTTACAGGTCCCACGAAGCGTCCTGCAGACTCTGTCTCCTTGCCACGGCTTCCATGTCCGATCATTGCTCTGCCGCCAGTAACCAGCACTGACTTACAGGACCTTCAATGACATCATAGCCATGTGACCAGTCTGGTTTACAGACATTGGCTTACCGAGTGGTCACATGACTATGATGTCATCAAAGGTCCTTTTAACTGAACTTTGACTCACTGTGCGAGTGTCGCATCGCGGAGCATAATCTCCCCACAGGAGTGGGTCAGCTGCATATATTTCCATGCAGCTGACCGCTCCTGTCCGGAGATTGTCAGGCCGTGTGGGGTGATGACAATGCGAGACTGCACGAGTCATACCCTCACTGTCAGCTCTGCTATACTCTCTGTACAGAGCGATGTAGCAGAGCTGAGAATGCTCTCTGCTTCTCACTGTATATAGACTGTGTCTGTACAGAGTGATGAAGCAGAGTTGACAATGCTGTCCCTGTATGGATTACATCGGACTAAGGATTTTTTTTAAAATAAAGATGGAGTCTCTAAATGTTTTTTTTTGTTTTATTTCTATTATATTTTTTTTTTCCCTGTGTTTTTTTTTTTACTGTTTACTAGAAATTCATGGTGACCACGTCTAATATGGCATGACACCATGAATTTTGGGCTTAGTACCAGCTGAGAATACAAAGGTGGTATTAACCCCTTTATTACCCAGCATGCCACCGCATTAGGGCCTCTGGATGAGCCGGGTAAGGCGCCTGGAAATGGCACAAAGAAACAATGCGCGATTTCCAGGGGTGGTCTGCTGAGAAACCCAGCCCCCAGTTGCCTGGCTTTACCTAATTGGCAATCAAAATACAACAATAATACAACAAAATACAATAAAAATGATACTACAAATATACCAAAAGACTGACCCGCACATCCAATAGGTGTGAACAGGTGCTAGCTGAAAACATTATAACTACGAAACATATACAGCTACACACTAAAATGCTAACAATGAAAAAGTGAACTCTGGCATTGCATTACTGCTATAGGAATATTTGAAAGAAAAAAAAAAAAAGAAGATGTTTAGCTTATGTATTGGCCAATGCATGTGAGCCTGATAACCAACAGCAAGGTAATCTCTTTTTTCAAATATTCCTATAGCAATAATGCAATGCCAGAGTTCTCTTTTACCTTTTACTCTAGTTCTGCAGAACAGTCCGGAACATTGTTTACAGCCTTTAGCGCAGTGTTTCTCAACTCCAGTCCTCGAGAGCCACCAACAAATCATGTTTTCAGGTTTTCCTGAATATTAGACCGGGAATAATTCCATCACCTGTGCAACACTGAGGAAAACCTGAAAATATGATCTGTTGGTGGGTCTTGAGGATTGGAGTTGAGAAACACTGCTTTTGAGCCTTCACAAAGATGGTGGTTTTTCCTGACCCAATGAGAGTTTGGTTTCTCTGCTGTGTGGTGGTCGTGTTCCTCCAGCCGCTACTTCCCTACCTGGGAATAGGTGTCTTAAAATCCTGGGATTTTGAAGACAAGAAAACTCTGGATCTGTAATCCCTATCAGCGAGGAGGCGACTTGAATTCTGAGGGAAAACTCACTATTTCTTCTAGAAGTCTCCAGACTCAATCACATCACTGAGCTCCTGGGCAATTTCACAGCTCCGTATAAAAAGGCTAATAGCAGTCTCTCAGTTTGCCATTGACCTTGAAAGTCCAGGTGGCCTAGGGACTGATATCCTGCCAATTAGTAGCTGGCCCTCTGGAGGTTTTAACAGTTACCTCAGGACAGAACCTCTCCATATTATACTCCTCACTTCACCTCACACTGACCTTAACTGCCACTCTCTGACTTTACCTCACATCTAAGCTCCTCCCTTCTGCTTCTAGGGCGCACACTCAAGGGAGTGTGGGCAAATGTGTATGTGGTGAACAGCCCCAGTAAGGGAGTGTGGGCAAATGTGTGTATGTGGTGAACAGCCCCAGTAAGGGAGTGTGGGCAAATGTGTGTATGTGGTGAACAGCCCCAGTAAGGGAGTGGGGGCAAATGTGTGTATGTGGTGAACAGCCCCAGTAAGGGAGTGTGGGCAAATGTGTGTATGTGGTGAACAGCCCCAGTAAGGGAGTGTGGGCAAATGTGTGTATGTGCTGAACAGCAGAGAAAACCATATCCCATTAAATCTGGCAATACATATTATACATATTGAAATACACATGTAGCTGTTATTTGTGGTGATCCAGGAACAGGGCGCCACATGTACGCCTCCGGTCCACAGTACATCCAGTACACAGTTATTACTGGTGAGACGCCACACACGCTTTGACTTTCAGCCTTTTTGAATCACATGATGTCAATGTAAAGCAAAATGAAAAGTTGGGAGAATTCGTGCAGAGGAAGCAGGATTCAAATAAGCCTCTATTCCATTTTCTAATTCCATATTCACTTTGAATGGATTTCTTCTGGTGCCGCTTTCTGCTGTGCCAGAGATGATAAGGGGATTTGAGAAACAAGCAAATCCGTCCACAACAACTTCAAACACAAAGCAAACAGACACAGCTCAATCTGCCGACACAATACGTGTGGTGGGGTTACCTGCGTCCGGCAAAAGGAAGCACAAGCAACATTGAAGGGAATGCGTCCTGTAATCTTGGCTTATTTAATAAGGATTAGCGGGACATTTTCCTATGAAAAATAATTACCAAACCGCAAGCTGATAGTGGGAACATCACTTGGTCAATTCATGTCATAATAAAACTACAGAGTGAAGAATAAATGTAGGACTTATGAATAAGTCTGTACAGGGCAAACAACCAGGAAACACACAGCAGTGTCTGTCCCTTTAAAATTGTCCCTCCAGTGAGGAAGGAGATAAAATCTAGCGCCACCTACTGGAAGTAGCAATCCTAAAAGTCAAAAGTGGACTTTTAACAAGCCTTTTCATATGACCTAGGATATATGCCAGATCAGAATCCCAATTTGCAGACATGGTGTTTCGGGGTGATTGCCCCTCGTCAGTGCAAAGTGTTGGTAACTGATCTGGCATATGAGAAGCTATGTGGGGACCACGGGGGAAGCCTATTCTCCTTACGGAGACCTGACAAACCTTTAAAAGGATTTATGGAAGGTGAATGTGCAAAAAAAGACATCTGATAAAGGCACTGACAAATCCAATTTATATAAATTGATATCTTTATTTTTCCCCTTCACTCCCCGGAGATTTTCTGCTTTTAATTTCTTCCTCCCCTTCTTCTAAGGGCAATAACATTTTTATTTTTCCATCTATATAGCCATATGAGGGCTTGTTTTTGTGGGACGGGTTATACTTTTCAATTAAACCATTAGTTTTACCTATAGAGTACTGGAAAATGGGAAAGAAATTCCAAATGCACAATTCTGTTTTGGGCTTTTTAATTTACCATTTTCATTATATAGTAAAATTTACCTTGAAATATGATTCCTCAGGTCAGTACGAGTTCGTAGATATGAAACATGTATAGTTTTACTTTTATTCTAAGTGATAAAAAAAAATCAAAAGTTTGCCCAAAAAATGAATTGCGCTTTTGCCGCCATTTTCCGAGACCTGAAGAGTTCTCATTTTTCGGGATCTGGGGCTCAGTGATGGATTATTTTTTCGTTTTTTCAGCTGGCATTTTTAAATGCCACTTTTGCATAGATGTGATGTTTTCATCACCTGTTATTGCATTTTAATGCAATGTTGCGGTAACCAAAAAAACCCTGTAATTATGGCGTTTGGAATTTCTTTTTTGCTACACCATGTACCAATCAGATTAATTGATTTTATATTTTGATAGATCGGGCATTTCTGAATTTGGCGATACCAAATATGTATTGCTTTATTCTCACTGGGGAAAAAGGATGGTGATTTGAACTTTTAGGTTTTTTGATTTTTTTTAAAACTCTTTTTTTTACTTTTTTACTGATTTTACTAGTCCCCAAGGGGACTTTATGACTGCACAGTCTGATCACTTCTGCTGATCAGAGCAATGCTTCAGTTGTGTTCCTGTGAGAGCCAGTGCCCTGACAGCATTCACAGGAAGTGAGTCAGAACAACAAGAGGGGTCATGATCTGACCGTGCAATGTCATGGCAACACACTGGCACCCTGTGATTGCATCACGGGGGCAACGATGGTGGCTGTGTTTGACAGCGTGATCTAAGAGGTTAACAGATGCATGTGAAGCTCCGATCCACCTGCACCTGTTGGCCGCACATGTCTGCTGATCAGATGAGCAGACATGTGTGAGGATTACTGGGGAGGCAACCTAGGACATACATATATGTCCTAGGTCATGTAGAGGTTAAAGTGTATATATATATATATATTTATTTATATTTATTTATTTATCATAAGATTTCACAATATAAACTGCATACATTATTAAACTGGCCTCTTAGTCCTAGAGGAGGTAGCCTACTTAGTTTGAAAATCAATCTCAGAGTATTTTTTTTGTACAATAAAATCAGCATTTTGTGAGTCCATAGATATAGAATGAAATAGCTCATGAGTCTAAAGGGGGCTTTACACGCAACGACATCGCTAACAAGATATCGTTAGGGTCACGTAATTCGTGACGCACATCCGGCCTTGTTAACGACGTTGTTGCGTGTGAAACATACGAGCGACCGCTAACTATCAAAAATACTCACCTTATCGTTGATTATTGACACGTCGTTCTAATCCCAAATATCGTTGCTGTTGCAGGACGCAGGTTGTTTGTCGTTCCTGAGGCAGCACACATCGCTACATGTGACACCCCGGGAACGACGAACAACAACGTACCTGCGTCCTCCGGCAACAAGGTGGGCGTGACTTTCTTTTGGCTGCTCTCAGCCCCTCTGCTTCTATTGGACGGCTGCCGTGTGATGTCGCTGTGACGCCGCATGAACTGCCCCTTTAGAAAGGAGGCGGTTCGCTGGCCACAGCGACGTCGCTAGGCAGGTGAGTACGTGTGACGGGTCCTAGCAATGTTGTGCGCCACAGGCAGCGATTTGCCCGTGATGCACAACCGACGGCAGCCAGGTGCTTTCACCAGCGACATCGCTAGTGATGTCGCTGTGTGTAAAGTGGCCTTAAGAGTATTGTGCTTTCGCCGACCAAGCCTGAGTGGTGGTGGCAGCTTGTACTGAGCATTGTGAGGGCTCAGCAGGGAGGAGAGACACTGAGGAGATGTCAATCAGACTATGTGGGCAGAAATTAAGCTTAAAAAACAACAATCCGATGATACAGCCATTCTGACATGTAAAGTAAGTACACCAGCTTTGTTGTATTTAAGATCTATTCAACAATATTTATATGCTGTTTGTATTCTGAAATCTGACAGATCCAATTTAAGAACATCAGTTTTTTCTAGAAACGTAATAATTCCTTATCTTATACAGAGACACAATCGGGTATTTTAAGGGAGAATGTCATTAATGGGACATCTGTCTGTGGGATCAACAATCCTAAACTTTCTATGTAGACATGCAGGGCATAGAAATTTGAACAAAATTATATTTTGTTTTCCTATAATTTTTATTATTATTTCCAAAGTAGCACGTAAAACATTAACGATAACTTCCATTTTTTTTAGAAAAAAATGAGGTATCTAAAATTATATTTTGATACCTGTGATGCGATGTGTTAATCTCGAGAATTCCACATTTTTCTCAGTGTGAGACATGTAATGACTGACAGTCAGCTCTCCTGCTTTACATGTCTCATACTGGTAATGCTCACTTTCATTTATAATAATATCTGGAGGCAGATTCTTATGGAGACCAGTGTCCGGCCCCTAGATCTTAACAGCTTATTTAGATATTAGGAAATATGTGGATGTCTCTGGAATAAAACATCAGATTGCAGATATCAAAGTGTCATTTTTTCAGCTTCCTTCATGTCCATATAGATGGCTTGAAAGGAATGATTCTACTGATAGATTCCCTTTTAAAAAGTTATGTTAAACATTAACTTTTCAGAACATTTTTGTCACACTAGGTAAGGGAAAGTACCAAGCGAGCGGCAAAAGGTAAGGTAAGGGGACCCCTATGTCTAGGGAAGGGGAAGATGGTGACCTCTGACCAAACCTACAGCTTGTCCCTGGGGTCGCTCACCATCCTAGATAGGTTTCGCACCTATGCGCCGAGCCGGATACCTGACCCTAGGTATCGCTAGTGCTGGGGCCTAAATAGGGTATGGATGGGATGAGCTCTTCTTCAACCCCATAAACACTATAGATGACAGAAGGAGGACACACAGGGGGGAAATGCATGAACTACTTATCTACAGATGACACTACTAGGAGTTCAGCAACAATACTACAAAGGAGTGCAAGCCACCTGTTTGCAACCAGAGCTTGAATGAACTCAAATATTATCACCAGCACCTGTCTAGGGAAAATGGGAGTATTTAATTACAAGGGGAATACTGATAATCAGTGTCTGGGTGGAAGGCGAGCTCTTGCTGGGTCCAAAAGGGAGAGAGATGAAAATCCAGGAGGAAAGCTACCTAATTCAATGAATACTAGCAACAGCAACAATAGAAAGCCAGTGAGCATTTTGCACTGCCAAATGCTGTGACCTTCTATGGCTAGAAACCACATGACTGTCTGTCACCCATGACACACCCATAACAATTGTGTGGTTTATTTTTCATTTTTCATATAACTATCTATCTATGTTAAAACAATACTGAAATTTCACAGCTAAACCTCATAATAGACTGCAACTATCTATTTTATGTCATGGACCTACAGACTTCTATGAGATGTGTACTTACTCTAATGACTGTAGCCACTTTATGGCATCCTCCATTCAATTACCCTTATCACCACGCAATGTTCATGCCTCAGGGAAGATGTTGGTCCGATTCCTACAATATGATGGATGCTGATTATATTTACAGGTCATCTGCCCAAGACAGCATTGGGATGTCAGCTCAGTTGTGACCCTATTAAATGTCTAAACTTGCAACATGGCGTTCCATTTCCATCTGTTTAGACAATGTAAGACCTCGGCACGGAGCAGGGGCATGCATTTTTGTTCTACTAATGAAACCCCAGGAGACCGTTCACTCTAATCCCGCCAAACTTGAGCATAAGCCAATTTCTTAGCTTGTTTCGCATCCAAATCTTAGCGGAAAATACAGGCTTTGCTGCTCTCCTAAAATTTTATTTAATAAATAATTTCATGTTACACAGGAAAATACAAGCAATTCTGTAATAAGAAAAACACCAGTGACAAGTGGCTTCAATTATTAGTAATATCACATTTGCTTTCAATGGAAAATAAAAGTCTCATGGGTCCAAGCAGAAGCGAAATGGACAATGTGTCAATATATAGGCGGCCAAATGTATTCTGGAGTTATCATCCAAGTAGATACTTTTGTTGTATCATGCCCAAATACTAATTGATGCTGGAAAGCTTTAAGTGGATGTTGGGCAAATAGTTATTTTTTTTTTTATAGATCTGTGAATTTACTGAAGGCCACTTTACACGCAACGACATCGCTAACGAGATGTCGTTGGGGGTCATGGAATTCGTGACGCACATCCAGTCTCGTTAGCGACGTCGTTGCGTGTGAAATGTACGAACGACCGCTAACAATCAAAAATACTCACCTTGTTGATCGTTGACACGTCGTTCTAATCCCAAATATCGTTGATGGTGCTGGACGCAGGTTGTTCGTCGTTCCTGAGGCAGCACACATCGCTACGTGTGACACCCCAAGAACGAGGAACAACAGCGTACCTGCGTCCTTCGGCAATGAGGTGGGCGTCACTTTCTTTCAGCTGCTCTCCACCCCTTCGCTTCTATTGGACGGCTGCCATATGACATCGCTGTGACGCCACACAAACTTCCCCCTTAGAAAGGAGGCAGTTTGCTGGCCACAGCGACGTCGCTAGGCAGGTAAGTCCGTGTGATGGGGACTAATGATATTGTGCGCCACGGGCAGCAATTTGCCTGTGATGCACAAACGATCAGTAGCGATGTCGCTGTGTGTAAAGCCCCCTTAAGAGACCATTCGAATAGTGAGGCAAGACTAAACTGGAAGATAGCACCCTACCAAAACATTTTTTTAGAGAATATTGATACAAACTTAATAAATGTTTTATCTAGTAAAAAAATGTGGAAATAGTAGTTTTTACTGATATTAGTAGTTGTCAGGCTACCACCAGAGGGAGCTGGAGCCCTGCAGGAAAATACACTGCACAGAGCTGAATCAGCATGGAGGTGGACACTCAGTGTGTGCTGGAGCACTGCCCTGCAGAGTCAGCCAAAATACAGAGGCCACGGGGCGTGCGGGGGATTGTCAGGTAGGCCAGGTCATACACAGTACGGTGAGAAGGAAGACTGGAGGAACGAGCAAAAGCGGGGTCGAGGTCACGCCGAGGTCAGTACCAGAGGAAGCATGTTGTGAATGTCAGTTATGCTTTTGCTGCTGTGAGGCTTCCTCTTGTGGCCAGGAATGGTTTGGACAGAGACCAAGTGTGCTGGAGCAATGGGCGTTTCCATTGCTAACTGTCTGCCTATTTATACCTTGGCCTAGTGGCAGTCTGAGACGGTTATAATTGTCCTGTAGCTCTCCAGTCTTTTCATCTTTCTTCTGACCACATCTACCCCTGATAAGTGCTTGGTTCTTTCTTATGTTGTTTTGTTCTTTTGTTCTTATCTGGGTTGTCAATTATTGTGGTTATTGTCAGTTTATTTGCATGCAGGAATCTTCCCTCTCTGTTGCTTTGCTGGGAAGCTCCCTGCAGCTATGTTTGGAGTTTTGCTGCTATAAGTACATGTGTTTGTTGCTTCTTGAATTTGTAATGGTTCCTGTTTTCTGTTCATTGGTTTGACAAGAGCGCCTGATATAGGACGGAGTACAGATCGTGCGATCTGAGGACCTTTATGTACTATCAGGTATTTGGGTGTTTGTAGGGTTTTTCTCTGGCCACCATCAGCCCCTTTCCTATCCTTTCCTATTTAGTCAGTGGGTCCTCACCTTTGCTAATCCTATCCTCCATCTGTGTATTGTATTTTCCTATATCACCGTAATCTTGAATGTGGGGGGCTTGCTATACCTTTTGTGGTCTATTGCTGGGGCAGAGAGTTATTCATCCTTCCTTCCTTTAGGATAGCTAGTTCTCCGGCTGGGTTAGCGGTGCATAGGATGTTAGTTCACCCCTCAGCTACTTCTAGTGTTGATGGTTAGTAAGGGGATGGCGGCCAGATTAGTTGCCAATGCTCTTGTCACCTTTTTGCCAATAATCTATGGTGATCTTCCATGGTTCCGGATCATAACAGAAGCAACCAAGTGGGGAGGTAGGAGAAGGGGGAATGACTGGGGCTATTGTGGGAAGGAAGGAGGTGGGACAGAACACAGACAGAGCACAGGGGAAGGACGGATCAGGAAACACTTACAGGGACCAGCAATCAGAGGCAAAGCAGTGCTAAGCTTATAGCTGGCGCTGGTTCACCAGAGATGACAGAATTTAAAGCATCCAAGCTCCGGAAGTGAGGTCCGAGAGAAGCCTCCACCCCCTAGCCATGTGGACGGGGAGGTGGAACCATGACAGTAGTTATCTTGAGTTAATAATAATTATTTTATTCATTGTCAGACCCCCTGATAGGCAGTTTGTCGCTAGATCCAAGTTTCCAATTTTTCTCTTGTGAGTGTCACTCCCTGTAATATAGGCTGGATATGAGCTGTCTATCCATCTGTCTTCATTAGCTTATATATGAGCACAGCTTCTATCCTGCACTTATTTTCACATAGGGTTTTTTCTTTATTTATATGTTTCTCTAACCTCCCTGACACTGTACATGGATTATCAATCTCACCGGAGAGATCTGAGAATAATCAGTGCATTTAGGCCTTGTTTACACACTGCGTTTTTACCCGCGTTTTTTTTTGCGTTTTTGCTGCAGTAGTTTCTTGAGAAAATGGTTGAAACCTTTCTGCAGACATTCCCCAGCAAAACCTATGGAAAAAAAAATAGCTGTGCGCACACTGAGTTTTTTCTCAAGAACATTTTTTCTGCAGAATTTCTTGAGAAAAAGAATTTGCATGTCACTTCTTTTCTGCAGGTACTTGTGTTTTTGCCATAGATAATGGTAAAAAAACGCAGGGACCAACCTGCAGAAAAAATGCATCAAAAATGTATCAAAAACGCATCAAAAACACGGTAAAACCGCATGCGGTTTTCGGTGCCTTATTGGTGCGATTTTTGACCGCAAGTGCGCTAATCTTTTAGACTCTCAAGACATTTCTTGAAAAAAATCCTTTTTCTAGTGGGAACAGAGCCTTAGAGCCTCAGAAGAATTTTCTCATTACAAAATCCATTTGTGTTCAGAAAGGAATAATTAAATGTATCTTTATTACCTTAATCAACAATGTTATTAGTTTGACGACCAAAACCTCCTAAGGCTGTGTTCAAAACGCTGCATTGTAGAGTACAAGCACACTGGATGGTATTTTTTCCTGCAGTAAAAACCGACCTGTGGTGCTAGTTCCCGAGCTGCAGCATGTTAATTGTTTGGTGCGGAAATGAGTGTTGTCCGCAGGGAGAACACAGCGAGAGACTGCAACTGCCTGAGCCCGGATCAGCCTCAGGTGAGGGGTAGGAGGTGACTTTGCTCCCCTCTCCCTAGTGCCAAGGCCCAAGGTTGTATCGTGTTTCCGGTGTACGCCGTGTGTTGCGTCGCTTGCCAGGAGGTCCCTTATACCTGGCAGAGCACCAGTAGTCACTGCGTGACACTTGTAGTACGTGGGGATTGACCAACTGGCTGCTCAGTTTAGGGAGATGACACCATGTCATGCAGTGAAAGCAATTCCCATTGTAGAACTTCCATTAAAGCCTTCTATTAACCTTACTTAGGCCTCATTCACACATCCAATTTTTCCATGCATGAGAAAAAATTAATTATTAATTCCATAATCTTAGTTTCTTATCACTATGTCTTTGGAGTGTGGGAGGAAACTGAAAAACCTGGTGGAAGCCCACACAAACCGTGCATATTGTCATGCGGTTCCGTTAGAGCCAAAGTTGGAAGGCTCCAGAGAAAGGTTGACCGGACTGGAGTAGGGATTCAAAGCAGGAAACGTGTCATTGGGTGTTCTGCTCTTTACTCAGCAGGTGGCTTGGCGATTTCAGACTCTGTTCACACTGTAGAGTCTCACACATCTCCTGGTGCATTTATGTTGCTCAGTCAGAACAGGGCATTGTCCAGTTTTCTTATCTCTGGTTTTCGGTTTAGCGGTCGTTAATTCCTGCTGGTCTGTGAATTGCTGCTGTGAGCACAGGTTATGGAAGACCTATCACAGCCACCTCTGCCCTTTAAAAGATGGTAGAACCTGGGGTTCCCTGCCGATAATAGCTCTAGCTTGCTCCAGCGACACCGGTCCTGTGCATTTGATCTAGCTTGGTGATTTGTTTTATGCTATTTGGTGTGTGATGGAAATACCCTTGTAGTTTATTTCCTCCCTGCACTTTATTTCTCCCTGAGCATATATTGTTTTTTTCTATGTGTGCGCTTGCTTTGAGTTTGAGCTTTGGTTCCCCCTGTTTATCGCTATTTGTGGGATATATTTCTCCTGTCCAAGCCCTCACCTGGGTGGGGTATGGGGTTCTTAGACCAGGAATTTTCAGGAGTCAGGGCTATGGTGGCGGTCCAAACCTCTCCACCATCAGGCGTACCTCTGGAATAAGGGACTGCTTAGGGTCCCCTAATCTGAGAGCTAGTCAAGGTGCCCCCGCCTCCCAGTTATCTTATCTTCCCCCATGACAACAAGTGAGGATGGTTAAGTTTAATTTTTTTAACCCCTTTTCACCCCTTTATAATCAAACAAAATAGTGTGACGCCCAGGGGTCACAGGTCATGACACCACCACACCCTACACCCCAGTTAGGAACACCAAGGCTAACCAAAAATCCTTGTTGCCTTCCTCCAGGAGCTGGTGTCCACACCAGGGGGTGGGCCAGGCGGTTGGCTCCACCCGCCGAGGAGTTCACAGCCCTGGAGGCGGGAAAACCAGGCAGTTAGCTCAGGGAAGAGCTTGAGTGTGGAGCTAAGATAGAGTTTGGAGTTTGAACAGATCAGTTAGGGAGGTGAAGGAGTAAACAGTGAAGTGAAAGTAGAGTAAAGTGAAGTGGTAAAGGAGGAAAGTAGGAGTAGTGACAGTTCGTAAAGCCTGAAGTTGGTCCGGGTGTGTGCCCCGGACAGTGACAGCAAGGTCAGCAGACGGCGGTGATAGTCTGCAGGGGGACTGCTCGGAGGTTGCTGGAAGGACCGCGGACGGGTGGTGACCCGGCGGTCTGGAGCAGTATACGAAGAACAGTCAGCACCAGGGCAGCGGCCTTTCGGATCCCAGCAAGGCTAGGAGTCGCCATAATTTGCCAAATCCGTCAGTGAAGGGGACGACTGTCTCCCAACAACCAAGTCCCGATTGAAGGCAACAGTCCAACCGTAACAGAGAGACACCGCCACCGCCAGGGCACCAGTTTCTCAGGGCCAGCGCCTGCGGGCAAAGTAGGGCTCCTCCAGCCCATATCCAAGTCGGGGAGCGGGTTACCGGTGGGAACCTATCGCAACCATCATCATCTTAGGTACAGAAAAAGGGACCGTCACCATCAACTACTAGGGAAAAGCAAGTGCAGCCGTCCGTGGGAACCGTCTTTCCAGCCGTGTGTTTTACCGAGAACTGTGTCATCGTCTCAGGCTGAGTGAGTACCACAGTGCCGCAAGGCACAGCGCTGCCCCCGCGTCCCTGCGCCCACCAAGCCCTGCATCTCCCACCTCATCACTGGGCCCCGGGACAACCAACCCCCTACCCACGGAGGGGAGGACTAACATCTAGCTGCTCCATACCATCACTCCCGGGATCCCCATACAGAGCAGCGGTGGTGTCAACAAATCACCACAACCGTGGGTGGCGTCACGGACAATAAACTATATCCCAAAACCCAATCCCCTTTCACTCACGGGTGAGGAGCGCCGCTAGAGTCCCCGGGATCCGGCCCATCGCTCGAGCCACCGAGCAGCAGCGGGCCGCGGCAGCCGGACCCGAGCAGTAGGGAGAGCGCGGCATCCCCTCCTTCGCCCGCGACAACTTGGCGTCACGAACAGGATCTTACCGCTCTGCCGTTGGGTAGAGGTGCGCCTTGTGACCGCCGGAGGTATCCGGCTGAAAAATTTCAGAGGTCGCCATCTTTGGCGCGAAAAGTTTCCGCTCGAGCGTCTTCTCGAGTAGCAGAGGCGCGAAGGCCAAAACCCCGCCCCAAGAGAGGAGGGGCCGGAAAGAAGCTAAGGGGGACGCGATGGCGGCTGGCTGCATGTGAGCGCAGCTATAAAAGCAGGGACGCCAGGACTCTGCGGACACCTTGTTCCTGGGAAAAGCCGCCAGCAACATGTGGATGTCGTCCCGCGACACCGTAGCCCCCGCGCCTGGAACCGCGGCGTGGGTGGAGATCCGGACCCCGCAGCTCTACCAACGGCTGCAGGTCAGGATGCAGCTCCTCATGGAGGAGTGGGAGACCGACATGGCGGACGTTATAGCAGCCGTGCGGAGATCCGAGGAGGAAGCGGAGGAAGGGAGGGTGAGTGACCCACGCCCCGATGCCCTTGAAGGGCCGGTCATCGCGGCTGCGGGACCCGGTCCAAGCCCTCTCCCCCCGCTGCCTCCCTCGCCACCCATCTCGGAAGCCGTGACCCCGCCACTAGGCCCGCTACCACCGCAACCGGTAGCAATACCCAGCATCCCCGCCCAGGCGGGCCGACCTGCAGCCGGAGCCCGTAGTCGACCGGAGGTGTTGCCCTGGAAGGCTCCGAAAACCGCACCGGAGGCGTCTCCAGAGAAAGTCCCCAAGCCGGAGCTGATGACCCGTTCCGAGCCGGAGGCCCAGCTGCGGAAAGCCCCTGTGCCCATCCCCCACACCTCGGCTGAGGTAGCGCCGGGTTGTCGCTGCAAGGCGGCGCCCAAGGCCAAGACGCCGCGGGACCCGCCGCCCAGATCTCTGACAGTGGGCAGCGTCCAGAATGTCCCGCAGGGCCCGACCCGTGCGCCGGAGCTCGCAGCAGCGCCGTATTGGGACAGGGAGCCGGTACCGCTGGGCCTGGAGATCGGTGAAAGAGAGAGGAAGAAAGCGGAGCTGGTGGCCCGAGCAATTAGAGAAAAAGAGAACCTCCGTCAAGCAACGTTCCATGTCCGGGGCCCGCTGTACGAAGGGCAGGGGAGGCGGTTTGATGTCCGCCGGGGCTATGGGTTTATATATGAACCGGGCCTGGAGGCCGAAGTGTTTGTAGCCCGGCGGGATGTGAATGCCCACCTGCCTGAGGAGCATCCCGGCCGTAACCTAATGCCGGGTGACATCGTGCAGTACACCCAGCACTGTGGGGAGAGGGGGTGGTTCGCGCTGGACGCTAAGCTAAGGGGCAGCCAGGAGTCCCGAGTGAGCGCCGCGCCCCCTCCCTCAGGTGATGTTGAGGACTCTGAGTAGGGCAGCGGAGCACCATTGTCCAGTCCCCGTTGGGACCACCAGTCTGTGTTTGTTTGAAAAGTTAAAGTAATGATTAGCAACAATGGAACCGAAGCTTCACCTGATTCACCGTGATTGAGAAAACCGGCCGTTGCCGGCACCGTTGTCCCCGTGGGGACCGTTTAAAAAGTTGTATAAGGGACTCCTTATGGACAAGCCCGTGAACTTGCAGGGCAACCACAAACGTTAAGTGGCATGTAAATAAGTTGTGCTACCGTTACCGTTTCCGCAATTGCCGCCTCCGGAGAGGCAGGTTGGAGGGAGGGCCCGCAGTAGAGCCGGCTGGGGCCCAGCCACCATAGGAACCTGTGGCTACCCTCTGGAGGGGAAGGACAGATCCCGCTCTGGTAACTTGTGCTGGACTTGGGTCAAGGGGTGCTGCCTGGGTTTTAGGGGCAGCATCAGGGCCAGGTTACTTGGGTGGGAGAGAGCGGAGACCGTAACCGTAAACCGTTTGCAACGTTTAAGTACTGAACCTCCCGATGTGGGATGATGCCATAAATTGTATATATGTTACAGTTTTACCTTTTTATATATTTTCAGAAAATAAAACCGGTGTTGGACGGGCAGCCCTCGGACGGTCTGCATTTTGCTAAGGGGGAATGTGACGCCCTGGGCAAGCCAGGGGTCACAGGTCATGACACCACCACACCCTACACCCCAGTTAGGAACACCAAGGCTAACCAAAAATCCTTGTTGCCTTCCTCCAGGAGCTGGTGTCCACACCAGGGGGTGGGCCAGGCGGTTGGCTCCACCCGCCGAGGAATTCACAGCCCTGGAGGCGGGAAAACCAGGCAGTTAGCTCAGGGAAGAGCTTGAGTGTGGAGCTAAGATAGAGTTTGGAGTTTGAACAGATCAGTTAGGGAGGTGAAGGAGTAAACAGTGAAGTGAAAGTAGAGTGAAGTGAAGTGGTAAAGGAGGAAAGTAGGAGTAGTGACAGTTCGTAAAGCCTGAAGTTGGTCCGGGTGTGTGCCCCGGACAGTGACAGCAAGGTCAGCAGACGACGGTGATAGTCTGCAGGGGGACTGCTCGGAGGTTGCTGGAAGGACCGCGGATGGGTGGTGACCCGGCGGTCTGGAGCAGTATACGAAGAACAGTCAGCACCAGGGCAGGGGCCTTTCGGATCCCGGCAAGGCTAGGAGTCGCCATAATTTGCCAAATCCGTCAGTGATGGGGACGACTGTCTCCCAACAACCAAGTCCCGATTGAAGGCAACAGTCCAACTGTAACAGAGAGACACCGCCACCGCCAGGGCACCAGTTTCTCAGGGCCAGCGCCTGCGGGCAAAGTAGGGCTCCTCCGGCCCATATCCAAGTCGGGGAGCGGGTTACCGGTGGGAACCCATCGCAACCATCATCATCTTAGGTGCAGGAAAAGGGACCGTCACCGTCAACTACTGGGGAAAAGCAAGTGCAGCCGTCCGTGGGAACCGTCTTTCCAGCCGTGTGTTTTACCGAGAACTGTGTCATCGTCTCAGGCTGAGTGAGTACCACAGTGCCGCAAGGCACAGCGCTGCCCCCGCGTCCCTGCGCCCACCAAGCCCTGCATCTCCCACCTCATCACCGGGCCCCGGGACAACCAACCCCCTACCCACGGAGGGGAGGACTAACATCTAGCTGCTCCATACCATCACTCCCGGGATCCCCATACAGAGCAGCGGTGGTGTCAACAAATCACCACAACCGTGGGTGGCGTCACGGACAATAAACTATATCCCAAAACCCAATCCCCTTTCACTCACGGGTGAGGAGCGCCGCTAGAGTCCCCGGGATCTGGCCCATCGCTCGAGCCACCGAGCAGCAGCGGGCCGCAGCAGCCGCGGCAGCCGGACCCGAGCAGTAGGGAGAGCGCGGCGTCCCCTCCTCCGCCCGCGACAATAGCTCCTAGTTTATCACAAAAAGCCAAAAAAATCAGTTTTGAGCAAATCTGAAGTTTTGCGGAATTTGAAGAGAATTTAATTCGTACATCCATCTGTACATGTAATGAATGCTAAACAATCTTGTGATTATCCACTTGTCCTATTCACACCAGATGAGATATCAATCTTATTTCAGGTGACTTACGGCATTTACATTAACAATCAGGAAGCCATTCATTAGAGGTAGAGGTGATCAATTACAGTTTATCAAAGCATATCAATAGCATCGTCCCTCTCTGTGCAGCTCGGCTCCCTCTCTCCGCTCCCAGGTGTCACACTCTCCAGCTCTAATTAATAGTGTTTGACCTGTGACTAATTTTGTGTAATTATATTCAGCATTATTCCTCTGTGCTGTCAATTTACACTTATTATCATTTTACTAATGATCTCTTATGTGTCTCCCTTCATGGCTGAAAATTAGTGACCTATAAAAGACTGAAGAACTTTGAAGGATATTGCCACATTATGACTTTTATTAAAGTAAAGTAGACTGGGTAGGCCAACACTTTGCAGGTAGATGGAGCAGAGCTGGTTTAGCTACTATTCTGGTTACTAATTCTTTAAGACCCCATAGAGGCAGTTTTGGAGGAGAATAGAGGCACAAATGTGAGCCGGATCCAGCGCTTGCAAGCTGAACTGCAAATAGCTTGTAAGTGCTGTGTTCCTTGTCTGGGACATTGGCCACCTGTGAACCCAACCATGGCAGTGAGCTGTAAACTGTACAACTAAAAAATCCCTTTGATTCAGAGAATAGTGTTTTTTTAAGAGATGAATTGCAAAGTTGGTTATCTATATGAGCACTTTGCAAGTTTACCCAATTTAGAAGAGGAGCCAACGCCTTTAGTAAATGTTCTGCTAATGCAAGGTGAACAGTTCAAAAATTGCAATCTGCATGACTCTGGCCAGATGGTGACATGGAATATATGGAATTCCTTTATCATATCCTTTAACCTCCGCAAGGCAAGTGTAAATCTCACCTGGTGATGTGATATGCGGGTGCATGGTTCGTTCCTATAACAGTCTATTAGTTTTGGGCATATAATAAAATAATCGGGTTCAGATTATTTGTACTGAATACCTGTCACGCACGTGACTAGCAGGGTTTACTTAGTAAACCCCCAGAAGATGTTACAACACACAAGGGTCACGATACAATGGAGATCCCTGCCGATTGGGAGAGGGGCGAGGGGGTCACCTCCTGACCTCACTTCAAGCTGATTCCTAAACTCCCTAGCGTCCCTATACAGGTTCTTTCAACCTCTCGGTGAGCAGGATACCTTGGACCCTCATCAGTCCCTAAACTCACCCTGCCTAGTGAGTAGGCTGACAAGCTCACTAGACTCACCATTACAATACAGAAACACAAGGGAAGGAATACAAACAGGGGAAATAGGCATGCAAGGAAAACACTCCAGGTGGCTTCAGTCCAGCAAACACCACTGCTGCACACAACAAGACAAACTTCTTCCAGATCAGGCTCCCTCCAAAGTGGACCACATTGAAATGAGGATTCAATTTCTATCACAGACATCATGTGATCAGATCACATGCCTTAAATAGGGAAGAGGAGTGATCCCAAAGAGCCACACCTGAGATTGGAAGCTACAGCCAGCAGCCAGGCATGAAAGGGGGCTTAACCGTTACAGCACCACAAGCAAGATGTTATTAATAATAGCAGTGGATCTGCCAGCGGCAAGGTGCTGTGACCTTATGACATCAGATTCACCCGGGGTCTTCACTCATGACAATACCTAGTACCACGAATAATAAACCTAATACAAGTCAAATGGGGAACCCAAGCATTTTTCTCGGAAATCCTCAAGAAAAATGCTTGAGTTCTCCTTCGACTTGCATTGCAAGTTTATGCATTCTGTCTAATTTATTTTAATTTGTGGTTTTCAATCCCATGAAAACATCTTTTTAATCTTTTTATCATCATTTATGACTAAATGTAATTTGGCATTATAAATAAGTAATACATTATAAATTAAGTACTTATATCAGCCAACAGAGAAATCTTCAACCCTGGGAGCAGAAACTGCATTTGTTTGAAAATGCCACAACCATTTCCAGGAAGTTAATCAAATTTCTTGGCTACTAATCAAATATCCCATGTGCCGCTGGGCTTCCCGCTCGATGCCAGTCGATTATTTTACAAGGTGCCCTGCCAAATTGCAACACAAATGTTACACATATAATTTTCCTGCGATGTCAACAAACATCGCAGGAAAATATTCAATGAATATTGAGACATTTTTCAATGAAATTTAGAATCTATTATAATTATTTGGGTAAGAAGTACAAATAGCTAAATATAATGAGTATAAATACTGAATGGTTTTGCAGGTGGTGGCCTCAGATAATTCCTCTCTCTCTATCCTCACTGATTCTTCTCTAGTTTTGCATTTTATTAGTGTCCTTGACACTACTGGTAACATGAGGCGGTACCTGCAGCCCAATCCCATTGTACAGCTCCACCAGGATATTTTATACATTTTTGGGATGAAATAAATAAAAATTGCTATATGCATATGTATTCACCACCTTTTCTATGAAGCCCCTAAAATATTTTGGTGCAAGCTATTACGTTCATAAGTCACTTAGTGAAAATGAAGTCCACCTGTGTGCAATCCCATGGTCTGTTAATATATACACACCTTTCCTGAAAGGCTGCAACACCATTAAGCAAGAGGAACCACTAACCAAACAGCACCATGAAAACCAAGGGGATCTCTAAACAACACCATGAAGAACAAGGAGAGCCCCAAACAACACCATGAAGAACAAGGAGATCTCCAAGCAACACCATGAAGACCAAGGAGATCCCCAAACAACAATGAAGAACAAGGAAATCTCCAAACAACACCATGAAGACCAAGGGGCTCTCCACACAACACCATGAAGACCAAGGAGATCTCCAAACAACACCATGAAGACAAAGGAGATCTCCAAACTATCAGAGACAAAATTGCTGAGAAGTACAAGTCAGGGTTGGGTTCTAAAAAAATATCCCAATCTCTGATGATCCTCTGGAGAACCATCAAATCTATTGTCATCTAATTGAAAGAACATGGTACGACAACAAACCAGCCAAGATAGGGCTGCCTACCAAAAGTCTCGGCCCAGGCAAGGAGGATACTAATCAGATAGACAGCCCAAAGATCAAAGGTAATCCTGAAGGAGCTGCAGAGTTCCCAAGCAGAGACTGCAGTATCTTTCAATATGACCACAATAAGCCGTACACTCCATAGTGATGGCTTTTATGGAGGAGGGACAGAAAAAAGCCTTTACTTACAGACAAAAATTAGAAGGCTCTTTTTGATTTTGCCAAAAGACATGTGGGAGAGTTTCCAAATGTATGGAGCAAGGTGATGTGGTCAGATGAAACTAACATTTACCTTTTTGTCCACCAAAATAAACCCTATGTCTGGCATCAAACCAACACAGCTCATCACAACAGGAATACCCTCCCCACAGTGAAACATGGTAGTGGCAGCATCATGCTGTGGGGATGTTTTTAGATAGCAGGGAGAGGGAAAATGGTCCGAATCAAGGGGAAGATGGATGGTGCGAAATACAGAGATATTGTTGATCAAAACCTGTTTTAGTCTTTCAGTGATTAGAGACTGGGATGGAGGTTCACCTTCCAACAAGACAATGAACCAAAGCTACTGCTAAAGCAACACTCGAGGGGTGTAAGGGGAAACATGTAAATGTATTGGAGCAGCCGAGTCACAGCCCAGACCTTAATCCAAATGAGAATCTACGGTCAGACTTGAAGATTGCTGTTCATCAGAAGAAAACCTAACTTGAAGGAGCTACAGCAGTTTTACCTTGAGAAATGGGCAAAAATCCCAGTGGCAAGATGTGGAAAACGCAAAGATTTTCCCAAAGCAACTGTATTTTCTGCAAAAAGAGGTTCTACAAAGTACTGCCTTTAGGGGGTGAATAGTTATGCACACAGACGTTTTCAGCTATTTTTTCCTATCTTTTTGTTTGCTTCACAATAAAAAGAAAATCAAATGTTCACAATTGTAGGCGTGTTCTTACATGAACTGATGCAAACCATAAAACCCTGTTAAATTCCAGGTTTTGAGGTAGCAAAACATGAAAAATTCCAAGGGTAGTGAATATTTTTGCAATGCCCTGTAGATAACACAGGATCCACCAATCTCAATATGTCACAGCTTACCTCCTCCTGCTGTACAATGAATAACATGTGTATAGACAGCATATAACGCAGGTTCCACCATTGAAGGTAGGTAATGTCACAGATTACCTCCTCTTGTACAATGACTGATAACACTTCTATATACAGTAGGTAACACAGGATCCCCCATTCACAATAGGTGGTGTCACAGATCCCTTCTTCCTCCTGTACAATAACTGATAACTATAGATGTGTGAACCTGAAAAGTAAAATTCGTTGTTCTAACCGAACACACACTTTACTATAAAATCACTGTTCATATTCGGAGTTCGGATGCTTTACGTATAATGACCGCTCATGCGAACATTGCTGTACTCGGGTACGCTCGGTGCTCAGCCCAGTGTGAGCCGCTTGCAGTGTTTGATCTGCTCACACTGGGGGTAACTTCAGCGTGATTGGATGAAAGGTGCACCAAACAAAAAATTGGAAAAACCCCATCCACCCACCCCCGGCAGTGCTCTGTTTATGGCTGGCTGTATGTAGGCAGAGACCCGAACTGCCCAATTAATGACTTCCATTTGGGTTCAGGTCAAGTCCATGTTCCAAACCGAACTTTATCTAAAGTCCGGCTGAACCCGCCGAACCGAATTTCAAAGCATCCACACATCTGTACATATACCACCTCAATAAGTAGTAGGTAACACAGGATCCAACCTTCCAAATAGATGATATCACAGCTCACCTCCTTCTCCTCCTATACAATGACAGATAACACCTCTATATGCAGTAGTTAGTACAGGATTCACCATTCACAACAGGTGATGTCACAGCTCACCTCTGCCTCCTGTACAATGCTTGATAACATATCTATATACAGCATATAACATGGTCCACCATTTACCAAAGGTAATATCACAGTTCATCTCCTCCTCCTCCTCCTCCATATACAATAACTGATAACACCTCTATATACTGTAGATAGCACCAGGTCCACCATTCACAATAGGTGTCACAGCTCAACTGTTTCTCCGCCAGTAGAATGACTAATAACAGCTCTATATAAAGCAGATAACAAAATCCACCATCCACAATAGGTGATGTCACAGCTAACCTCCTTCTCTTACCTATAAAATGACCGTTCCCCAGTTCAGAGTATGCTTAGACTTACCGTACTTTTAGGATTATAACATGCACTTTTCCTCCCAAAAATGTGGAAGGAAAATGAGGGGTGCGTCTTATAATCCGAATGTTGATTACTGGAGGGGGGGGGTGTTGGAGAGGGGTCGCAGGAGAAATGCTGCTGGTGCTGTGCTGGGGCCGTGGATGCTGTGCTGGGGCTGCGGGTGCTGTGCCGGGGCTGCAGGCTGCTGTGCTGGGGCTGCGGGCCGTGGGCACTCTGCAGGGGCTGCGGGCCGTGGGCGCATCCTGAAACCGTCGGCAGTGGGGACTTCAAATGGCACTCCGGAGTAGCGCATGCACAGATGGCGCTTTCAGCTCAACATCTCATCTGCGCATGCGCCGCCTCTGGCTTATTTATCTCCCAGCAGCGGACTTAAGGAAAATGGCGTGCATAAAGATGCATACGCAGATGAGATCTTGAGCTGAGAGCTCTATCTGCGCACGCGCCGACTCCGGGTACTATTTCTTTGAAGCCTGTACCGCCGTCAGTTTCTGAATGTTGCCTGGCTCACTGCGCCTGCAGCGAGCATCTGGTAAACCCACCGCACCGCCCACAGAATCGCCCTACTCCACCACCGCTCCTGCGTTCTGTGATCCCGCTCTACCACCGCTGCTGCCCATTCCTGGTGAGACACCACCGGATTGTAAGACGGACCCTTTTTTTACTTTTTTTCCTCTAAATTTGGGGTCTGTTTTATAATCTGGTGCGTCTTATAATTCGAAAAATACGGTATATATCATATGAGTCTATTGCTTGCTATGACAATGTGACTGCTGAATAGAACAAGAAGTATGAGGTGAATATTAGGCCTTCTTGCCAGGGTGAATATAGTATTTTGTTTATATATATATATATATATATATATATATATATATATATAAAATTGCCTTATTCTGTTTGTCTGTCTGTCTTGCTCCAAAATTCTGTCGTTACCGTGACAAGCTTCTCATTGGCCGCTCGCCTCGGCTCCGCCCCCCCGCACGGATTGGCCGCTCACCCAGGCTCCGCCCCCCACGGATTGGCCTCTCGCCCCGGCCCCCTGCACGCATTGGCAACTCGGCCACACCCCGCCCCCTCACGCATTGCACGCCCGCCCTGGCCCCGCCCCCCCCCGCACGCATTCCTCGAACCAACACGGAGCCCCGACTCCCAGGTGAGTGCTGTACCCACGGGAGCCCACACCAGCGTACGCCGGCAACCCAGCCGTCACATACCCTCACATTGCTGGGGTTGCAAGCATACGCTGGTGTGGGCTCCCGTGCGTGCGGGGGGCGGGGTACGCTGGTAACCATGGTACACATCGAGTAATATTGTGTAGCATGGTTACCAGCGTACACCGGCTCCCGGTACACATGTGCAGAAGAGAGAAGACAGAAGAAAGAAGACCCCCGATCATACTCACCAGAAGCCGAGCGGGAGCAGGTGAGCGCATCAAGGTCCTGCAGCGGTGGAACACACACACACACGCACACACATAAGAACAGACACACACACACACACACATCAGATCACACTCACTCTCACACACACATCACACACACATCAGATCGCATCCACACAATCACAACATCCAGTGATATCGCTTGCTTCTCGGCGGCGATACTGTGCGTGCAGTGACCTTCTAGGACCTGCCGGAGGATCACATTGCTAGAAGCATGTGGTATGTTGTGAGTGTGTGAGCGCGTATGTGCAATATCGTCAATGTGTGTGTGCGTGTATGCGATCGTGTGTGTGCGTGTTTGCGATCGTGTGTGTGCGTGCATGCGATCGTGTGTGTGCGTGTATGCGATCGTGTGTGTGCGTGTTTGCGATCGTGTGTGTGCGTGCATGCGATCGTGTGTGTGCGTGTATGCGATCGGATGTGTGCGTGTATGCGATCGGGTGTGTGCGTGTATGCGATCGTGTGTGTGCGTGTATGCGATCGTGTGTGTGCGTGTATGCGATCGTGTGTGTGCGTGTATGCGATCGGATGTGTGCGTGTATGCGATCGGGTGTGTGCGTGTATGCGATCGGGTGTGTGAGTGTATGCGATCGGATGTGTGCGTGTATGTGATCAGATGTGTGCGTGTATGCGATCGGATGTGTGCGTGTATGCGATCGGATGTGTGCGTGTATGCGATCGGATGTGTGCGTGTCGGTAGAAGGCAGAGGAGCATGGCGTGCAGCACAGCTGCTGGGACCGCCCACCGGAGGGCACAGGCAGAAGGGGGGTGTGAGTGTATGCGATCAGATGTGTGCGTGTATACTGTCTGATGTGTGACTGTGCAGCACGATGGGGGGTGCACAGCATGGGGGATGGAGCACGATGGGGAGTGCGCAGCATGGGGGATGGAGCACGATGGGGAGTGCGCAGCATGGGGGATGGAGCACGATGGGGGGTGCGCAGCATGGGGGATGGAACACGATGGGGGGTGCGCAACATGGGGGATGGAGCACGATGGGGAGTGCGCAGCATGGGGGATGGATCACGATGGGGAGTGCGCAGCATGGGGGATGGAGCACGATGGGGGTGCGCAGCATGGGGGATGGAGCATGATGGGGGTGCGCAGCATGGGGGATGGAGCACGATGGGGGGTGCGCAGCATGAGGGATGGAGCATGATGGGGATGCGCAGCATGGGGGATGGAGCACGATGGGGATGCGCAGCATGAGGGATGGAGCACGATGGGGGGTGCGTAGCATGGGGGATGGAGCACGATGGGGATGCGCAGCATGGGGGATGGAGCACGATGGGGGGTGCGCAGCATGGGGCATGGAGCACGATGGGGGTGCACACCTCCCCCCAAAACACACATACACACACTGCCACACGCGCACTGCACAACACACCACACACACACTGGGAACCACAAACACCGCCCTACACAGACACCCACACACACAGACAATGCCGCACACACACAACACCCAACACACAAGCACCGCAAATACACAAATATACGCACATACCGCGCAACACACACACATTGCACAAAACATACCTCCCCCCAAAACACACACACGCACCCCACATCCACACCCACACCAACCGCGCAACACACACAGCACCACACAGACAACACTGCAGACACACAGCGCTCCACAAACAACGCAACACACACACAGCGCTCCACACAAACAACACCGCTCTCACACACCCCCACCCAGACAACACCCAGAACATTTACAGCCCCTACACAAACACTTGGCAACTACATACAACAACATCTATATATATAACAAAAATCATACATTAACTACACAATAAATTCTAGAATACCAGATGTGTTAGAATCGGGCCACCTTCTAGTATATATATATATATCATGCTGTGGAAGATAAAGTAAAAAAACTATATAAGAAATATTTTTAAAATAAATTTAATTTAAAAACTTGATTTAAAAAATAAGTCATTTTAGGAAGACACGTTCCCTTTAAAGGTGTTTTTTTTTTTATAACAAATCATCCATTATTTTCATTTTCCTGCATAAACTTTTTATGTAATCAAATGGTTACTTATAAAAAAAAAATTTTACATTTCCGGTCCTGCAATATTTGTTACCGTCTCATGCTCCAGTAATACGAAAGGAGTTTTCTCCATCTAATTGCTCATTGTTACAAATGTTACCAGCTTCTATATTCACTTTCTCCAATCATTAAACATGTTCCGTCTGAACAATTACCAAGTCTTAACTTTGGTTTAGGTCCTCGTGTGCATACATTATCCTCTCACTTTATACGTGACCCCATGAATTAGCCGGCTCTATTTTTCTTTCGGATTTTCTGTCCGTGCAGCTAATGGTACTACATTAACCGGATGATTTTTCTCTCATTAATCTGCTGGTCCATAAAAAGGTCATTAAAATAATAAAGTACTGGGATTGGAAAGAGAAAAAAAAGCTTTAAAACTTGATATTCTTGTGCAGTGTCGTGCAGATTTACAGTGCAAAGACGAGGACATGGACGATGGAGCAGAAAGAAAATGAACTACGTGAAATTTGAAGAAGGAGTGTAAATACTTTGTTTTGGAAAAATGTAGTTGCCTTCTATTAGTGCAATTACATTTAGACTGTAAGGCTGCACTGATGTTGAACTGGGTAGACCAAGGGGAAATCACACCCTCCACCTATTGACATTGATCTTTTTCCCCATGGACACTACCCCTTTTATGCCCCATGCCCCATGGACTCTACCCTTTGCCCTGTGCCCCCAGGACTCATGCCCGGGCAGTGTTGTGCAAAGGAATGGACTGTTTTCCACAAAAAGGGGAGAACAAAACAGAGGCCCCTTGTTGCCGACTGTCACGTGGGCTCTGCTGTGTATTGACAGATATGTGAATTCTGGCTTAAGAGCCTCAATGCATAAGGACTTTTAATGGACTGTCAAAAATAATACCAGTTTGATGTTTTATAAATAATTATGGTTGGGTACGATCATATTTAAGTGGGGAGGTGTGTAATAGGTGGTCAGTGCCTTGTGATGTGAATATGCTATATTTTACTGTATGTATGTAGTATATTATAAATGCATGTGTGGATATTTAAGTGTTTTGAAATGGAATACCCTTGGGATGTAGCGGAGCTAGGATTGTTTACCAGGTTACTAAAGGTTGTTCCAGTGGTTGAGTTAGCTGGCGGTAGAGAAAGTTTAGGTGTTAGATAAGATAGGGTTATAGTATTTGAGGTAGAAGTGAGAAATGTCAGGGTGAATGGTTGGGAAGGGGAGCTCCACAGGGAGTTTGTAAAGAAGTGGGTTCAAAGTGAAAGGACATGGCCAGTCAGGGAACCTGAGGTAACCTCTGAAGGTCTGGGGCCTATGGCTCACCCCATTGGGCTTAGATAGGCGCCTAGCTAGAGAACCTTTGGGTTCCAGAAGTTGACGAAGGTGAGCGGTATTAGGGGGGAAGAGGCACAGACCCTGGAGTATTGAGGGCGTGGTCCTGGATACTGGGGGACAGCACAAAGAGTAGTACCCCACAGAGAGGGCGGAAGGCCTACTCGTTTCAGCAATTAGAATTTGTCATGTTTCAATGAACCATGGGTAAGGCCAAGTGCTGAAATACATAGGACCAACCATGTTATTGTGGTGCAACTGTTGCTATGCATTTTAATTGAAGAGACAATAAAAAGAAGTTTTTATCTACATTTATTCCCATCTAGCATGGCTGTAGATTCCTTCTTATGCAGCAGATTATCTACAGTTTTGATCAGAAATATGCCACATGTGCATATAGCTTAAAATAATCACCCACATGAGTACAACCTCACTTTTCCATGAATTCTCTTTTCCAATTTTTAACCTTTCAATTGTTTCAAATGACCAGCCAATGACCCTCCGTCTACTGAAGGAAGTATTGTGACTCCATGTTTTCCTCACATTCCAGCCATGGTGGAAAGTAACTATTTCACAGCCTCCCTCGCACTCCTCTGCCCGGGACTATATTGCCCCCATTTCCACTTTTCAATTCCCCCTCCTCTCTTCCCCTAAAAGAAGCGCTGAAGAGGAATGTCAATCAAAGACAAGTGAGAGGAACATCTGTGCTGATGTCCTGTTGACGGAACAATGCTTTGGATCCACCGTACAAAGTAACCTGTTAATGTCACATCACCAAAGCACTGGAGAGAGATTGTGTGACCGTTGGGTCCATCTTCAAACAGGCTCCTCTTTGCATATAATCTCTATTTTGAAAGTTTCTTGGACTTTCGCTGTGGATGTCTTTAAAATTAAAAAGTGGAAATAAGACACCCCTCTTAAAAGCGTTTTCATCTACTAATGTTACCTTTCATTTGTCCTAACTCTTCCTAACTAACACTTTCCTAATATACTTCTGCTACCTACCCTTCTCCTGTAAGCTGATTTCTTTGCAGCTCATATATTCATGTGTTGATGTTTTAGCTTTGATCCTTCTGGTCTGGAGACCAGAATTGGACCAACTGAGCAGGTAGCAGGGCTGTCTCTTTGTAAGTGACAGCAGTCTGGGCACACATGCCCATATCCCACTTAACTCTCCTCTCAGCCTGGTAGCACTGGATAGACTTGTATGTTCTTTAAACTTTCTTTCAACCCTAAAATTATGAAACCGCTGATAGTAACAGATGCTACACTCAATCATATACCACTATGGAATCTATGAGAATCATGGCATGTTCAGTCTCATTGTATACATTAGTATTATCATGGAGGCATCACATAAGGGTTCATAAAGTTCTATAATGACTAGTGATGAGCGAGTACTAAAAAGCTCGGGTGCTCGAGGCTAGGGCCGAGCATCCCAAGATACTCGTTTACTCGGCCCGAGCACCGAGCCCAATGTTATCCTATGGGAGACCCGAGTATTTTTATGAAATGACCCCCGGCAGCATGTAGAAACCCTAAAAATGTCACAAAAGTCTCAGAAGAGTGCTCAAATGACATGGCAACAGCATGGGGAAGACCCCATGAAGCATTTATCACTCAAAAGTCACAGCTGTGAACAATTTTGTCCGCGTTTTACGCCATTTTTACGGACTCACCAGAAAACCTTCCAAAATGACACCAAAATGAATTTTCATGGCGGAAATGTTAAGGGCACATACCCAATAGTGAGATAGAGCTGGTGTATGTTACTTTTGGAGATTACATGAAAGATTTTACGTGAAAACATTGTGTGGCACTTCGATGTCCCTGAGAAGAGACGTACATCAAGGCCTCTTGAGTCTAATGTGCCCATTTTGAGGAAGTGGGTCTATTGTAGTATAGCCCTTTGGCAGGGCAGCCAAAAATTGGGAGGCTCCACATTGTCCCTGGATAGAGACGTGCATGAGGGCCTGTAACCCTGAAGTGCCCATTGTAAGGAAGTGGGTCTATTGTAGTATAGCCCTTAGGCAGGGCAGCCAAAAATTGGGAGGCTCCACGTTGTCCCTGGATAGAGACGTGCATGAGGGCCTGTAAACCTGAAGTGTCCATTGTCAGGAAGTGGGTCTATTGTAGTATAGCCCTTAGGCAGGGCAGCCAAAAATTGGGAGGCTCCACATTGTCCCTGGATAGAGACGTGCATGAGGGCCTGTAAACCTGAAGTGTCCATTGTCAGGAAGTGGGTCTATTGTAGTATAGCCCTTAGGCAGGGCAGCCAAAAATTGGGAGGCTCCACATTGTCCCTGGATAGAGACGTGCATGAGGGCCTGTAAACCTGAAGTGTCCATTGTCAGGAAGTGGGTCTATTGTAGTATAGCCCTTAGGCAGGGCAGCCAAAAATTGGGAGGCTCCACATTGTCCCTGGATAGAGACGTGCATGAGGGCCTGTAAACCTGAAGTGTCCATTGTCAGGAAGTGGGTCTATTGTAGTATAGCCCTTAGGCAGGGCAGCCAAAAATTGGGAGGCTCCACATTGTCCCTGGATAGAGACGTGCATGAGGGCCTGTAAACCTGAAGTGTCCATTGTCAGGAAGTGGGTCTATTGTAGTATAGCCCTTAGGCAGGGCAGCCAAAAATTGGGAGGCTCCACGTTGTCCCTGGATAGAGACGTGCATGAGGGCCTGTAAACCTGAAGTGTCCATTGTCAGGAAGTGGGTCTATTGTAGTATAGCCCTTAGGCAAGGCAGCCAAAAATTGGGAGGCTCCACATTGTCCCTGGATAGAGACGTGCATGAGGGCCTGTAAACCTGAAGTGTCCATTGTCAGGAAGTGGGTCTATTGTAGTATAGCCCTTAGGCAGGGCAGCCAAAAATTGGGAGGCTCCACGTTGTCCCTGGATAGAGACGTGCATGAGGGCCTGTAAACCTGAAGTGTCCATTGTCAGGAAGTGGGTCTATTGTAGTATAGCCCTTAGGCAGGGCAGCCAAAAATTGGGAGGCTCCACGTTGTCCCTGGATAGAGACGTGCATGAGGGCCTGTAAACCTGAAGTGTCCATTGTCAGGAAGTGGGTCTATTGTAGTATAGCCCTTAGGCAGGGCAGCCAAAAATTGGGAGGCTCCACATTGTCCCTGGATAGAGACGTACATGAGGGCCTCAAAACATTGTTCCCATTGCAAAGGAGCGGGTCTCCTATCGTTGTAATGTCAATTCTGAAAGAATGGGCGAAAAAATTTACCACTGGGGGTATACCTGAAACAAAGGCCTAACTATTGTAACGGTCATCATGGTGGCGCATGAGGAGAAGGAGGAGCAGTCCAGCGATTATCCAAAGTCCAGAAGTGTGTACCCATGGGTGAGTGGAGGTACATGGCAAATTCCCGTTACAAACTTTAAATTCCGCTCTCATTTGCTGGTGGTGTGGTGAAGTCTGGCCCAATCCAACCCGTGTTCATCTTGATCAGAGTCAGCCTGTCAGCATTTTCAGTTGACAGGCGGGTGCGTTTATCTGTAATGATTCCACCTGCGGCACTAAAAACACGCTCTGACAAAACGCTAGCGGCAGGGCAGGCCAGGACTTCCAAGGCATAGAGAGCCAATTCATGCCACGTGTCCACCTTGGATACCCAATAATCGTAAGGCACAGAGGAATGTCGGAGTACAGTTGTTCGATCTGCAAGGTACTCCTTGAGCATCTGGGCAAACGTAGGATTTCTTGTGGCACTAACCCGCACCTCAGGGGCTGTGGTACGTGAGGGGCTGAGAAAACTGTCCCACATCTTAAAGACTGTTCCCCACCTCTGGCGGATTGGACTTGTGCCCCTCTCGGCTGTACGCCTTGGTTGTCCACTGATTCCTGACCTATGCCGCTAGCGTTTTGTGAGGAGAATGCTTTGCGTGACTATGGCCTTCCGGAACTGCTGCATTTTGGCTGACCTCTCTGCCTCGGGAATAAGAGACATAAAGTTCTCCTTGTAGCGTGGGTCTAATAGTGTTACCAACCAGTAATGATTGTCGGCCAAGATGTTCTTAACGCGAGGGTCACGAGACAGGCAGCTTACCATAAAGTCAGCCATGTGCGCCAGACTCTTAATAGCCAGTACTTCAGTATCCTGACCAACACGATGACTGAACATGCTGTCCTCCTCCTCCTCCTCCTCCTCATCTACCCTGTCCTCTGGCCAGCCACGCTGAACCGAGGATATGACTGGTGTGCATGTAATATCCTCAATTTGGCCGGAGAGTTGCTCCATGTCTTCATCCTCCTCCTCGTCATAGTCCTCCACTGCACATTGTGATGAGATGAGGATGGGCTGTGTGTTATCACCCACACCCACTACTGTTTCTTGCTCCAACTCATCGCGCTCCGCCTGCAATGCATCATGTTTGTTTTTGAGCAGAGACCGTTTTAGAAGGCAGAGAAGCGGTATGGTGACGCTAATAATGGCGTCATCACCACTCACCATCTTGGTGGAGTCCTCAAAGTTTTGGAGGATGGTACATAGGTCGGACATCCATCTCCACTCCTCAGGTGTTATGTGTGGAGTTTGACCCATTTCCCGACGGCTTAGGTGATGCAGGTACTCAACAACTGCCCTCTTCTGCTCACATATCCTGACCAACAAGTGCAGAGTTGAATTCTAACGCGTGGGGACATCACACACCAGTCTGTGAGCCGGAAGATACAAACGGCGCTGAAAGCCGGCAAGGCCGGCTGAAGCAGTAGGTGACTTTCGAAAATGTGCAGACAGACGGCGAACTTTTACCAGCAGATCAGACAGCTCTGGGTATGACTTTAGAAACCGCTGAACCACGAGGTTGAGCACATGGGCCACGCATGGAACATGTGTCAGCTGGCCTCGCCTCAAAGCCGCCACCAGGTTCTGTCCATTGTCACACACGACCTTTCCTGGCTTTAGGTTCAGAGGTGTGAGCCAGTGATCTGCCTGCTGTTTCAGAGCTGTCCACACCTCTTCTGCATTGTGGGGTTTGTCACCTATGCAGATTAGCTTCAGCACAGCCTGTTGCCGCTTCGCTGAGGCAGTGCTGCAGTGCTTCCAGCTTGGGACTGGTGTGGAGGGTAAAGTGGATGAGGATGCGCAGGAGGAGGAGGAGGCTGAAGAGCATGACATTCCGGAGCTGTAGAGTGTGGGTGAAACCCTGACTGAGGTAGGGCCTGCAAACCTTGGTGTGGGAAGGACATGTTCCGTCCCTCGCTCAGACTGGGTCCCAGCTTCCACAATATTAACCCAGTGTGCCGTCAACGAGATGTAGCGGCCTTGCCCACAAGCACTTGTCCACGTGTCTGTGGTTAGGTGGACTTTGGGTGAAACAGCGTTGTTCAGGGCACGTGTGATGTTTTGTGACACGTGGTTATGCAATGCGGGGACGGCACACCGGGAGAAATAGTGGCGGCTGGGGACCGAGTAACGTGGAACAGCTGCCGCCATCAGGTCGCGGAATGCTTATGTCTCCACCAGCCTAAAAGGCAACATTTCCAGCGCAAGCAGTCGCGAAATGTTAGCATTTAGAACTGTGGCATGTTGGGCGTTGGCAGTGTATTTGCGCCTGCGTTCAAAGGTTTGCTGAATGGATAACTGAACGCTTCGCAAGGACGTGCTTGATGATGGTGTTATTTCTGCGTAGGCAACTTCAGGTGCAGGACCGGAGGAGGCTTGTTCGCAGGCAGCATGGACAGGGGATTGGCTCGCATGCACAACAAGCAAAGATGTAGCAGTGACATCAGCAAGCACTGCTCCTTGACTCTGTTGTACTTCCCACAAAGTCGGGTGCTTGGCTGACATGTGCCTGATCATGCTGGTGGTGGTCAGGCTGCTAGTTTTGGTACCCCTGCTGATGCTGGCACGGCAGGTGTTGCAAATGGCCTTTTTAGAATCATCTGGAGCCAACTTAAAAAACTGCCAGACTCGGGAAGACCTAACATTTGTACAGGCACCTTGTGTCGTGTTGTTGTTCCGGGGAACAGTTGCCTGACTTCTGCCTGGAGCCACCACACTGCTTCTTACTGCCTGTTGGAATGCTACGCCTCCCTCCCCCTGTGCACTGCTGTCCTCGCTCTGCATATCCTCCTGCCAGGTTGGGTCAGTTACTGGATCATCCACCACGTCGTCTTCCTCTTCCGCACCCTGCTCCTCCTCCTGACTTCCTGACAATTGTGTCTCATCATCGTCCACCCCTTGTTGAGACACGTTGCCAACTTCGTGAGAACGTGGCTGCTCAAATATTTGGGCATCTGTACATACGATCTCCTCATGACCCACTTCAACATGAGCTGGCGAGAGGCCAGAATGTGCGAATGGAAACGTGAACAGCTCTTCCGAGTGTCCAAGTGTGGGATCAGTAATGTCCGAGGACGTGTACTCAGCCTTGTGGTAGGAAGGAGGATCAGGTTCTGAAATGTGCGGTGCAGTATCACGGCTACTGACACTTGACCGTGTGGAAGACAGAGTGTTTGTGGTGGTGCCAATCTGACTGGAAGCATTATCCGCTATCCAACTAACAACCTGTTGACACTGGTCTTGGTTCAAGAGCGGTGTACTGCTGCGGTCCCCAAGAATTTGGGACAGGACGTGCGAGCGACTAGATGTGGCCCTTTGTTGTGGCGAAATTAGAGCTTGCCCACGACCTCGGCCTCTGCCTGCACCACCATCACGTCCACTTCCTTGTTCGTTGCCAACGCCCTTGCGCATTTTGCAATGCTGTGCTGACGTGTATTCACTAGACTTGTGCGTTATATCCAAGTTTGTGCAAAACGCACACAAGTGCACCTGTACGCTGCCACCGACAGGCCACACACGTGCGGTTTTTAAATGCAAGCACGGACGCACTAAGAACCTAACAGGTTTTTAGGAGCGACAATTACTGAGAAGTCTGACACTATCAGGACTGTTTTAGACTGTGTACACCAGCCCCAGATATGATGAAGGCTGGTATACGGTCACCACTAGGAATGGCTATATACCTGTCAGGGCCGGGCGGTCGGGCAGACCCAGGAGGTGGATCCACTGGCCCGAACTCTAAGATGGTGGTAGGGAGTCCGGTAGCTGAAGCACTGATGGGCAGCAGAACAGTCCGTGCAAGTGAAGGTAGCGGAGGAGTCCCTGGGACCACGGAGTCACAGATGGCAGTCCGGGTGACGTAGCTCAGGTTCGGAAGCCAAGATGATGTCAGGCGGGGTCCGGAACCTTTGGAGCGAGATGACGGGTCACCGCAGGGATCCGAGATGGTACGGACTGTCAGATGGCAGACGGACAGCGTGCGGGGCTCGGGATTCAGCAGGACTGGATGGCGAGGCGGGATCAGCTCTAGAAGAGAGATACGTAAGTATGGCAGGAAAACACAAGGAGACCTGACTCCTAGCTCAGAAAACACGAAGATCAGGCCCCGCCCCCTTGGACAAGAACCCCCTTTATACCCCGTACCTGTCTAACCTCATTTCCTGTTAATGGGCGCTGGCCCTTTAAGAAAGGGTCAGTGACCGCGCGCGCGCCCTAATGCGCATGCGCGCGGCCCGGGTGCCAGAAGCCAGGGAAGGAGGCTGAGAGGAGGACGCAGGGGAGCCGGCCAGGGCCTGGGAGGCCGTCGGGCGCCGGGATCGGCGGCCAGGGAGCCTAGGAAGGACGGGCACAAGAGACTGGGACGCGGGGAGCGTGGCAGGTGAGCCGGGGAGCGGGACAGGAGACCCGGGAAGGGGAGCCGAGGGCCCGGGGAGCGTGACAGTACCCCCCTCCCCACGCCCCCCTCCCCGCAACCGGGACATGAAGGCACGGATCAGAGGAGAGCCCACGTTCTCCCTGGGTTCCCAGGATCTATCCTCAGGACCATACCCCTCCCAGTCCACCAGGAAGAACTGCCGGCCACGAACAGTCTTCATGGCCACGATATCCCTTACCGCATAGATGTCGTCCTCAGCAATAGGAGGAGGAGCCGGACTGGCAGCAGCGGAGAAGGGACCAAGGAACACCGGCTTGAGTAGAGAGACGTGGAAGGAGTTGGGTATTTTCATCGTGGTCGGAAGCCTCAGTTTGTAGGAGACCTCATTGATCTTGCTGAGGACCTTAAACGGCCCGATGTAGCGAGGACCCAGCTTGTAGGAAGGTATCTTCAGTCGGATGTACTGGGAAGCAAGCCAGACCAGGTCACCAGGAGAGAAACACGGAGGATCTAGACGCCTTTTGTCAGCGTGTTTCTTCATCCGCTGGGAAGCGCGCCCAAGGGACGCCTTGACAGAGTCCCAAATGGTAGCGAAGTCACGGGCTACAGTATCAGCAGCAGGGACATCCGAAGAAGGGGATATAGGCAACGGGACGGAAGGCTGCAGTCCGTAAACGACATGGAAGGGAGATTTGGAGGACGACTCACTGACGTGGTGGTTATGGGAGAATTCAGCCCAAGGCAGAAGCGTGGACCAGTCGTCGTGATGGGCGTTGACATAGTGACGTAAGAAGGAGGTCAAGATTTGATTGACCCTTTCCACTTGGCCATTAGACTGAGGATGGTAAGCGGAAGAAAAGTCCAGAGTCACTCCCAGATGTTTGCAGAGAGCCCTCCAGAAGCGGGAGGTGAACTGAGTTCCTCTGTCGGACACGATGTGGGAAGGAAAGCCATGCAAGCGGAAGATATGTTGTATATAGGCTTCCGCGAGTTCCTGAGCAGAGGGCAGTCCGGGCATAGGGACGAAGTGAGCCATTTTGGAGAACCGATCCACCACGACCCATATGACTGTGTGTCCGGATGATACTGGCAAGTCCGTAATAAAGTCCATCGCTATGTGTTGCCATGGAACTGAGGGTATCGGCAGAGGCAGAAGACGGCCATAGGGCAGGTGTTTGGGCGTCTTGTTCCTGGCACAAGAGGGGCAGGCAGAGACAAAGGCGGCAACGTCCGTGCGAAGGGATGGCCACCAGTAATGGCGTACAATCGCACCCCATGTTCTCTTCTGGCCTGCATGGCCGGCTGTTTTCGAGGCATGACCCCAGTGTAACACTTTTTGCCTGTCGGTCTCAGAGACATAGGTCTTCCCGGGTGGTATCTGGGCCAGAGTGACAGGAGCCACCGGAACAATCTTGCTAGGAGAGATGATAGGTTGGGTAGTCTCTTCCTCCTGCTCCAGAGGCATGAGAGACCTAGACAAGGCATCAGCGCGTATATTCTTGTCTGCGGGTCGGAAGTGAAGCTGGAAGTCAAACCTGGCAAAGAATAAGGACCACCTGGCTTGTCGTGGGTTCAGTCGCTGAGCGGACCGCAGGTATTCCAGGTTCTTGTGGTCCGTGTAGATAATCACAGGGTACACTGCTCCTTCCAGGAGGTAGCGCCACTCCTCCAGAGCCAGTTTGACCGCCAATAGTTCTCGGTCACCGATGGTGTAATTACGTTCAGGTGCTGAGAAGCTTTTAGAGAAGAAACCGCAAGTCACCATCTTCCCGGAGGAGGATTTTTGCATGAGCACTGCTCCGGCTCCTGAGGAGGAGGCATCCACCTCTAAGGTGAACTGGCGGTTTAACTCCGGTCGGTGGAGTACAGGAGAGGAGGCGAATGCTCGCTTCAGGGAGCAAAACGCGGCGTCGGCCGCAGGTGACCAGTCCTTTGGATTAGCCTCCTTTTTGGTCAGAGCGGAGAGAGGAGCAGTCAGGGCGGAGAAGTGAGGGATAAACTGGCGGTAGTAGTTGGCAAATCCCAGGAACCGTTGGATTGCCTTCAGTCCAGAAGGGGGAGGCCAGTGGAGGATGGAGGAGACCTTCTTTGGATCCATCTGCAGCCCAGTACCCGAGATGATGTATCCCAGGAAAGGAAGAGAAGACTGCTCAAAGACGCACTTTTCATATTTGGCGTAGAGACGATTCTCTCTCAGTCTTTGTAGAACCAGCTTTACGTTCTCTCTGTGGGTCTGGAGGTCCGGAGAGAAGACAAGGATGTCATCCAGATAAACTACTACACATACGTAGAGGAGGTCCCGGAAAATGTCGTTCACCAGTTCTTGGAATACGGCAGGAGCGTTACACAGACCGAAGGGCATCACGCAGTATTCATAGTGCCCATCGCGAGTATTAAACGCGGTCTTCCATTCGTTTCCAGAGCGGATACGAACTAGGTTGTAGGCACCCCGAAGATCCAGTTTGGTGAACACACGGGCTCCTCTGAGCCGATCGAATAATTCGGGGATGAGCGGTAGGGGGTACTTGTTTTTTATGGTAATCTGATTCAAGCCCCGGTAGTCAATGCATGGGCGTAGGTCACCCTCTTTCTTCTTAACGAAGAAGAAGCCTGCTCCCGCAGGAGAGGAGGATCTCCGGATGAATCCCTTTGCCAGGCTTTCCGTGATGTAGGTGGACATGGCCCTGGTTTCGGCTGGAGACAACGGATATATCCGTCCTCGAGGTGGTGTTGTTCCTGGGAGCAGGTCGATGGCGCAATCGTAGGGACGGTGTGGCGGAAGTACCTCAGACTCCTTCTTGTCAAAAACGTCCGCGAAGGACCAATAGGCCGAGGGCAGACCCGGTAGGTACTCAGGAACCGGAGGTCGTCGGACTGGTTGTATAGACTTTAAACATCTTTCATGACAGGCAGAGCCCCAACGGGTGATTTCGCCAGTACCCCAGCTGACTGATGGTTCGTGTGTTCGCAACCAAGGAAGTCCCAGCAGGATTTGATGGGACATGTGTGGAAGGACGTAGAGAGAGATGTTCTCGGTGTGCAGAGCACCGATACGCAGTTCCACCGGCTTGGTGATCCAGGAGATGGTATCAGAGAGGGGTCTCCCATCCACCGAGGCAATCAGTAGGGGCTTCTCGAGTAGAGTAACAGGCAGCTGGTATTTGTCCACCGTGGCCTGCTGGATAAAATTGCCTGCTGCTCCGGAGTCGAGGTATGCCTCAGCCGTGAAGCGCGTCTCTCCTGTTGATACTTGTACCGTCCACATAACTGGGTCTGAGAGAGTCCCAGCACCTAGGGTGGCCTCTCCTACCAACCCTAGGCTTTGGAGTTTCCCGGCCTTTCCGGACAGGAGCGTAGGAGATGTGTGCCCTCTCTGCAGTAAAAGCAGAGGCCCTTGGCGAGCCGCTCTGCTCGACGTTGGTCAGACTGTCGTACTCGGTCAACCTGCATGGGTTCGTGGACAGGAATCCCAGCTGTTGATGACTGTGGCACAGAGGATTTCTGTGGCGGGGAGGAGTGCCGTACCGCACGTCGCTCACGAACCAGCTCTTTGGAGCGCTCCTGAAAACGAATGTCCACTCGAGTGGCTAGGGCAATCAGGGCATCTAGGGTGGAGGGCACGTCACGACCCGCCAACTCATCTTTGATGCGACTCGAAAGTCCTTCCCAGAAGGCGGCTGTCAGGGCCTCATTATTCCACCCGAGTTCAGAAGCCAAAGTGCGGAAACGGATGGCGTATTGGCCCACCGTCAGTGTTCCTTGACGTAGGCGGAGAAGTGATGAAGCAGACGCAGAGGCGCGTCCCGGCTCGTCAAAGGTACTGCGAAAGGCCTGCAGGAACTCTTGAAGATCCTTGGTCATGGGGTCCTCCTTCTCCCACAAGGGGTTCATCCACGCCAGTGCCTCGCCCTCCAGGTGAGACATTATAAAGGCGACCTTGGCTTGGTCGGAGGCGAACAGATGTGGCAGCTGCGTGAAATGAAGGGAACATTGGTTTATGAAGCCCCTGCAGGTCTTGGGATCTCCAGCATAACGACGTGGTGACGCCAAACGGAGTCGGGAGGCATCCGACGTGGCTGCCATTGGTGCGGGAGCCGTGGATTGCCTAGTGGGGGACCTGGTTGCCGCAGGCGTCATTGATGCTTGTAACGTGTACAGGCGGGTGTCCACGGAGGTCATAAATTGCAGCATGCGGGTCTGGACTTCACGCTGGCGTTGGAGTTCCTCTTGCAGGGCCAATAGTGCTGCAGCGGGATCCATGGCCTGATCTTACTGTCAGGGCCGGGCGGTCGGGCAGACCCAGGAGGTGGATCCACTGGGCCGAACTCTAAGATGGTGGTAGGGAGTCCGGTAGCTGAAGCACTGATGGGCAGCAGAACAGTCCGTGCAAGTGAAGGTAGCGGAGGAGTCCCTGGGACCACGGAGTCACAGATGGCAGTCCGGGTGACGTAGCTCAGGTTCGGAAGCCAAGATGATGTCAGGCGGGGTCCGGAACCTTTGGAGCGAGATGACGGGTCACCGCAGGGATCCGAGATGGTACGGACTGTCAGATGGCAGACGGACAGCGTGCGGGGCTCGGGATTCAGCAGGACTGGATGGCGAGGCGGGATCAGCTCTAGAAGAGAGATACGTAAGTATGGCAGGAAAACACAAGGAGACCTGACTCCTAGCTCAGAAAACACGAAGATCAGGCCCCGCCCCCTTGGACAAGAACCCCCTTTATACCCCGTACCTGTCTAACCTCATTTCCTGTTAATGGGCGCTGGCCCTTTAAGAAAGGGTCAGTGACCGCGCGCGCGCCCTAATGCGCATGCGCGCGGCCCGGGTGCCAGAAGCCAGGGAAGGAGGCTGAGAGGAGGACGCAGGGGAGCCGGCCGGGGCCTGGGAGGCCGTCGGGCGCCGGGATCGGCGGCCAGGGAGCCTAGGAAGGACGGGCACAAGAGACTGGGACGCGGGGAGCGTGGCAGGTGAGCCGGGGAGCGGGACAGGAGACCCGGGAAGGGGAGCCGAGGGCCCGGGGAGCGTGACAATACCCTGCCTGCCTGCCTGTATACTGCTACATTAGTCCTGACAAGGACTCTTCTGGTCACTAGCCTGTATTCCGACCTGGCTATACCCTGCCTGTATACAGCAACAATAGTCCTGAGAAGGACTCTGCTACTGTACTCCGACCTGGCTATACCCTGCCTGCCTGTATACAACTATAATAGTCCTGAGAAGGACTTCTGGACACACTGTTTGCAGCCCTGCTACGGAAATAGCTATAAAGGGCCGCAAACCTTTCCCTGAAGCAGCAACACTCTCCCTGCACTGACTGTCTGGATGGCTGTGTGCAGAGCACAGCGCACCCGCCGGTATAAAGGCTCGGTCACGCTGTGCAGGCCGGCCAATCACTGCAATTCCACAACTAACAGGGCTGTGGCATTGCAGTGGTCTGCCAGCCAATCCCTGCATGAGGGCTGGCTCTCAAAAGAGCGCCAACATGCAGGGATGAAGACCACGAGTACAGCACGAGTATCGCGAGATTACTCGGTCCCCGCCGAGTATCCCGAGTACAGTGATACTCGTGCGAGTACCGAGTAGTAACAAGCATACTCGCTCATCACTAATAATGACCCAAAGGAAACTGGATAATAATGTAAATTAGTTTCTAACAGAGCTGATGGAAGAAACATTGCTGGAAAGATAAAGTTTTATTTTCACCTGTTTTGCGCTCTAATTTCAGCTGGAAATATAATAAATATTGTAAAAATATTAATACAATATAATAGCATTTAATTTTATCATTTATTTTTCATTTATGTGCAATATACAAAAAAGCTGCATGGTTCTTATCAATGTAAATATTCATCAGCTTAGCCGCGGTGTGACCCTGGATAATAGATTAACAATGATATTCCCCGTTATTTGTTTAAAATTTTCCTCAGGCTCTTCTATTAAAAGACTGTTTTGTGACTCACTGCTTATTCTATTGAATTGAGTGAGATCCCTATGGGAAGAAATTGGCACTGCTGTCTCTCGGGACAAGTGCAGGCTGTCATGTGGATGTTCCTACCTATAGGTATCAGTGTCTAAGGCCCGTTTCACACGTCAGTGAAAAACACAGATGTTTTTCACTGGCGTGTAAAACACGCACATGTCCCTGCGTGTGCCGAAAATCACGGCACACGTGGGTTGTCTAAGTGCAATCCGGGCTCCGTTCTCCGTGGCCCGTGATTGAGCTTAGAGATTCACACACCTGCGCCCGCTCCCGCTGTCCGTGGTGCTGAATCCTCCCGCGACGCAGCATCCGGCCGGCGGTGACCCCTGCAGGAGCTGCTTCCGGGTCGGCTGTGTCGCGCATAATGAATATGCGCGACAGTAATCAGCCGGCACAGAAGGAGCAGGGAGGACGGGCTGCAGAGGACATCGCTGGACGCCGGGTGAGTTAAAATGTTTATTATTTTAAAAGCACGTTTTTTTCTGGCACGTGTTTCACAGATCACACCACTGCGTGGTCCGTGGAACATCACTGATGCCAGAAAAAAATGGACATGTCTCCGTGCGGCAATCACGCACACGCGGGTACGCTGCACGGAGACACGTGCAGTGACAAATCACTGACGTGTGAGCAGACCCATTCATTAGAATGGGTCTGCGTATGTCAGTGATTCTGGTACGTTTAAAAAAAAGCACAAACCAGAATCACTGACGTGTGAAAGGGGCCTTAGGCTAGGTTCGCATTTCCGTTGTTTTGCATCAGTCACATGCGTTGCTTGATGCTTGTGACTGATGCGTTGTACAGCGGATGACAAGAATTAGAATTCATTGTCGGACTCCGTTGTAAAAGAGAGAGCGATCAGCCAATCGTTCACAATAGCCGGCCGGCTTTTGAGACCAAACAGATGATCTCCCGGCGGCCAGCTGATGAGAGTGATCAGCTGATTGCTCACAGCAGCCGGACGCCGGGTGATCAGCTGATCGCTCACAGCAGCCGGACGCCGGGTGATCAGCTGATCGCTCACAGAAGCCGGACGCCGGGTGATCAGCTGATCGCTCACAGAAGCCGGACGCCGGGTGATCAGATGATCGCTCACAGAAGGCAGCTGCCGGGCGATCAGCTGATCATTCGGCCGCCGAGAGAGCGCCTGCTCAGCGGAATCCTTAGGAAAACGTTATACTCTGCGTTGCTGCTGCCCAACGGTCAGTCGTTCCACGACTGATCAGTCAGTCGGAGGATGCAACACAGCGTCATCAGTCACAATCCGCTGCTCATACAAGTCTGTGGGAACAACAGAATCCGCCAAACGGATTCCGTTGTTTACCAGAGCCGCGGAATGTGACTGATACAAATTGATGGAAATGTGAACCTAGCCTTAATCTAAAGGCCGCTTTGCACGCTACGACATCGCTAAAGCGATGTTGTTGGGGTCACGGAATTTGTGACGCACATCCAGCCGCGTTAGCGATGTCGTTGTGTGTGACACCTATGAGCGATTTTGAATCGCCGCAAAAGCGTGCAAAATCGCTAATCGGTGACATGCCTCCTTATTCCCAATTATCGTTTCTACTGCTGGTACGATGTTGTTCGTCACTTCTGCGGCAGCACACATCGCTCCGTGTGACACCGCAGGAACGAGGAACCTCACCTTACCTGCATCCCCCCAGCAATGAAGAAGGAAGGAGGTGGGCGGGATGTTCGTCCCACTCATCTCCGCCCCTCCGCTTTGATTGGGCGGCTGCTTAGTGACGTTGCTGTGACCCCGAACAAACCGAGGAGGCGGTTCGCCGGTCACAGCGATGTCGCTAGGCAGGTAAGTATGTGTGAAGGGTCTGCGCGATTTTGGGCGCCACAGTCAGCGATTTGCCCATGACGCAAAAATGATGGGGGCGGGTACGCACGCTAGCAATCTCGCTAGCAAGATTGCAGCGTGTAAAGCGGCCTTTACACCCTTTACCCCTGGGCAATTTTCTGTTTTTCATTTTTGTTTTTTTCTCCCCTTCTTTCGAGAGCCGTAACTTTTTTACTTTTCCATCAATCTTGTCATCTGAGAGCTTATTTTTTGTGGGATGAGTTGTACTTTTGACTTAAATCATTAGCTTAACCCTATAGTGTACTGGAAAATGGGAAAAAAATTCCAAGTGCGGTGAAATTGTAAAAATGTGCAATTGCATGATTGTTTTTGGGGTCTTTTATTCACAGTGTTCTCTATATGGTAAAACTGATGTGTCCATATGATGCCTCATGTTGGTTTGAGTTCGTAGATACCAAACATGTATACTTTTACTTTTATCTAAGGAGAGAGAAAAAATGCAGACCTTTGTCCCAAAAAGGGGTAGCGCTTTTGTTGCCATTTTCACTTGGTATTTAAGGCAATCTCCCACTATGGGAGTTGCCTGTGCAACACCATCAGTTTAGTCAGTTGGTTCTGTCTTGTCAGTTGTTAGGTCACCCGTCCTGTCTGTCCTGTTCCAGTCCTGTCCCTGCCCGTACTTGGCTACTAGCCCGTCCTGCCTGTTCAATGCCTTAGCTTAGCTAGTAAGTGTCCAGTACTCCAGCTGGCTAGTTGTCATTGTCTGTCCATCCGTTCTGTTTGTCCCGGCTGTGCCTCTAGTCTCAGCTATCCCAGTGGCCCTCGCCACACCAGAGACTGTGCCTGTCTGTCTCAGCTGTGCCTCTAGCATCGGCTGCCCCGGTGGCCTATGCCACACCAGAGGCTGCGCTTGTTCTGCCTGCCCTGGCCGGCCATGCCTTCTGCCCCTGCTACTCTATGGTCCTTGTTTACACTTGAGACTCAGTCCTGTCTGCTCCAGTGTCCGCCTCTGCCCTGGGGGTCAGCTGCCACAATTCCAGCCTTTATCCCACAAAGGGGTAGGTCTGAAGTCCCCTGTGGTCAAGTGGGCCCACTTCTGCTTGCCACATTACCAGCACCCGGCAGCGAGTGTGACAGAAGTAAAGTAAAAAAAACTTTACGGATTCGATAGGGGATAAGTATAGGGAATTGTATAATAAAGATAATTACAAAAGTGGTTAGGGGACAAAGATACATAGTTATAAAATACATTTTAGGTATCGTGTAAGAGGGTGAACTATAGTTAGTGCTTTCCAGTAAATACCATGGATTGCGTTATATATGTGTATGTTTAAAGAATGTAAATATTAATGTGACAGAGTCCCTAATGGAATGAGTTATGAAGGTTCTAGAATGTTTTATAAGGTAACATCGCCACCTATTGGTTGGTTATTGTATTAAGGGTATTTTGTAGGATGATTAATAGTTAGTGTGGGTGGAGACAGAGCAGAGGCTGCAGGCAGTAGTGATGGGCAGTCTGGCTCTTTTTGGTGATCCGGTTCCCATGGCTCCGCTCACCAAAAAGAGCCGGATCTTTCAGATCGTTCTTGGCTCCTTATTAAATATGTGTTCACCCCTTGTGAGAACATATTTAAGATTATAGTAACGCCGCCAAAACCCTGCCCACCTGTGACCAAACCCCGCCCACCCACAAGTGACCAATTAGATTGTTGAGTAGGCGGAGTCCAGCCACGGGTGGGCGGGGCTTCAGCGGCGAAAAGAGCCGTTTAGAGATTTTAGTTGCACTCACTGGTGATTCGGCTCCTGTCGGTCACAGCATTGAGCTGGATCTTTGTGTCAGATCATTCACGACCGACACAGCACTAGCAGGCAGCAGCCATCTTAGAAAGTCAGAGAGTGTGAGGACAGAGTGAAGACAGGATGTAGGAACCTGGCTTGCTAGGCCAGGCGTGCCTGCTTCTGTCAGGTTGGACCCAGAAAATAACAGGTGTGAAGACTACTGGAGATAAAAAGCCTAAAGCCCGCTTTACACGTTGCGATCTCGCTAGCAAGATCGCTAGCGTGCGTACCCGCCCCATCGTTTGTGCGTCACGGGCAAATCGCTGCCCATGGCGCACAAAATCGCGCGGAACCGTCACACTACTTACCTGCCTAGTGATGTCGCTGTAACCGGCGAACCGCCTCCTTTCTAAGGGGGCGGTTCATTCGGCGTCACAGCGACGTCACTAAGCGGCCACCCAATAGAAGCGAAGGGGCGGAGATGAGCGGGACGTAACATCCCGCCCATCTCCTAACTTCCTCATTGCCGGCGGCCGCAGGTAAGGTGAGGTTCCGCGTTCCTGCGGTGTGACACATATCGATGTGTGCTGCCGCAGGAATGATGAACGACATCGTACCTGCAGCAGCAACGATATTTGTGATTTGAACGACATCAACGATCAACGATATGGTGAGTATTTTACATCGTTAACGGCCATTCCTGCGTCTCACACGCAACAATGTCACTAACGAGGCCGGATGTGCGTCACGAATTTAGTGACCCCAATGACGTCTCGTTAGTGATGTCGTTGCGTGTAAAGTGGCCTTAAGGCTCAGGGTTTGTGTTAAGAGAGCACCTGAAAGCCCCCTTCTCCACAGGGGAAGTGAGACCAGGAGTCACCGGGTGGGAGAGACAAATGGTCCAAAGTAGGAGAGAGAGACTGTGCTAGGAAGTCCTCAGGCAGCGAGCAGGAAAAGTCCAGGTGTAAAGCAGGAGCAATATGAATGTACATCATAACATTACTGAAAGATGTTGTTCCTCACATACTGTGAAGATTTATGTTGGAATTTGAATGCTGTAAAGTTCTAGTTGAAGAGAAGTGTCTGGTGTCTGCTGAATTCTGTGTGACGTGTACTGAACCTGATGAATGGGAACCAGCTGGAATGGTCTCGAAGATCGAGACAGCGGAGGCCTCTGGCCCACAAGTGAGTACCAGACACCACACTTCCCAGAAAATGTCCCCTTTCAACGCGGAGGTGGCCGAGGTGTGGACTGACACTGCAGGGCTGTGCAGCAGCCGAGATTCGTCCCTGCCCGCAACTACAACTGCCCCATGCCACCCTTACAGACCACCCTTACAGACATTCTTTCTGGTAAATGTGTGGTCTCTGTAAAGGCTGCTTTACACGGTACGACCGATTGTGCAATTTCACAATCGATCGTACCCGCCCCTGTCCTTTTTGCGTCACGGGCAAATCGCTGCCCGTGTCGCACAAAGTCAGTAACCCCCGTCACACGTACTTACCTCTCGTGCGACCATGCTCTGGGCGGCGAACTTCCACTTCCTGGAGTGGGAGGGACGTTCGGCGTCACAGCGACGTCACACGGCTGCCGGCCAATGGAAGCGGAGGGGCGGAGATGAGCGGGACGTAAACATCCCGCCCACCTCCTTCCTTCACATAGCCGGCGGCGGCCGCGTGACGCAGGTGAGCTGCTGTTCATCGTTCCCGGGGTGTCACACGGAGCAACGTGTGCTACCCCGGAAACGATGAACAACTAAATTAAACGATATTATGGAACCTAGCGAGCAGTACACGACTCACGATTTGTGAGCGATACTGCGTCGCTAGGAGGTGTCACACAGGCCGGCCTCGCCAGCGATGCCGGATGTGCGTCACAAAAACCGTGACCCCGACGATCTATCGCACGATAGATTGTCTGGTGTAAAGCAACCTTAAGAAAGGGCAGCAGCAGCACTCAAGACCAGAACTAATTTCCTATTTGCAAAATTGCAATGATTCAACGTTTATTCTCTTATCCTGAAAAACTAACTCACAAAGTGGCAAAATCAGATGTGAATTAATGGGATCGATATATAGATTTATTGTTTTTTTTTTACCTTTTTTTTATTAAATGAAGTTACTTACTATTGACCCCTTGGAATCCAGCTGCTTCAGGTTCTTTTGTAATGCAGAACGCGGCGTGATACCAGAGAGCATTTTATTTTATTGTGCAGCTATTCCAAGTTCTCTGCCTCTAGGTGGTTTCAGTGCGAGCCACCATTTAACAGCATGGGTCTAAATGCTGCCACTTAATTATTTGTGAACCTGTGGAATGAAATATTGTACGCTTCACATAGGCATTGTCTTTATTGTGCAGAACAAATAGCAGGTTTTCTATTTTGCATGGAAATTACAATCATTGACATGTAGAACATTTTCTAAATGCTCTTACAAATATAAAGCATTCACTAACCACAGTAGGTGTCTATGTCATTAGATGGTTGCCATAATGATATTCTATCTGATTTTAGTGATTTAACCCCTTCTCCAAAGTAGGGAATTTAATTATTATTTTTTTTATTCGGTTTCACTTGCAACGTTTTAGAAACAACTTTTTTTAAAAAATTTTTTTTGCAACATAGCGGCATGAGAGCTTGTTTTTTTTTTGTTTTTTTTTTCTACTTGTTAGACAGGCATAGCAAAAAGTGTTGGTACCCTTGCAATTATTCTAGAAGATTAAATATTTTTCCCAGAAAATTATTGCAATTACACATTTTGTTACACACATGATTATTTCCTTTGTGTGTATTGGAACCATACAAAAAAAAATGTAGAAGAAAAGGCAAATTAGACATAGTTTCATACAACTCCCCCCCCCCTTTCCGAAATGGGCAGGACAATGCTGTTGGCACCTTTCCGAAATTTTGGGTAAACATGTGTTGTTTTGAAACATGTAAAGGCTACTTTACACACTGCGATATCGGTCCCGATATCGCTAGTGTGGGTACCCGCCCCCATCTGTTGCGTGACACGGGCATATCGCTGCCCGTGCCGCACAACATCGCCCAGAGCCGTCACACATACTTACCTGTCCGGCGACGTCGCTGTGACCGGCGAACCGCCTCCTTTCTAAGGGGGCGGTCCGTGCGGCGTCACAGCGACGTCACTGAAACGTCACTGAACCGCCGCCCAATCGCAGCGGAGGGGCGGAGATTAGCGGGACGTAACATCCCGCCCACCTCCTTCCTTCCGCATAGTGGCCGGGAGGCAGGTAGGGAGAGCTTCCTCGCTCCTGCGGCGTCACACGCAGCGATGTGTGCTGCCGCAGGAACGAGGAACAACTTCGTTACTGCTGCAGTAATGATAATTGAGAATGGACCCCCGTGTCGCCGATGAGCGATTTTGCACGGTTTTGCAACGATGCAAAATCGCTTATCGGTGTCACACGCAACAGCATCGCTAATGCGGCCGGATGTGCGTCACAAAATCCGTGACCCCAACGACTCCGCATTAGCGATGTCGCAGCGTGTAAAGCCCGCTTAATGCTCGTGCAAACTCAATAGGTGTGGGCAAAAAGAAAATCACACCTGAAAATAAATAATAAGGGGCAGAGGGAGGGCAAAAGATCTGAGTGATAACAATTATGTTAGTCAACCATGATCATGAAACGCAGCAGACAACTATGGTGTTACTGAAAATAAATCTCTACACAAAGGTTAATGTGATGACTCAGCATCTGGCCACTTGTGTGGGGGTTGAACTGTTCTTAATTAGGCCAGACATATGGTTCCTTTGTTTGTTAAATCAAGATAAGTTATCCATGGTCTCCTGTCAGACTGATCGAACCCCTATTGTCTGTTAAATGTGTATTGCTTCAGCTCCTTTGAGTACATAATTGAGATAAAAATTATATAGTTGGATTGAACTAGCGACCAATGAGAGAACAGGCATCTCCAACAAATCCTGTAAGATACAATACACTGAAATGAGAACTGACAGATATAAAAGGGCCTTACTTCTGTTATTAGAGGGAGATTCTACATGACCTCAGCCAAGGAGCTATGGTTCCAGCTGGGGGGGGGGGGGGTCACAGAACTGCTTCACTGCTCAATGTTGAGACCACAAATTAATTTGGAGAACTCAGGTAGGGACATCTTGGTTGCATAGATACATATCTTGCAGTCCTCGGTCAGCTTCCTAACCTTGCAGCTATCTCCTCTCAGTGGGTGCCCCCCGAAATCCGTGTGCTGCTGGCTGGGATAGTTGGCCCTAGAAGCCCCGAAGTCATGAAGGGGCAGTATAAGGGTGAGACTGTGTTGCTTGTATCATCTTGTGTTCTTGCTGGGAATGTATAAGATGTTTTTGCCAGTTGCTGAATCAATAAAGTCTTACCAATGTGTGGTCCCCTTACCCTATGTTGTCATAGTAGGGTTTTGCCCATGGGGATGTATGGCGCCCCTGAGGCTTCAGTTGCCACAGGGTACTGCACCTTACTTAAGGTGCAGTGCTCAACCCGGATCCAGAGTAGGTCGTTACCGGTTTCACCACTTAGACAACTCATATACACAACCAGGTTGCCCTCCCCACTGGGGACCAGGCTAAGGTCAGGTCTTAAGGCAGTCTCCAAACATGGAGGACAGCCACACAATAGCGACAGGGACTTGGAGGGGTAGCAGCCACCAGGGGGAGTTAGGAGCAAACACAACAGTTAGAGAGTTCTCCAGCAGGAGAGGAAAGGAGCAGACGCTACTACCGGTGGCTCTAGTGGGACACAGGAGTTCATACGGTCACTGAGGGGAGAGCTTCATTGCTCCCTCGGGAACGGCACATCACAGGGTGCAGGACCCTAGGGAAGATCATACTTCAAGTTGGTTTACCAGAAACACCTGGGACAGGGAGATTGCATGTCTCCCTGGCCAACACAGTGCCCGTAGCACAGTGCCATATAGGATCCGGGGCTTAGATCAGAGTTAGGCCCCATGTGGAACCGCGGCAACTGCAAATGGGACCGGAGTTTTACTTAACACGGACTGGGGTCCCCAAGTAACTTTAAGCTACGTGGATGCATCTTACACAGCGCTAGGAGGAAGGGTCCACCAACCATCGCATCATACTGATCTCCAAAGGGATCCGGGTTCGACGAGGCCCATCACAGCAGGTGACCGGTACCTCCTGGGCGAGTGGCGTAATAGTGATAAAGCCACCTGGAACCGCAGAGACTGTGTGTGTCTGTTATTGCTGGCGCAGCCACCCCGCACCTTGGCACCAACGGCCAAGTACAACTCCCCTCATCATCCTCTCAGGGCGCCCGCTCCACCTGTGGGTAGCGAAACCATCTTTGCTGCTACTATGATCCGCTCCGGAGGACAGCGACAGCAGCGGCGGCTAATCCCTGGCCGCGTATCGCAGGTTGCGTCATGACAATCATCCCACTACAATCCTCATCCTCCATCCTTCATCCCTTTTATTGTGGACACCTTGGGAATGAAGCCGGGTAGGGCCACCCGTGACATCCCCAGAACCGACATCACCGGCCCGACGACGAGTAAGGTTAATCCTCCTGCCCCCTGGGTGCCACAGATGGACTGCAGGCATTCAGTGCAATGAACCCTGGTTCATTTGGCCTTTCTGAAGACAGCCAGGCCAGTAGACGAGAGCACCCACTGACCTTTGTGTTGCTAAAACCAACACTGCCATATGGTGACATATAGTGGTAGATACCAGTCCTGCAGGACATATAATAGATTACAGTACAGCTATAGACAGTGACTTACAGCTGACATTCATTCTGGTGCAGTCGTACATTTTTCCCTTCTTTTCCAACTGTCCCAGTCCAAAATAGGTTCTTCCAGCCTTGTCTTAGCTGCAGAAATTATAAAAATAGACATTGTGGAGACACGGGGCTCAGTGGGTGCTCTCGTCCGCTAAAACCCGCCGCCTTTAGAAAGACAGCGTGGCTCAGGGCTCATCCCAACTGAACGCCGGCCTCCTTAGCCGTGGGCGTAACACTACTCAGACAACACAGGGTGAGGGAACCACAATAATTAGACTTTATTGGATCCCCAAACAATTAACGGCACATAACACATAACCAGCAAAACACACAAATGTAACACGCAACAGAGTCTCACCCTTCCGCTGGCTCACCAGGGATTTAGAATGTCCATGCCTCAGAGCTTCCAGGGCTACTTTCTCCAATCCAGCAGCACCCCGCTTTTGGCGGGCACCCACCGAGACTGGAATAACGCCAGATTTAGGAAGCTGTCTGAGGTCTGCAAAGTCTGTAGTAGGTGACTGAACTGTCCCAACCTGAATGTCCTCCTTAGGTAGTCCTGGTATGATGATACAATCCTGGCAGCCGGAGTCGAAATCCCTAGGCTGTGGATATGGTCTCCAAACGGAACCGGAGTCCCTAGATTGAAGCCATAAGATATCCTGATCCTCTAGTCAGCTCCTAAGAGCTTAGATTGGATCCATCAGCATCCATCAACAACCACCTGGTGGCTTAAAGAAATCCTTTTTATAGCCACAGCCTTCCACTTGGATACACAGCATCCTCATCGATTGGTTGGACAAGATCGCCTCTCCCATTGGATGAATCTCAAGCTGCATGGACAATGTTCATCCAAATGATGTCTACAGAAAGACTGAGGGTATACATGTAGTCTGGAATGCACAGACTAGATAATGGCTACTAAGGTAATCACATTAGCAATACACAACTACAATACAATGATTACTGGAAGAGTCTGGAGAAACAATAGCTAAGCAAACATGAGATAGCACACAGAAGAACAATGACGTTTGGCTGAATTTTAAGAAACTTTAACCCATGAGAGGCATTGGGTGTCCATGTCGTCACAGACATATCTGACTTCTCACATTTTCAGTATAGTCCCCTTTTATTCACAACCTGTACACATTTTCCATCCTTCTGATACCCTTATGCTGAGCCGCTGCTGCCGTATGTGTCCGTATTACTGCACAATAAAAGGGACTCCTTTTACTGCCCCACATAGGAATGCCACCACTGTGCCCCTTACATAGTAAAAATGCCTCATTTGTACCCTCCAGATAGTAAAATTGCCCTCTAGAAAATATTAATTTCATGCCCAAATTCCCTAGAAAATAGTGCCTAGATTTTGCCCCTTAAAGCTCCTAGGTTTGTGCAGAACACCTGTATTTATGATGCCTATAAATATATGAACAATCCAGGAATCCTCTGGAGATTGCATAGACTGACCCTAAACTGAATCCCAGAAACTTCTAAGTTGGAGTGTGGAGCACCACTCTAAGGGGTACTTTGCACGCTGCGACATCGCTAGTCCCCGCCCCCATTGCACATGCGATATCTTGTGATAGCTGCCGTAGCGAACATTATCGCTACGGCAGCTTCACACCCACTTACCTGCCCTGCGACGTTGCTCTGGCCGGCGACCCGCCTCCTACCTAAGGGGACGGGTCGTGCGGCGTCCCAGCGACGTCACACGGCAGGCGGCTAATAGAAGCGGAGGGTTAGAGATGAGCGGGACGTCAACATCCCGCCCACCTCCTTCCTTCCGCATTGGCGGTGGAGGCAGGTAAGGAGAAGTTTCTCGCTCCTGCGGCTTCACACAGAGCGATGTGTGCTGCCGCAGGAACGAGGAACAACATCGTACCTGTCGCTGCAGCGAAATTATGAAAATGACCAACACTACACAGATCACCGATTTACGACGCTTTTGCGATCGTTTATTGGTGCTTCTAGGCTTGTATCACTGCAACTATTTTAGGATTGGTTGCTCACATTTATATATTTATTTGATCCTTTTTGATTCAATTAGAATTGAGCAGGAAAATTGAACAGCAATTTTTCATGCTGAAAACTTTACTGCTTATTTGTTTCTTGAAATAAAACATCATAGGGCAAATTTTCTAAACAAATGCACCAAAATTTTGTCACAATTTGCCCCCCCCCCTCCATTACCTGCACCACATTTATTATGTATTTTAAAGACTTTATGTGCTCTGTCCTATCAGGTGCCAAGTTGTAGCTGAAACAGAGTATTGTCCAGTGAAAAGGAGGCGAGACTTAAATTGAGATACTTTGCCCCCGAATCATTGTTGACCTTACACCTATTTTTTGTATAGTCTTGAGTGTTTTGCACCTATTGATAATTTTTTTGTCTCTTTTATATGTACTCTCCTATTTTTTTCCCCACTTTGTGGGCACAGTTTAATGATTCCAGATGTTTTCAGTTGATTAATCAATTGTTAGTTATTAACAATTTGCAAAATTTAGAGCAATTTTACTCTACTTGCTTGCCGGTATAATTTTAGGCATGTTTTTCAAAAGTCGCAGCTTTTGTGCTAGTTTTGTAAAAAGATGCCACTTTTCACTCAAAAAATAGCATAAATGCTTGCTTAATAGCAGGAAAGAAGATCCACTTTTGTACCAAATTTATTCCATATTGATGAATTTAGTGCAATAAATGTCGGTGCATATTTGAAGATAAAACAAGAAAAGTGACTTAAAACCAAAATTTAGGCATTTATTTTCGGCACAAAGTAAGTCACCTGTGGTGTAAATTTTACGGGAGTGGAATATTTATTATAATGGGATTATTTGGTGACATTTTGTTTGTTATTTTTTTTGGTTTTTTATCTGTTATTACCTTTTATTTTGTGAATAATTTATCAACATATCACGATGTATGATTTCATTTGGTCCAATTATATTAAAACAGTCACTCAAACAAAACAATGAAACTAGTGTTTTCAGCTGACTTTTTTTCTTATCTTATAGTCCGATCATAAAAAGTCATGGCTTATGACTGTAATATGCCATTACTTTATCATTGATGGAGCCTCATTTAATAATTGAACCTGAGAACTTTTGAAGATCTTTAGAAGAGCAGAGATGAGGGAACTCGATGTTTGGGCTTTTATGAAAAAACTGAATTCTGGTTCGGAGTCCGGGTGCTCTACGCATGAACTCCACTCGCGCGAGAATCGCTGTGCTCGGGTATGCTCAATGCTCAGCCCAGTATTTGAACGTCTCACACTGCGGGTAACAACAGCGTGATCAGATGTAGTGTGCAACCAAAAAAATGGAAAAACTCCTCCCACCCGCCTCCGGAAGTGATCTGTTTCTGACTGTCTGCATGTGGGTGGAGACCTGTATTGCAAATCATTGTATTTCATTGGGGTTCAGGTCAAGTTTGGGTCCCAAACCAGACTTAATTTTAAGTTTGGCTGACCCTGCTGAAATGAACTTCAACAGGTACGCTCATCTCTGTAGAATAGGGATATCCCCTCTCCTTCAGATAGAGGATAACTTCCCGATCGCTGTTGGTGCTACTTCTGGGACCTACATTGATCCTGTAGCACCCGGTCCCATTCCCAGACCCCACTAGGGGCGTCCCTCCTCTCACCTGTCTTGCAGCTCTGAAGCCTCTGGTACGTGGCATCTCCCTGCGTCCCCGCTTCCAGGCCACAGTGAAGGGGTCCTCCCTCTCACCTGTCCTGCAGCTCCATTGTCTCCTCTCCTGTCCCGGAGTCTGCTGCAGCCCTTTCCTGCTCCCTGTCTGGATGCAGGTCTTCAGTAAGAGCATTTAGAGCACATGTGGCTATGCCCTCTTTCTTAAAGGGCTAGCGTCTCTTTACCTGGAGAGGTTCCTGAGCAACATTGCCTAAAGTGCGTTGCTAGTTCTCAGGTCCCCGGTTGTTACTGTGTCTTGTCCCAGTACTAGTCTCTTGCCTAGTCCTAGAGTCTGCTCACCTGCCATGCCTGTGTGCCGTCACTTCTGATCCATTTTATGAGTGCTGTCACGTCAGAGTCAACTCCATCGTGCCGTCTCATCTGGATCAACACCACAATGCCCTCCCATCTCTGCCTCCACTTTGGTGCTATATATCTGAGGACTTCGGCACTGGACTTTGTGACTTTGTCCGTCTGTAAGAGACTGCTCCCTCTGGTCCATGGCTGCCATGCATTTTGGCCTTCCGTTTGGAGCACCTCACAATTAGAGATGAGCGAACCGGTCCCGGTTCGGCTCGAGGCGGTTCGCCGAACGGGGGGTCTGGCTCGAGTTCGGCTCGTCGAACGTTCGACGAACCGAACTCGAGCCCATAGGAAACAATGGCAGGCAATCACAAACACAGTAAAACACCTAGAAAACACCCTCAAAGGTGTCCAAAAGGTGACAAACAACTCACAACACAACACAAACACATGGGAAAGTGACAAGGACATGTACTCATGCGAAAACAAAACAGCTGGACAAGGAAAAAGAGGAGGACACACAGATATAGGCATGGCACGCCCTTCTAAAGTCATGTAAAACACCGCAAGGTGACTCCAAGCGGAGTCTCCCTTTTTTCCAAAAATTGGGCCCCACACACCCACCCCTTCAGTGGCAGCAGTTGTGCCCCAGTTGTACACTTCACAGCTAGATTTGCATCAAGCACATTCAAAAATACGCCATTCTTATCCGTCCCCAGGATGACACCGGGGTAGGTAGCAAAGTCTTTCCTGATCCCAGCTCTGTTCATCTTGGCTTCTTTTAAAAACACAGCAAGCAAGGGTTACTCCAAGCGGAGTCTCCCTTTTTTCCAAAAATTGGGCCCCACACACACCCACCCCTTCAGTGGCAGCACTTGGGCCCCAGTTGTACACTTCACAGCTAGATTTGCATCAAGCACATTCAAAAATACGCTATTCTTAACCGTCCCCAGGATGACACCGGGGTAGGTAGCAAAGTCTTTCCTGATCCCAGCTCTGTTCATCTTGGCTTCTTTTAAAAACACAGCAAGCAAGGGTTACTCCAAGCGGAGTCTCCCTTTTTTCCAAAAATTGGGCCACACAGACACCCACCCCATCAGTGGCAGCACTTGGGCCCTAGTTGCAAACAGGATGTTTTGATTTGCATCAAGCACATTCAAAAATACGCTATTCTTAGCCGTCCCCAGGATGACACCGGGGTAGGTAGCAAAGTCTTTGCTGACCCATGACTTGTTCATCTTGGCTTCTTTTAAAAACAATGTAAGCAAGGGTTACTCCAAGCGGAGTCTCCCTTTTTTCCAAAAATTGGGCCACACAGACACCCACCCCATCAGTGGCAGCACTTGGGCCCTAGTTGCAAACAGGATGTTTTGATTTGCATCAAGCACATTCAAAAATACGCTATTCTTAGCCGTCCACAGGATGACACCGGGGTAGGTAGCAAAGTCTTTCCTGATCCCAGCTCTGTTCATCTTGGCTTCTTTTAAAAACACAGCAAGCAAGGGTTACTCCAAGCGGAGTCTCCCTTTTTTCCAAAAATTGGGCCACACAGACACCCACCACATCAGTGGCAGCACTTGGGCCCTAGTTGCAAACAGGATGTTTTGATTTGCATCAAGCACATTCAAAAATACGCTATTCTTAGCCGTCCCCAGGATGACACCGGGGTAGGTAGCAAAGTCTTTGCTGACCCATGACTTGTTCATCTTGGCTTCTTTTAAAAACAATGTAAGCAAGGGTTACTCCAAGCGGAGTCTCCCTTTTTTCCAAAAATTGGGCCACACAGACACCCACCCCATCAGTGGCAGCACTTGGGCCCTAGTTGCAAACAGGATGTTTTGATTTGCATCAAGCACATTCAAAAATACGCTATTCTTAGCCGTCCCCAGGATGACACCGGGGTAGGTAGCAAAGTCTTTCCTGATCCCAGCTCTGTTCATCTTGGCTTCTTTTAAAAACACAGCAAGCAAGGGTTACTCCAAGCGGAGTCTCCCTTTTTTCCAAAAATTGGGCCACACAGACACCCACCCCATCAGTGGCAGCACTTGGGCCCTAGTTGCAAACAGGATGTTTTGATTTGCATCAAGCACATTCAAAAATACGCTATTCTTAGCCGTCCCCAGGATGACACCGGGGTAGGTAGCAAAGTCTTTGCTGACCCATGACTTGTTCATCTTGGCTTCTTTTAAAAACAATGTAAGCAAGGGTTACTCCAAGCGGAGTCTCCCTTTTTTCCAAAAATTGGGCCACACAGACACCCACCCCATCAGTGGCAGCACTTGGGCCCTAGTTGCAAACAGGATGTTTTGATTTGCATCAAGCACATTCAAAAATACGCTATTCTTAGCCGTCCACAGGATGACACCGGGGTAGGTAGCAAAGTCTTTCCTGATCCCAGCTCTGTTCATCTTGGCTTCTTTTAAAAACACAGCAAGCAAGGGTTACTCCAAGCGGAGTCTCCCTTTTTTCCAAAAATTGGGCCACACAGACACCCACCCCATCAGTGGCAGCACTTGGGCCCTAGTTGCAAACAGGATGTTTTGATTTGCATCAAGCACATTCAAAAATACGCTATTCTTAGCCGTCCCCAGGATGACACTGGGGTAGGTAGCAAAGTCTTTGCTGACCCATGACTTGTTCATCTTGGCTTCTTTTAAAAACAATGTAAGCAAGGGTTACTCCAAGCGGAGTCTCCCCTTTTTTCCAAAAATTGGGCCCCACACACACCCACCCATTCAGTGGCAGCAGTTGTGCCCCAGTTGTACACTTCACAGCTAGATTTGCATCAAGCACATTCAAAAATACGCCATTCTTATCCGTCCCCAGGATGACACCGGGGTAGGTAGCAAAGTCTTTCCTGATCCCAGCTCTGTTCATCTTGGCTTCTTTTAAAAACACAGCAAGCAAGGGTTACTCCAAGCGGAGTCTCCCTTTTTTCCAAAAATTGGGCCACACAGACACCCACCACATCAGTGGCAGCACTTGGGCCCTAGTTGCAAACAGGATGTTTTGATTTGCATCAAGCACATTCAAAAATACGCTATTCTTAGCCGTCCCCAGGATGACACCGGGGTAGGTAGCAAAGTCTTTCCTGATCCCAGCTCTGTTCATCTTGGCTTCTTTTAAAAACACAGCAAGCAAGGGTTACTCCAAGCGGAGTCTCCCTTTTTTCCAAAAATTGGGCCACACAGACACCCACCCCATCAGTGGCAGCACTTGGGCCCTAGTTGCAAACAGGATGTTTTGATTTGCATCAAGCACATTCAAAAATACGCTATTCTTAGCCGTCCCCAGGATGACACCGGGGTAGGTAGCAAAGTCTTTCCTGATCCCAGCTCTGTTCATCTTGGCTTCTTTTAAAAACACAGCAAGCAAGGGTTACTCCAAGCGGAGTCTCCCTTTTTTCCAAAAATTGGGCCACACAGACACCCACCCCATCAGTGGCAGCACTTGGGCCCTAGTTGCAAACAGGATGTTTTGATTTGCATCAAGCACATTCAAAAATACGCTATTCTTAGCCGTCCCCAGGATGACACCGGGGTAGGTAGCAAAGTCTTTGCTGACCCATGACTTGTTCATCTTGGCTTCTTTTAAAAACAATGTAAGCAAGGGTTACTCCAAGCGGAGTCTCCCTTTTTTCCAAAAATTGGGCCACACAGACACCCACCCCATCAGTGGCAGCACTTGGGCCCTAGTTGCAAACAGGATGTTTTGATTTGCATCAAGCACATTCAAAAATACGCTATTCTTAGCCGTCCACAGGATGACACCGGGGTAGGTAGCAAAGTCTTTCCTGATCCCAGCTCTGTTCATCTTGGCTTCTTTTAAAAACACAGCAAGCAAGGGTTACTCCAAGCGGAGTCTCCCTTTTTTCCAAAAATTGGGCCACACAGACACCCACCCCATCAGTGGCAGCACTTGGGCCCTAGTTGCAAACAGGATGTTTTGATTTGCATCAAGCACATTCAAAAATACGCTATTCTTAGCCGTCCCCAGGATGACACTGGGGTAGGTAGCAAAGTCTTTGCTGACCCATGACTTGTTCATCTTGGCTTCTTTTAAAAACAATGTAAGCAAGGGTTACTCCAAGCGGAGTCTCCCCTTTTTTCCAAAAATTGGGCCCCACACACACCCACCCATTCAGTGGCAGCAGTTGTGCCCCAGTTGTACACTTCACAGCTAGATTTGCATCAAGCACATTCAAAAATACGCCATTCTTATCCGTCCCCAGGATGACACCGGGGTAGGTAGCAAAGTCTTTCCTGATCCCAGCTCTGTTCATCTTGGCTTCTTTTAAAAACACAGCAAGCAAGGGTTACTCCAAGCGGAGTCTCCCTTTTTTCCAAAAATTGGGCCCCACACACACCCACCCCTTCAGTGGCAGCAGTTGTGCCCCAGTTGTACACTTCACAGCTAGATTTGCATCAAGCACATTCAAAAATACGCTATTCTTAACCGTCCCCAGGATGACACCGGGGTAGGTAGCAAAGTCTTTCCTGATCCCAGCTCTGTTCATCTTGGCTTCTTTTAAAAACACAGCAAGCAAGGGTTACTCCAAGCGGAGTCTCCCTTTTTTCCAAAAATTGGGCCACACAGACACCCACCCCATCAGTGGCAGCACTTGGGCCCTAGTTGCAAACAGGATGTTTTGATTTGCATCAAGCACATTCAAAAATACGCTATTCTTAGCCGTCCCCAGGATGACACCGGGGTAGGTAGCAAAGTCTTTCCTGATCCCAGCTCTGTTCATCTTGGCTTCTTTTAAAAACACAGCAAGCAAGGGTTACTCCAAGCGGAGTCTCCCTTTTTTCCAAAAATTGGGCCACACAGACACCCACCCCATCAGTGGCAGCACTTGGGCCCTAGTTGCAAACAGGATGTTTTGATTTGCATCAAGCACATTCAAAAATACGCTATTCTTAGCCGTCCCCAGGATGACACTGGGGTAGGTAGCAAAGTCTTTGCTGACCCATGACTTGTTCATCTTGGCTTCTTTTAAAAACAATGTAAGCAAGGGTTACTCCAAGCGGAGTCTCCCCTTTTTTCCAAAAATTGGGCCCCACACACACCCACCCATTCAGTGGCAGCAGTTGTGCCCCAGTTGTACACTTCACAGCTAGATTTGCATCAAGCACATTCAAAAATACGCTATTCTTAGCCGTCCCCAGGATGACACCGGGGTAGGTAGCAAAGTCTTTCCTGATCCCAGCTCTGTTCATCTTGGCTTCTTTTAAAAACACAGCAAGCAAGGGTTACTCCAAGCGGAGTCTCCCTTTTTTCCAAAAATTGGGCCACACAGACACCCACCCCATCAGTGGCAGCACTTGGGCCCTAGTTGCAAACAGGATGTTTTGATTTGCATCAAGCACATTCAAAAATACGCTATTCTTAGCCGTCCCCAGGATGACACTGGGGTAGGTAGCAAAGTCTTTGCTGACCCATGACTTGTTCATCTTGGCTTCTTTTAAAAACAATGTAAGCAAGGGTTACTCCAAGCGGAGTCTCCCCTTTTTTCCAAAAATTGGGCCCCACACACACCCACCCATTCAGTGGCAGCAGTTGTGCCCCAGTTGTACACTTCACAGCTAGATTTGCATCAAGCACATTCAAAAATACGCCATTCTTATCCGTCCCCAGGATGACACCGGGGTAGGTAGCAAAGTCTTTCCTGATCCCAGCTCTGTTCATCTTGGCTTCTTTTAAAAACACAGCAAGCAAGGGTTACTCCAAGCGGAGTCTCCCTTTTTTCCAAAAATTGGGCCACACAGACACCCACCACATCAGTGGCAGCACTTGGGCCCTAGTTGCAAACAGGATGTTTTGATTTGCATCAAGCACATTCAAAAATACGCTATTCTTAGCCGTCCCCAGGATGACACCGGGGTAGGTAGCAAAGTCTTTCCTGATCCCAGCTCTGTTCATCTTGGCTTCTTTTAAAAACACAGCAAGCAAGGGTTACTCCAAGCGGAGTCTCCCTTTTTTCCAAAAATTGGGCCACACAGACACCCACCCCATCAGTGGCAGCACTTGGGCCCTAGTTGCAAACAGGATGTTTTGATTTGCATCAAGCACATTCAAAAATACGCTATTCTTAGCCGTCCCCAGGATGACACCGGGGTAGGTAGCAAAGTCTTTCCTGATCCCAGCTCTGTTCATCTTGGCTTCTTTTAAAAACACAGCAAGCAAGGGTTACTCCAAGCGGAGTCTCCCTTTTTTCCAAAAATTGGGCCACACAGACACCCACCCCATCAGTGGCAGCACTTGGGCCCTAGTTGCAAACAGGATGTTTTGATTTGCATCAAGCACATTCAAAAATACGCTATTCTTAGCCGTCCCCAGGATGACACCGGGGTAGGTAGCAAAGTCTTTGCTGACCCATGACTTGTTCATCTTGGCTTCTTTTAAAAACAATGTAAGCAAGGGTTACTCCAAGCGGAGTCTCCCTTTTTTCCAAAAATTGGGCCACACAGACACCCACCCCATCAGTGGCAGCACTTGGGCCCTAGTTGCAAACAGGATGTTTTGATTTGCATCAAGCACATTCCAAATCCACAAGCATTTACTCTCCCCAGGATGACACAGGGGTAGTAAATTCCTTCTGGATCCATGACTTGTTCATTTTGATGAACGTCAGTCTGTCCACATTGTCACTGGACAGACGCGTGCGCTTATCTGTCAGCACACACCCAGCAGCACTGAATACACGTTCAGAGACAACGCTGGCAGCTGGACACGACAAAATCTCCAAGGCGTAAGTTGCGAGCTCTGGCCATTTTTGTAGGTTTGAAGCCCAAAAGGAGCAAGGCTCCAGTTGCACAGTCATGGCATCGATGTTCATTTGGAGATACTCCTGTATCATCCTCTCCAGCCGTTGACTATGTGTCAGACTTGTTGTCTCTGGTGGCCTTGCAAAAGAGGGTCTAAAAAAATTATGAAAAGATTCCATAAAATTGCTGTTACCGGCACCAGAAAAGGTCCTACTGGTACGGGTAGACTGTTGAAGATGACGAGACCGTCCCATGTTTGTCAAGTTACAACTGGGAGCTTCACTCCCTGCACCTGCACGGTTGTTTGGTGGAAAAGCCGAGCTAAGATCTAGTAACAGCTTCTGCTGATACTCCTGCATACGTGCGTCCCTTTCTATGGCTGGAATTATGTCACAAAATTTGGACTTGTACCGGGGATCTAATAGTGTGGCAATCCAGTAGTCATCATCACTTCTAATTTTGACAATACGACTGTCATGTTGGAGGTAGTGCAACAAAAAGGCACTCATGTGTCTTGCGCAGCCATGCGGACCAAGTCCATGCTGTGTTTGTGGCATAGAGGTGCTACCCGTTCTTTCTTCCTCTGACATCTGACCCCAACCTCTTTCAACTGAAATTTGACCAAGGTCTCCCTCATCCGCTGAGTCTTCCATGTCCATGGACAGTTCGTCCTCCATTTCTTCATGTTCTCCTGCACCTTGCTCAACATTTCGCCTGCTACTATGCGCCCTTGTCGATCCCTGTCCCCCATGGTCCCATGCCTGCTGCGTTGGTGATGATGAACGTCTGGACCTTCGTGATGTTGTTGTCCCTTGCGCATATGAATCCTCCTGTAGTTCCTCCCCTTCATGTTGTCCCACCCCCTGACTCCGAATAGTGTTTAGCGTGTGCTCCAGCATGTAAATGACTGGAATCGTCATGCTGATAATGGCATTGTCAGAGCTAAACATATTCGTCGCCATGTCGAAACTGTGCAGAAGGGTGCATAGGTCCTTGATCTGAGACCACTCCATCAGGGTGATCTGCCCCACCTCTGCATCTCGTTGGCCCAGGCTATACGTCATGACGTATTGCACCAGGGCTCTGCGGTGCTGCCACAGTCGCTGTAACATGTGGAGAGTTGAATTCCAGCGTGTCGCCACATCGCATTTCAGGCGATGAACCGGCAGGCCGAAAGACTTCTGGAGCGATGCAAGTCGCTCTGCTGCGGCGCTTGAACGGCGGAAGTGAGCTGACAGTTTTCGTGCCCTGTTCAGAAGGCCATCTAGGCCGGGATAGTGTGTTAAAAATTGCTGCACGACAAGGTTCAACACGTGAGCCATACAAGGTACGTGTGTCACCTTGCCCAGGCGAAGTGCCGCACCCAGGTTTGCAGCATTGTCGCACACGGCCTTACCAGGCTGCAGTTTGAGTGGAGACAACCATTTATTAAACTCGGACCGCAAAGCTGACCACAACTCCTCAGCTGTGTGACTCTTATTACCAAGACATGTCAAGCTAAAGACCGCATGATGCCGTTGCGCTCTGCTGCCAGCATAGTAATGAGGGGTGCGTGATTCCTTCTGCGCAGTGAGAACGCTGGTGGCCTGACCAGGCAGGCTTGGGGCGGAGGTGGAGGACCCAGATGAGGTGGAGGATGCAGAAGCAGTGGCGGAACTTGGACAGACAGAGGATTGACACACAAGTCGTGGGGACGGCAAGACTTGTGCAGCAGACCCTTCACCATCTATCACCATAGTTACCCAGTGCCCAGTCAGCGACATGTAACGTCCCTGTCCATGCTTACTGGTCCAAGTATCGGTGGTGAAATGCACCCGTTCACACACAGAGTTTCTCAAGGAAGCGGTGATGTTGTGTGCGACATGCTGGTGTAGCGCGGGCACACCTTTCTTAGAGAAGTAGTGGCGACTAGGCATCTGGTACTGGGGCACAGCGACAGACATAAGGTCTCTAAAATCCTGTGTGTCCACTAGGCGGAAAGGCAGCATTTCGGTAGCCAACAGCTTACAGAGGGATAGAGTCAACCTCTTAGCTTTGTCATGGGTCGGAGGAAGTGGCCTTTTATTTGACCACATCTGAGGGACAGAGATCTGGCTGCTGTGTGTAGACGGTGTTGAGTAGGGTGTCCCTTGAAAAATGCAGGTTTGTGAGGAAAGTGCAGGCGGAGACATGATGTTGCCTTCATCCAACGTTGGTGCTATCGATGTCTGAGAGAGCTGTACACACTCACTTGTTTCCCCTTCCAAACCAACTGACGACCTTACAAGCAAACTGCCTGTTGCGGTTACAGTGGTGGAAGTTTTGCGTGGAAAAACAGGTGTGGCAGCTGTCCCCACAGTCCTAGAAGATGAAGAGCGCGCGGATGCAGTGGAAGGGGCGGGCGGTGGATGGTTCGCTCCACTAGGCCGCATTGCAGCACGGTGAGCTTCCCACCGGGACTTATGATATTTAGTCATGTGACGATTCATGGAAGAAGTTGTCAAACTGCTGAGGTTTTGACCTCTACTAACAGAATCATGACAAATGTTACATATCACATGAGTTGGGCGATCTTTTTCGATGTGAAAAAAGGACCAGGCTAGGCAAGGCTTAGAGGCCATGCGACCTGTTGATCCACCCCGAATAATGCTCATAGGCAGAGTGGTGGCTGAGGATGCAGTTGTAGACGTGCTACCAGTGCTCCGACTCTGTCCAGGAAGGCGCAAGGTAACTTCGTCGTCGGTTGCATCCTCCTCCACCACCTCTGTTGACCTCCTCGAGTGCCTGACTGGGGGTTGACAGTAGGTGGGATCTAGAACGTCATCATCAATTGTTGTGTTTGCACTCCCCTCCCCCTCAGACCGAGCCTCTTCTTGCCCTGACGGAATATTTAAGTTGTCATCCCAATCGGGTATCTGCGTCTCATCTTCATCAGTATGTTCCTCATTGTCTATAACCACAGGTGTTACAGTTTGTGACAAAGGGTCAACATTATGCTCAGAAACTTGGTCCTCACGGCCTGAATCTGAGTCACAAAGGTTCTGGGCATCACTGCAGACCATTTCCTGTTCTGTACTCACTGTAGCTTGGGAGCAGACCTCTGATTCCCAGGCTATAGTGTGACTGAACAGCTCTGCAGACTCAGCCATCTCAGTTCCACCATACTGTGCAGGGCTGATGGAGACTTCAGAGCTGGGAGAAAGCAAGTTTGATTGGGATGACAACTCAGAGGACTGGTGTTTTTTGGATGCGGTACTTGAAGTGGCAGAGAGGGCACTTGTTGGACCACTTGAGATCCATTCAAGCATTTTCCTTTTTTGCCCATCATCTACCTTTGTTCCTGTTGTTCGTGTCCGTAACAAAGGGAGCACATCGGATTGTCCACGGTAAGTAGTAGACATCTTACTTTTGCTGGTAGATGGTCTATCTTCAGCAGATGATAATGGAGCTTTGCCACCTTCCCCACGGACAAAACCTTTTTTGCCTTTTCCACCACGCCTCTTCCCCTTTCCACCAGCATCTGTCATTTTGCCACTCATGTTGATTGCGACAAGATTGTGGACTGAAAATGTGGTAGTAAAAATTGAGAGGTGGTGAAGATTGCAGTGGTGGTCTAGCTTTATTAACAGCAGAATAATAAAGAATAAATATCCCTGACAATGCAACTTAGTTATAATTAGTTGGAGTGTGCAACGCAGGCAGACGTGCTGCAAATGTCTTTGCACTAGTGGGACTATAGCAAAGTCCAATAGCCACGTATAGGATGCCACTAGGTACACTGAGTGTTTGCTAGTATAATGGCTTGGTTAGAATGAGTTGTAGTGTGCAACGCAGGCAGACGCGCTCTGCAAATGTCTTTGCACTAGTGGGACTATAGCAAAGTCCAATAGCCACGTATAGGATGCCACTAGGTACACTGAGTGTTTGCTAGTATAATGGCTTGGTTAGAATGAGTTGTAGTGTGCAACGCAGGCAGACGCGCTCTGCAAATGTCTTTGCACTAGTGGGACTATAGCAAAGTCCAATAGCCACGTATAGGATGCCACTAGGTACACTGAGTGTTTGCTAGTATAATGGCTTGGTTAGAATGAGTTGTAGTGTGCAACGCAGGCAGACGCGCTCTGCAAATGTCTTTGCACTAGTGGGACTATAGCAAAGTCCAATAGCCACGTATAGGATGCCACTAGGTACACTGAGTGTTTGCTAGTATAATGGCTTGGTTAGAATGAGTTGTAGTGTGCAACGCAGGCAGACGCGCTCTGCAAATGTCTTTGCACTAGTGGGACTATAGCAAAGTCCAATAGCCACGTATAGGATGCCACTAGGTACACTGAGTGTTTGCTAGTATAATGGCTTGGTTAGAATGAGTTGTAGTGTGCAACGCAGGCAGACGCGCTCTGCAAATGTCTTTGCACTAGTGGGACTATAGCAAAGTCCAATAGCCACGTATAGGATGCCACTAGGTACACTGAGTGTTTGCTAGTATAATGGCTTGGTTAGAATGAGTTGTAGTGTGCAACGCAGGCAGACGCGCTCTGCAAATGTCTTTGCACTAGTGGGACTATAGCAAAGTCCAATAGCCACGTATAGGATGCCACTAGGTACACTGAGTGTTTGCTAGTATAATGGCTTGGTTAGAATGAGTTGTAGTGTGCAACGCAGGCAGACGCGCTCTGCAAATGTCTTTGCACTAGTGGGACTATAGCAAAGTCCAATAGCCACGTATAGGATGCCACTAGGTACACTGAGTGTTTGCTAGTATAATGGCTTGGTTAGAATGAGTTGTAGTGTGCAACGCAGGCAGACGCGCTCTGCAAATGTCTTTGCACTAGTGGGACTATAGCAAAGTCCAATAGCCACGTATAGGATGCCACTAGGTACACTGAGTGTTTGCTAGTATAATGGCTTGGTTAGAATGAGTTGTAGTGTGCAACGCAGGCAGACGCGCTCTGCAAATGTCTTTGCACTAGTGGGACTATAGCAAAGTCCAATAGCCACGTATAGGATGCCACTAGGTACACTGAGTGTTTGCTAGTATAATGGCTTGGTTAGAATGAGTTGTAGTGTGCAATGCAGGCAGACGCGCTCTGCAAATGTCTTTGCACTAGTGGGACTATAGCAAAGTCCAATAGCCACGTATAGGATGCCACTAGGTACACTGAGTGTTTGCTAGTATAATGGCTTGGTTAGAATGAGTTGTAGTGTGCAACGCAGGCAGACGCGCTCTGCAAATGTCTTTGCACTAGTGGGACTATAGCAAAGTCCAATAGCCACGTATAGGATGCCACTAGGTACACTGAGTGTTTGCTAGTATAATGGCTTGGTTAGAATGAGTTGTAGTGTGCAACGCAGGCAGACGCGCTCTGCAAATGTCTTTGCACTAGTGGGACTATAGCAAAGTCCAATAGCCACGTATAGGATGCCACTAGGTACACTGAGTGTTTGCTAGTATAATGGCTTGGTTAGAATGAGTTGTAGTGTGCAACGCAGGCAGACGCGCTCTGCAAATGTCTTTGCACTAGTGGGACTATAGCAAAGTCCAATAGCCACGTATAGGATGCCACTAGGTACACTGAGTGTTTGCTAGTATAATGGCTTGGTTAGAATGAGTTGTAGTGTGCAACGCAGGCAGACGCGCTCTGCAAATGTCTTTGCACTAGTGGGACTATAGCAAAGTCCAATAGCCACGTATAGGATGCCACTAGGTACACTGAGTGTTTGCTAGTATAATGGCTTGGTTAGAATGAGTTGTAGTGTGCAACGCAGGCAGACGCGCTCTGCAAATGTCTTTGCACTAGTGGGACTATAGCAAAGTCCAATAGCCACGTATAGGATGCCACTAGGTACACTGAGTGTTTGCTAGTATAATGGCTTGGTTAGAATGAGTTGTAGTGTGCAACGCAGGCAGACGCGCTCTGCAAATGTCTTTGCACTAGTGGGACTATAGCAAAGTCCAATAGCCACGTATAGGATGCCACTAGGTACACTGAGTGTTTGCTAGTATAATGGCTTGGTTAGAATGAGTTGTAGTGTGCAACGCAGGCAGACGCGCTCTGCAAATGTCTTTGCACTAGTGGGACTATAGCAAAGTCCAATAGCCACGTATAGGATGCCACTAGGTACACTGAGTGTTTGCTAGTATAATGGCTTGGTTAGAATGAGTTGTAGTGTGCAACGCAGGCAGACGCGCTCTGCAAATGTCTTTGCACTAGTGGGACTATAGCAAAGTCCAATAGCCACGTATAGGATGCCACTAGGTACACTGAGTGTTTGCTAGTATAATGGCTTGGTTAGAATGAGTTGTAGTGTGCAACGCAGGCAGACGCGCTCTGCAAATGTCTTTGCACTAGTGGGACTATAGCAAAGTCCAATAGCCACGTATAGGATGCCACTAGGTACACTGAGTGTTTGCTAGTATAATGGCTTGGTTAGAATGAGTTGTAGTGTGCAACGCAGGCAGACGCGCTCTGCAAATGTCTTTGCACTAGTGGGACTATAGCAAAGTCCAATAGCCACGTATAGGATGCCACTAGGTACACTGAGTGTTTGCTAGTATAATGGCTTGGTTAGAATGAGTTGTAGTGTGCAACGCAGGCAGACGCGCTCTGCAAATGTCTTTGCACTAGTGGGACTATAGCAAAGTCCAATAGCCACGTATAGGATGCCACTAGGTACACTGAGTGTTTGCTAGTATAATGGCTTGGTTAGAATGAGTTGTAGTGTGCAACGCAGGCAGACGCGCTCTGCAAATGTCTTTGCACTAGTGGGACTATAGCAAAGTCCAATAGCCACGTATAGGATGCCACTAGGTACACTGAGTGTTTGCTAGTATAATGGCTTGGTTAGAATGAGTTGTAGTGTGCAACGCAGGCAGACGCGCTCTGCAAATGTCTTTGCACTAGTGGGACTATAGCAAAGTCCAATAGCCACGTATAGGATGCCACTAGGTACACTGAGTGTTTGCTAGTATAATGGCTTGGTTAGAATGAGTTGTAGTGTGCAACGCAGGCAGACGCGCTCTGCAAATGTCTTTGCACTAGTGGGACTATAGCAAAGTCCAATAGCCACGTATAGGATGCCACTAGGTACACTGAGTGTTTGCTAGTATAATGGCTTGGTTAGAATGAGTTGTAGTGTGCAACGCAGGCAGACGCGCTCTGCAAATGTCTTTGCACTAGTGGGACTATAGCAAAGTCCAATAGCCACGTATAGGATGCCACTAGGTACACTGAGTGTTTGCTAGTATAATGGCTTGGTTAGAATGAGTTGTAATGTGCAACGCAGGCAGACGCGCTCTGCAAATGTCTTTGCACTAGTGGGACTATAGCAAAGTCCAATAGCCACGTATAGGATGCCACTAGGTACACTGAGTGTTTGCTAGTATAATGGCTTGGTTAGAATGAGTTGTAGTGTGCAACGCAGGCAGACGCGCTCTGCAAATGTCTTTGCACTAGTGGGACTATAGCAAAGTCCAATAGCCACGTATAGGATGCCACTAGGTACACTGAGTGTTTGCTAGTATAATGGCTTGGTTAGAATGAGTTGTAGTGTGCAACGCAGGCAGACGCGCTCTGCAAATGTCTTTGCACTAGTGGGACTATAGCAAAGTCCAATAGCCACGTATAGGATGCCACTAGGTACACTGAGTGTTTGCTAGTATAATGGCTTGGTTAGAATGAGTTGTAGTGTGCAACGCAGGCAGACGCGCTCTGCAAATGTCTTTGCACTAGTGGGACTATAGCAAAGTCCAATAGCCACGTATAGGATGCCACTAGGTACACTGAGTGTTTGCTAGTATAATGGCTTGGTTAGAATGAGTTGTAGTGTGCAACGCAGGCAGACGCGCTCTGCAAATGTCTTTGCACTAGTGGGACTATAGCAAAGTCCAATAGCCACGTATAGGATGCCACTAGGTACACTGAGTGTTTGCTAGTATAATGGCTTGGTTAGAATGAGTTGTAGTGTGCAACGCAGGCAGACGCGCTCTGCAAATGTCTTTGCACTAGTGGGACTATAGCAAAGTCCAATAGCCACGTATAGGATGCCACTAGGTACACTGAGTGTTTGCTAGTATAATGGCTTGGTTAGAATGAGTTGTAGTGTGCAACGCAGGCAGACGCGCTCTGCAAATGTCTTTGCACTAGTGGGACTATAGCAAAGTCCAATAGCCACGTATAGGATGCCACTAGG